>NW_012267224.1:16788370-16918062 GCF_000151885.1 Dipodomys ordii
TGGTAAGAAATGTACGTATTATCCTGCCCATGCAATTGTAACCCCTCTGTACAGTATGTTCACAAATAAAATAAAATAAAATTAAAAAAAAGAAATATAATGTATGTATATGAAAAGATGCCTGTAACCTTTTTGAATAAGGAAGAGATGGTAAAATAGAGAATATTGTTTTACAAACATTGCACATATTTCTATATATGTATGTTTTCAAGTGCAGCCAAGCCACTAAAATATTAATTGTAGATGGGTTGGTGGTAACATTTTAGAGAATTTAAATTTTTCATGCTTCTCTGCATTTGGTTTATGTTTTGTTTTTAAGATGTACTAACTGAGCAGCTTTATCTTAATAGAAACTCAAGATCTAAGTAAACAAACTGTAAATCACCACCATTAAAAAATAAAAAGAGGTCACTACCCTCCTGAAATGTTTCTTCCCTCCAGCCTCCATTGGCTTCACAATGCAAAACCTTGGTCTCTGGGGAGGAAATACACTTCAGGTTTTCATACTTTCCTTCTTTCTTCATGCAGGTGATCTTGTAACTTGAAACGATCTCCAAATTTGGGGGTATTTTTTGCTGTGGAGTAAGCATATTTAAATCAGCATTGATGGAGTTCTTTGTCCTCCATCTTGACAGACACAAAAGCTCATGTCAATAAAAGCAGCATAATTAAATTCAGAAGACAAATATCTCTTTGCTTTAAGTTAGTAAGCCAGAACAGCAAACCTGCACCAGTTCACTTAAATAGATGACTCCTTCAGAGCAAGCCATCCCTCACAAGAGTGATTTTGTTCCTCCCTGAGAAGCACAACTTAAAAGGTGCCAATGAAAGAAAGAATTTCAAACATTTCCTTTTTCTTTTATCCAGGAAACTCTTTTGTACAGCTCTGCAGGTGTGTGTAGAACTTGGGGCAAAAGTACAAAGGGAGAACCGTATACCCCATATCTAACTAATAACAAGTTATAAATCAAGCTAGGAAACTGTTAAATAAAAGAAATTTCAGTGCCTTTCCTTGACACATAAATCCAAGTCTGAACTGAAAGGTTCTCAACTCCTTATCTTGCAGGCTGCCTGAGAGTTCCCTTTCCAGTTCAGCTCTCCGAATGATCTAGAGCAGTGACAAGGTTAGGCTACTCTGCCCACATCTGTGTGTGGTGTGCACTCTGTGAAGAGGCCAGCTAGGGACCTGTGGGTGGGTTGTCTTAGTAGAGGATTCATTAGTTCTGGGAACCCAGATTGTGGTCAACAACTAGGGAGGTAGAAGAAGTTACAGGTGGCTATCTCCCACTGACCTTCCAAGTTTGCACCTCATAGGGCAGCTCCAGAGGAGTGAGGGATAGACATGGTGGAGCTCAGGATGTGCCACCTAGTAATTCCACTTAGGAAAGGCCCTGCTGCAAGGGTCTTGAAAGCCTTTCTAGAGTGGACCTTGGCCCCAGAGAGCTGCTAGGCTGAGATGCTATCCTTTCTTGGGCAACACATATCCAGTGACTGACTGACACGGTCATAGAAAGTACTGCCCATTTTGTTCCCACAAGGGATTTCACTGATTAAGCTCCAGAGCTCCTCTCATGGTTGGTCAAAGCTGATCAGGAGCCTGCTTCCTTGGTGTCCCGTGAGCTTTCCTTCCCCCTCTTCCACAGTGGTGGAGCCATGGCTGTAAGTTCTGTCTCAATGTTTCCCAGGTTGCCCACTACCTTACCCAGCAGTGTAAATCATCTGAAAACAGAGGGCCTATAATAAGGCCCTATGGTTAAAGCCTGTTTAAATCATTTACTTTCTCCCATGTAGGAGAATCACTGGTGAGGTGCTTAATTATGGGGGGGGGGGGAGGAAGAGGAGTTTACCTTCCAGGGATGCTGATATGCAAATTTGGATTACAGCTGAGAGAGCTAAATTTTGAATAAATGTGCCAAGTGATTTAGTGCAGGTGGTTACAAGACTCAACTCCAGTGACTTCTCACTAATCATGTTCTAAACAGAGACTATTTCCAAAGTCTAAAGCTACTAGAATACAAAAGGAGCCCAGGGGTATTTTGCCTTGATTTTCTTTCTTAACAGGAGGAAAATATCACTTATTGCTTAACCCAAGATAGCAGATAAGGTGTCAATAACCACAGGGAGAAAAACTGGCAGTGCCACAATGAGAAACATAGAAGCCTTGTCTTCTTCAGCTAGGCTGAGCCATTTCCCTAGCAACATGCTACCTGCCCACCTAGGCCCCAGCTAGGTTTTCTAATGCACTCAGGAAATTCTTCTATACAATCTGTCATACATGGTTGTTAGTATCCATGTTCATCACTAGACACTCAGCTACCTGAAAACATGGATTTCTTTTTGTTTTAATGTGCTATTTTCAATATTAGGTGCAGTGCCATATCCTTGCTCAGTACTTGGTGAATGAATGAAGGATGGCTTTTGTACCCTAGGAAATCCATTGAGAAGCAGTAGACATGAACTTTCCATGTTCATGCCCCTCCACATTCACCAATGCACAAAACATCTTTTCTCATGTTCAGAGATATCTCAGAGGCAAGTGTTCCAAAAATTTTTTTTGGGGGGGGGTCCGGTCGTGGGGCCTGAACTCTGGGCCTGGGCGCTGTCCCTCAGCTCTTCAGCTCAAAGCTAGCATGCTACCACTAGAGCCATAGCACCACTTCCAGCTTTTTCTGCTTATGTTGTGCTGAGGAATCGAACCCAGGGCCTCATGCATGCAAGGCAAGCGCTGTACCACTGAGCCACCTTCCTAGTCCATGTGTTCCAAAGATTTTAATGAATTAGAAGAGAGCACTCCATTCCAGCATGCGCTGACTGTGCAAACAACAAATAGCTGTTAAAAACAGAATATAAAGCCAGTAGGAACAGAAATAGCCAACGTTAGATGTATAAAGTGCATCATAAACAATATGCACTTTAATGTCAGAACTTTGCCAACAGGAGATAACAAGAAACTAAAGCAGAATGGAGAACAAACAAATGAATAAAAGGAGAAAAAATAAGCGCATAGAAGCTAGGTATGGTAGTGGGTGTCTCTAACCCAGCTACCATAGGAGAGGTGATTGAGAAGATCACCATTTGGGAACAACCTAAGGACATAGTCATCAAATATCATCTCAATTCGCAAGCCTAGAATGGTGGCCCATGTTTTTAATCCCAGCTATACAGGAGGCAGAGCTACAGGGATACTAAACAAGGCAAAATTAAGACTTTATTTGAGAAATAAAGTGAAGAGGCTAGCTCAAGTGTCAGAGAGCTCCCTAGCAACTGCAGGTCTGTGAGTTCAAATCCCGGTATTGAAAAAACAAACAAGAAGCCTAGACTTAGAACATATGCATTTTTAAAAAATATAGTCGTAGCTGTGATTTCATCAACAACAAAGAACGATTAGTTTGTAATTCAATTTATATATAACTTTGAGTCTGTTTAAAGTAAGACGTGTAGTAAGACAATGTTTTCGTAAACTGATTGAGTTATTTTCCACAGTGATCTCCATGATCTTTATCTAATTATTTTTACCACTGAGGATTGTATCTAGATTAAGTAGTCAATTACTTGTATTCAGATTTGACAGGATGATACCTGGAACCAGTTCCAGAATGAATTAACTGAATATTGCTGATCAGGATGGCTGAGGAGGCACACATGTGGAAAACAAATCTTAAAAAGAGAAAGGATAGTGGTACTAAATGGCACTAATGGTACTAAATGGTACTAAGCTTAATATTGCTGCTATTAGGGGGCTGGGAAGGTGCTCAGTGGTAGAGTGCTTGTCTTGCATGCATGAGGCCCTCGGTTCCACTCCTCAGCACCTCATAAGCAGGAAAAAAAAAGCCGGAAGTGGCTCAAGTCGTAGGGCGCTTGCCTTGAGCTGAAGAGCTGAGGGACAGCGCCCAGGACCAGAGTTCAGACCCACGAGCCCCCAGAAACATTAAAGGAACAATATTGCTGCTATTAAATGTTTCAGAAATTCTACACAGTGAATAATTTTAGACAACTAGCAGAGTAGAAGGGAAAATGCTGGTTTACAAAATCACCAGGACATTGGCCCAAAACAAAGAGCAGGAGCAAAGGGATTCTCTGTAGGCATGAGTGATTCACGGCAGGCATATGCAGCAATGCACATTAGTTCATAGCTAATGAATTAGAAATAACAAATACATTAGTTACTTGTTTATAATGCACATTTTCTAAGTAGTATACAATCCGTATAATCTGTTTTTGCCAGGTCTGGGGCTTGAACTCAGAGCCTGGGTTCTGTCTCTGGGCGCATTTGTGCTCAAGGCTAGCGCTCTACCACCTGAACCACAGTGCTACTTCTGGCTTTTTTGGGTAGTTTATTGGAGATAAGAGTCTCAACCATGTTTCTGCATGAGTTAGCTTTGAACGGCAATCCTCAGATCTCAGCCTCCTGAGTAGGTAAGAAAGAGTACAGGCATAAAATACTAGAGCTTGGCTCAATCCAGATACTTAGAAAAAAAAATCAGTTTCCACTTATTTCCTGCTAGAATTAAGGCACTGGATTTTCAAGAAAACTATTTTATGACTTATTAGGCCTTCACTAAATTTCCTAGATAATAGTAGTCATCATTTATTAAGAGACACAAAAATCTAGCCACATTTTTCAATATGGTTAATTTTACAATGGGCTATAGAAATTTCATTGTCACATGACATCAGAAATCATATAAATATAGAAAATATTTCCTAAGGGAGAACAGTCAATTAATAAAACACTTTGGTTCTGTTTTTATTATAAACACATTTGCAGAAAAATGAAGACTTTAAGTCTCATTTCACCTGATCAATTTTCCACCAGATCTTTGGAAGAATAATCTTGAGATTGTATTTTTGAAGATGTCTGCAGCATTAACAATTGAAGGTCCTTTGGGAGAGATTTTTCCAGTTGCAAATAAGTTAAAATTTGTTTCCTAGGTGACAATGACTCTTCCACAAGAAGTTCATGTTGGAATCTTATTATAGAAACCATGGTAGAGACACAGATTTATTACTACAAGAGAAAAATAGGTTACCCAATTTTCAAACTATGATTTTTCTTCTGAGGTCTGGGGTTTCACCTGACCTTTAACATGCAATTTCAGTAGGAAAATCTTCCCTAGTTGAAGCACACAGAGAGGTGGCTTTGATGTATTTAGAACTCAAGTCTATCTCTACCATCAAACAGATATGGCCAAAAATATTTAAAATTCCTATGGAAAGTGCAGTGTGAAACACAGGGATACCAGCAAGATGGTAAGAAACTCACAAAATACTTAGACTCTCAGAAATGACATTTTCCTAAAAGCAATGCAAATGCAACATAGCCTACTAGCCTATTTATGACGTTGTCTAAGGGGGATGTAAATTACTTGCTTATGGAAGAGACCACAGCAGGATTCCACTCATCAGGGCTTTGAAGTATCAGAGTCAATTCCACTCAGCAGACATTTATGGAGAGATATTGGCAATTCAAGCTGGAACTAAAATCACACTAAGGCTGAGGAATGCTTTCCATATGGTAGGCACCATTCTTTGTTCTTAAAACAGAAAACAAAGAGTTTTTGCCTAAAGCAAAGAAGTAGTCACTATCTCTAATTTGCAAGTGAGAAATTTTGAGAGTTAGAAAAGATCATGAAAGAGGTCCACACACAAGTGGTGAAGGAAAGGATTAAAGTTGTGACTCAAAGCCAGGTCTGTGTTTTCTACAAAGCCTTGTTCTTTGGATACGACCATCTCTGTTCTTGAAGATAAAGACAGAGCTGGAGAGCGCAATTACAATGGATGTGATCTGCATACCATGGGGGTGGTGCTGAATGTTGAGTGGAACCAAATCTTCATAATGAAGGTAGCTGACATACAAACAAGGAGAAATTAGTAGCAAATTGAGAATTTGGATTCTTATGTGGATATTTGGCTGAACTCAGTCATCCCTTAATAAATGATTCTTTAAGCATTTTCATTTTATTTTTTTTCTGTTGAAACTACACAAGATATATCTTGTATACAAAGGGATATAGTATGGAATTGTTAACTATAAGCATAATATTGTAGAGCATATATCTAAAATATTTTGCAACCTAACATACATTTTTGTGTGATATGCTTCTATGAGGCATTTCAATTTTTGTTAAAGACTGCTTTAAAAATAGGTTCTACCTTTGAATGATTTGTATACTTTCTAGCTAGCAGTATCACCAGAGTGAGTATATTTCTCCAAATAATATGTTTGGCTGCTACTACACTATTCCCAAAAGTTGTTTAAGAAGCCTGGGCATTTACTTCAAATTTGTCACAACAAATCATTGACTTTGGAGCAACATTTATGGTTTTCGAGATATGTAAATTTCCTACCTTCTTTTTAGTAGGATGCAATTTCTTCTTTGATTGGTTGATACCTAAGACAAGGTAATAAGTGGATATTTTGAATATTCCCCTTAATCTCACCAAGGAGTTGAATCTGCTTTATTATCAGTTATAACCTCTACTACAAATTTCATTTTGGCTTAAGATTCTTAAAGAGATTCTAGGCATCAAAATCAGATCCAAATTAAGTAATAAGGAGAGGATAACTCATTTTCAACAGAACAAACAAAATTCTCCCCAGCTACTCCTCAGCATACTTCTCGATACAACTCAGTGGACAGGACTGTATCCTGTGGACCAAATTGCTAAATGTAAGAAAGGCCGGGAAATGTATCAGGAGTTTTCCTACCTTTGGAGTAATAAAGGGAGAGAAGGAGTTGAGCATAGATCTTGTGACAGAGAAAAGCATGTGACAATGCTCAACTGTGTTACTGAGTGTTGAAAACCACTCCATTTCAAGTTTTTAGGATTAGGGCAAGATGCAAATAAGACTAGACATCTCCGGTCATCAAAATGTGAAAGTTTTAATGTGATAACTGTCCAATCAGCTTACTGGGATCACTTCTGATCTGCTCTTCTGTTTTTGTTTGCTTAAGATTTGAATTGTATAATTATACTTGAGAATACTTAAGTAATTCTCCCAAAGTATCATTTTAATTAATCCTCTTCTCTTGTGAGGTGTTGTAAGGAAATTTAATTTCCTTAGTTTGCAAGAGATACATGAGGAGCTGTGAGAATATTCTCATGGGCAAAATGTAAGACAAAAAAAAATAAAAAACAAGGAGATGGAAGAAAAACCCAATATTTTCTAATTGTGAACTGACGTTAACCTTGTTATGTAAGATATTTCATTTAATCCTCACAAAACTATTAACAGATGTGTTATTGTTCCAGTTTTTCAGGTAGGGAAAATGAGGCTTAGAAACCCAGGATTCTATGCAGAGTAATGGTAAAAGGGCTTCATCCTCTGTCTGCTGTTTTAAGACAGAGGTCTTGAATTCGCGTTCACATTTCCTGTATCTAACAGTCAGTCACTGGCCACCAGAGAACGGTGAGGTATTTATTTGGAGAATGAATTTAAGTTCATGGCTCACAGCCCATACTGTGTATACTTTGACTTGTTCCATTTCCCAAGAACAATTTCCACTTGAGATAGCTTACAATTTACATAACTGAATCGTCAGCATATTAAATATTTGAAGCAGTCTAATAAAATCTGAACTAGATTTCAACCTTTCACAGTCATTTACTAGCAACTGACCTTGAGCACGTTATTCAAAAAATTTGGTATATATTATCTTTCATTTAAAAACTATTAACACATGTAAATAGTATTCTTCACAATGCCAGGCATTCTTCTAAGCTTTTATACAAATCAACACATTAATTCCCACTATGCTAGTGAAAGTTATATCTAGTTATGACCCTTGTCTTGCAAATGTAGAAACTGATATTAATACCAATGAAGTTTCATAGAAATCGCTTGCAAATTTAGTGGTTTAAATCAAGAAGCATATATTTTCTTGAATATGTAGATGAATAGAGAGATTGTCAGCTCATCCTGGCTGGGTTGGGCTGGCTATAGCTTAGCTGGAATGAACTTAGGTATAGGAACATTTGTCTCTACTCCATAAATTTATCCTCCTCTTTTAGCGTCCAAGGGCTAGCCTGTTATGTTAGTTCGTTTTCAGCTGCTTTAAGAAATACCATAAATTGGGTAACTTATAGATAATAGAAGTCCATTGGCTCATATTCTAGAGACTGAGAAGCCCTGAAACACAGCATCAGCATCTTTGGAGGGCATTGTGATTCATCACAATATGGCAAAAGTACAACACAACACAGGTAAGCAAAGAAGAATTCATACAAACTCATCCTATTTTTACCAGGAATCCATCTCCTCAATAATTAACCTACTCCTGAAATGACTGTTAATTTTTTCATGTGGGCAGAGACCACATGGCCTAATTTTCACTTAAAAATACCATCTTTTAATAGTTATACCATGATGTTGGGAAGAAAGATTCAAACCAGAGCACTTGGAAATATTTTCTCTTACAAATGAACAAGTTGGAAAATATAACCTACAAGTGTAGTACTTTTCAGGCCTCTGCTTGTGTCTTGTTTACCATAATCTCAAAATACATGTTCAGGGTTATAGTCAGGTGGCAATGAACAATAATTCATTGCTTTAGTTTGGAGGTAAAAAGAAACATATTTCTGAATAATAATTTGCCACATTAGAAACTCAACTGTGCTTACACTGTAGGACTGAATCTGAAAAAAAAAATCACCTCAGGTTGTTTGTATGGCATCAAGTGGTAGTTTGGATAGGAAGTACTCAACATATTGCCTATCCCATGCAAAATTAAACAGGAAGCAATTACCAGAGTGAAAAGACAGGCTAAAGAATGGGAAAGAAATCTTAGCAGCTATTCATCTGACAAGGGATTAATATCTAATATAACAAGCTCAAAAAATTAAACACCAAAAGAATAAGTGAGCAAATGAACTGAACAAACATTCATAAATGTATGAAAATGAACAACATTCTGAAACATGAAAGAAGGTACACAATATATGTAGAAGAGAACCAATAATATGAACTGGGTTTGGTGAAACTTTTATAGTTGTGCTACTATTCAGCTCAGCCTGGGTACAATTCCATTTTATGAGTTATGTAAAGTAGGAAGGGAAAGTAGAAGGGAAGAAGGGAATAATGTCTATAAGAAGCTACAGGGAAGAGAAAGTATAAAATTTCAGTTATTTAAAGGAACATATTCTAGAAATTTGCTGCACAATACTGTCTATGTATTAAAAATACTGTATCACACAAATACAAATATAAGAGAGATTGCATTTTAAGTGTTCTGTCACCATGAGATGAAATAAAAAACCTGCTCATGTGATTAAATGACTGTCGATATATTTATGTATTTCCGCATCTAAGAAATTTTATGTCATCAAGTATGTAAGTGTTCCTTATTTTACAGATGGAACTCTGTTAAGGGACTTCCACAGAAGTTATTTAATAGTTGCTGTGTTCTCTAAATCAGGTTTCCTAACTGAGGTATATGTAAAGCGCAAAGCTGCACGATAAAGAAATATCTAGTAAATTTTCTGCTCAGTACTTTTAAAGATGTTTCATGCCATAATTATGTGTTGGGATCATATACTTTTCCCAGTATTAGGAAATTATTACAGAAGTTATTATACCCATGTGACACAGAGCTCTTCATTCTGCCATTTCCCTTTTAGTCTTCCCTGTAATTGGTCTTATATTTTGTGTACTATGGCTTGAGTTAATGTAAACCTATGTGATCATTTCATATTGTTTATATTTCTAGTAGAATATGTACATCATTTAAAATTTTAACAGATTTTGAAATGTTAACTGCAGAAAGTTTTTTTTTTTTGTTTTGATGTAGTCTCAATCGCAGACATTTGCCTATCATTGCTCTTATTTTCTAGGCAATGCAAGTCCTATTCAGAACATAATTACCTATGCCCTCATCTTCTAGAATTTTTCCTTGTAGTAGGTTCAAAGTTTCTGATTCAATATAAAGATGTTTGAGCCATTTGGATTTAATTTTAGTATGGAGTGAAAGATAGCACTGTAGTTTCAATCTTCTACATGTGGATTATTGTATTTCCCAGCACCATTTGTTGAAGAGGGTGTCTTTTTCTAGTGTACTTGTGTGATTTTATTTCTGCTTCTACTCTTCTCTTCCATTGATCTTTGGTTACTTTTGTTACTATGGCTCTGAGTACAAAGAAGTCTAGTTGTTTGATTTTGTGTTTTTGTTTTTCTGTTTCTTTGTTTCTTTTTAAAATAGTTTCCATTGAAGCAGTCTTTACTTCCTTGGTTCAACCTGTATCTGTCCTTCTATGACTATGGTTTGTAGGTTTGGTCTTTTCATAATGTCAAAGATTCCTTCCATGTGCTGTTCATATTTTCTTAGTATTTTTCTTTGTCTTAGTATTTTTGTCCAAATGATCTAACACCTCTACTTTGTCTTTGATCTATGATACTCCATTTTTAACTTGCTCCATTTCATTAGTAAAGACTTAAACTGACTTAAAAATATTTTATTGTAAAGATGCTGCACAGAGGGGTTACAATTACATAGAATGTTAATGAGTACGTTTCTTATTGAGTATTGTTACTGCTCTTTTATTTTTCTCCTACTATCCCTTCCCTCCCCTACTCTCCCACTTCTCTCCCCACAGCACAAGTTGTAAAGTTTATATCCAACATAGTGTCTTGTGGATATCATTGTTGTAATGGTTTATCCTGTGTCCTTTTTTCAGCATTTTTTATTCCCCTTCTCCTCCCCAAATTAGATAAATGTATATATAAGCTGCAGGGTACCAAAATCAAGTACAATGACAACAGGTGATACACCATAGGGGGAAGAACATACAAAGGAGACAAAAAAAAACAAATAATCTATTAAACACAACAACAAAGAAAGACCTCTTGTGTCCATATCTTGGAGTTCATTTCACTTAGCATCATCAATCATACGTACATAGTTTTTGAGTTTTTCTGCTCATCTGATAAAATTATCCTAGACATTACTAATTATTGCAAATGACTTTTTAAGTTTGAGTTATTGAGCTTCTCATTTCCAGCATTTCTTTTTGTCAAGATTTTTTCATAAATTGTATTGTTGTTTTCATATCATTCAGTTGCAGTATTTGAGTTTTATTTCATCCAGCTGTTTGTTTTTAATCTCTTTGATCTTCTTAAGATGTGTATGCATATTTTTTATTTCATTAATCATTCATGTGTAAATATATATTGATTCCTGTGTTCTGTTCCACTTGTCCATACATCTGATTTTAGGCTAATACCTTTGTATGTGTGTGTGTGTGTGTTCTGGAATAGGACTTAAACACAGGGTGATATACTGTTATTCCACTTTCTTCTTCATAGCTGATACCCTACCACTTGAGCCATACCTCTAGTCTGAGATTTTGCTGGTTAATTGGAGATGGAGTTCATAGAGACTTATTCCTGGGCGGGCTTTGCATCATAATCTTGTAGGTCTCAGCCTTTATTATAGGTGTGAGCCACCAACCCCTGGCTACCTTACATTTTAAATATTACAGTAGTTTTGTGTTATGTTTTAAATTAAGAAGCACGAGGCCTCCTACTTTCTCCTTTAGTGTGCAAGGTATTTTCATTGTTTGAGGCTTTTCCTAAGACTATGTAATCTTAACATATTGTTTTTATGTTTTATAATTATAATTATCAAACTAAAATTATCAAACATAATTAAAAGTATCATAATTATGAAATTAGAAAGAATTATGTGGAAGAGTTTATGAAGAATTATATCTATAATGCTATTTTTAGCAGAACATTCTTCAAAATGAATACACACACACACACACACACACACACACACACACACAGCCATGATGCTTCTAAAAGCACTTATTTAACAGTTTGGCATCCTGTCAGGGAAAAACCTGAGAAAATTCTTCAGGAAGGGATACATCAGGCTTCAATTGGGGAAACATATACTACTATTTATATAAAATGACCTATGTCATGGTTTCTTTTCTCAGTAATAGTGTATGTAGACTAATTAGGCATTCAACACGGGTCATTTTTTATTACCTAAGAGTGAATTGTGACCAGGCATTTAGAAATTCCATCCAATATTTTCAAAATAATAGAATTAATAATATTGTTCTCATAAACCTTATTTTGTTATTATTTTTGATATATGAAGATTCTGCCTCAGTTTGTAGTGCAAATATCTAGAAAAATATCATAAGTAACCCAGGAGTACATCCAGCACACTGGCAACTCTGAGTTGGAAAGTTTTGGGAAATGATTTATCATGACTCCACTTAGCACTCTTATGCTAGTAACAGTAGGCAAGAATTTCATTGTTTAATTAAAAAAAAAACACCTTCGGAAATATTTGGAACTTGCCTTCAATTGGCAAAAAATATAATTGGCTGGCCTACTTTAAATTCTTTAATCTAGTCATATTTGTAACTTAGAAATGGCAGAATAGATTTAACAACTGAGTACTTTTAAAAGCACTTATTATAGATACAGCTAGCTCAGTGATTCTGAGGTTGTAGGCTAGAGAGCTATTCAGGAGAAAAGGGAGTTTTCTTAGCAAGACAAAGAAAAAGGAAAGTAACAAGCTGGTAGGGGTAATGGGTCAGACCATAAAGAAGAACTAAAGATAGAGAATTCCTCATGGAGCAAATGTGTGAAAATAGAACAGCTGTGTTCAGACATTTACAGAAAGAAAAAAATAATAATGAGGGCATATCTAGACAGAAGTATATACTAAATTTTGATCTTTCTTATTTCAAAGTGTTTCCTTTTACTAACTTTTGAGGTAATATTATTAACAAGAAATAGGCAAGAATGAATGATTAGCCAGGTGCTAATGTTTTAATCCTTGCTACTCAGGAGGCTGAGACCTGAGGATCTTGGTTCACAGCTGGTAAAGAAAGTCCACAAGACTCTTATCTCCAGCTAAATACTAAGAAGTTGAAAACGGAGCTAAAGTTAAAGAGGTAGAGTGATAGCCTTGAGCAAGAAATCTCAGGGACAAAGTCCAGACCCTGAGTTCAAGCCCATAAGACCAGCCTTAAAAACAAATCCCTATCTATGTATCTATGTATCTGTGTATGTATGTATGTATGTATATATGTATGTATCTATCTATCTATCTGTCTATCTATCTTATCTAATCTTTCCTCTGTCTATCTACAGGACTAACAGGCCTAGATTTGGAAAGTGGCAGCAGTTATTGTGCAATGGTTATTAGTGTATGTATCTATAGGCATGGATGTTTCTTTCCATTGACTTTTGTCACTCTACTCAGTTAAGAATTTGCTCAAGAAACTTCAATACGTATAATTTAATGACTGGGACCACTGAGCCTAGATGCCAACAGAGATGATGGGGCAGCCTTCTCCAAGGCAGCTCTGTTCTTGAACCCCAGCTGGAATTTTTCTATTTAAGGAGAAAATGCATCTATTTGGATAGAACAATGCCCAGCAGCCTACACCCCTTGTGACACAGAACATGACATTCATCATAATTGAGGAATAACCTTTTCTTTTCATTGAACAAATACAAGCTTAGCAGCTGGTAGCAAACTTGCTGCCATGCTCTGTAGAAGACTGGTTCTCGGCATATTTTTTGTCTTTAGATGATCCATTGACTTTTCTGTGGTATACAAAACAGAGTTGGTCCAAATGCTAATGTCAGATGATGACATTTGCCACACTAGATTCTACTTCATTGTTAGCAGGCTGCTGATCCGACTGTGGCAATGGATAAAATGATAGAAAAACACAATTTACAAGGATTTATTGAGCAACTACTTTGTAACATTAAAAGGAAATCATAAAAAATAACTTTTTAAGAGCTTATGTCATCCAGAGATGAGTTTATGTTATTCTCAACATAAAATCATGTCTCTTAAACATTACGTTTATTTGGTTTCTTTCTTTCTTTCTCTCTCTCGCTCTTCCTTCCTTCCTTCCTTTCTTTCTTTCCTTCTTTCTTTCTTCCTTCCTTTATTTAGTTTACAATACAGATTTGAAGAATTCTCTACAGAAGAAAAAAAGGACAGTGATATCATTTTAGTATCAAATTCAAACTAATTACAAATGATATGTTAAAACCTTATCTTCTGCTTCTCTTCCATATAGTCAAGGGTGTAAAATTTTTTTGTTGCTGCCTTAAGGTTATACCAACTACTAATCTTTGCCTTCTGAAAATTTACTCTACATGTTCAAAACTGATGATGTTTATAGTTCAGGTTTTGTGGTTAAATTTATTCTACACATGCTTGAGTGTCAACCTTAAGTTTTGCACGATGAAACCATAGTGTAAAATGGGTAGCCATGAGCAGACACAGTGGCTGATTTCAAGGTGCTCAGAGCAGAAAGAGATGCAGAAGGGATTGTATCATTACTGTCAATATGGCCAGACTGTCTCCTAATGTCCCATAACCAGAAATAGCAATGGAACATTAGGAGATATTTGACAAAAAGAGAATTAGACTAACAAAAAAATGTTGGATATATATATATATATATATATCACATATATGTATGTGTAATTTTTATATATGTTGCACATAGATGTAAATTTTACACATGTATGATAGTGCCTTTCTGTGTCATTTTGGCTGGGCCATACATTTTTCAAATATTTAGTCAAATATTGCTCTAGTGAGATCCTGTGAGGATCTCCTTTTTGCTGAGATTGACTTCTATATTGGTAGACTTGGTGAAGCAGATTGGAGTGAGTGGAGCCCATCCAATCCATTGAGGACGGAATAGAATCAACAGGCTGATCGTGCCTGCAGTCAAGGACCATTCCTTTTGTGTAATGGCAACCAGGAAATTACCTGAAACTCAGCTTCTCCAGAGTGTCAAGGCTGCTGGCTTCCAGACTGGAGCTGCCCCATCTGTTCTCCTAAATCTCAGACCTTGAGATTTACACTGGTACCACACCATTGGACCTCCTGAGTCTACATCTTACCACCTTAACTTGTACCCTGAGGATGCCATTTTCCCTTACATTTCTATATTAGATATAATTTCCACATGAATAAGTTGTATCATCTCATTTTATTGAACTTTGCATGTTTTGACAAGAACAGATTATTTCTAGGTATATACCTACAAATGTATATATGTGCACATACACATATGTATATATGTTAAATATGTACATATATTCTTTATCAGCATACTTGTGCTTAGAAATGTTTTGTCTCTGAGATTTTTTTACAGGTTTAAAATATTGTATATACATAAGAGGATATATTTGACATAAGACGTAAGTCTACACATGAACTCATTTTTCATAATAAATGTAAACGTGATTTGATATACCATTTGTAATGTACCTGTATTTTGACTGCAAGGTTGGATTGCAAGATCATATATGGAATTTTCTGCTCATGGAGTTGTGTTAGTGCTCAAAAAGCCATGGAGTTTGTAGCCCTTTCAATTTTCAGATTAGTTATGGGTCCACACAAACTAGCATTCATTTCAACACTTCATGCTAAGTGTATCTCTTTTGAAATTTAACTACTGACCTCCACCTACAAGGTTTCTGTCATTGCAAGTTTTATAATAAAAGTATCAATAGCTACTTTTGAAGCATGTTAACAGAAAAATGCATTGTCTCTCTTCAAGTTTTAAATTAACAGTACATATTTTAGGCACAGGTATCTCTAATAGTATAAGAGGTCAACAAAAAGAACAAATGGTTCCCTTAAATATTTGTTAGGAGTGAATTAGGCCAAAGGACATAGTAGAATAATGAAGAAGTAAGAAAGAAAAGAGGTGCTATTTTTACTTTAAATATAGTTTTCAGGATAATGGAAGCACATTTTATTATTTGGGTTATTATTAAGGCCTCAGATTATAAAATTAAAATATTTGTTTCAGTGGGTCTCCAAATGGTCTTTCTGTTTCATTGTTTTATGCATACTTGCCAAACTTCCCATCTGCCTCACCTCCCCCTGCCCTTCATACACAATCCATTGCTCTGCTTCCTAGGCTATCTGTATTTTCCCTCAGGAAAATGACTTTTCTTTCCAATGAGCCTAAGTATTCTTTCTCCATCATTTGCACATGCTTCTATGTGCAAGTTGCTATGCTGAATGTTTTAAATACTTACTTGAAGTAATATTTTAAGTTAGATTGCTTTTTGTATTACCTGCAAATGGCAGAGTCAGCTTTGGAAATCAAACCGCTGAATCTTAGCTTTGTCCATGATGACAAGACTTCTTTTGCTGTTGTTCTCACCTCTGACTGGCAATCACAGAACAGAGCAGACATGTGGAAGTCTATGTCATCTGCATGGCTTCTCATTACAGGCCACTGTCTTCTCTAATCACTTAAGATGAACCTTACAATGGGCATGGTGTGAAGTGACAGGGAGGGATTGACTAGTTTCATATTTGATCCTTCAGCCTATGAGTCAAGTATTATTTTCTCATCCATGGATGAATAAACAAATATTCCTAACATTGTACAACTTAAAAATACTGAATCTTGATTCTGCCTTGCATATAATTGACTTTCAAGATTGACTTGAAGCCCAGAGCACTCACATACTCCAATCTTTTCTCCCTTCTCAGGAACATTAGAGCTAATCCTTACTCTCTGTTTTCAAGTTTTCCATTCTGACTAATTCATTACAAAGGCTTTAGGCACTTGCTTTAAACTACTTATTGGACTTCTCTTCCTTTCCATATAAATCCAACAGTTCTAATTATGTTTTTTACCATATGTATTTATTTATGAAGTCATTGAGTATTTCTATGAAAGTATAAAGTTTGGACCAATTACTGAGAATATAATCCTGGCCCAAACACTTTAGTGCCAACATTCATGTATATAACAATTAGAATATGAACCAGAGTATATTTTTTAACATGATAGGATTTCATCATGTCCGGCTTCAAATACCTCCATAGCTTTCATGTCAAATTTCCTTCTCTTTGCTTCGTGAACTTCTACTTTATTTATTACAGCTTAATAATATGTCTTGTTTTTGCACAATAAATAAATATAGACATCCACAGAACTTACCCTCAATTCTGCTATGGTGCTGATTCTTTCTTTGTTCTTGATATTACCAAATATTTTCAAAAATGTACTAACTACCTTAACTTCTTTATCATCCATGAACTCTTAATTCCACTAATGGTTTGTTTTCCATTATGATTACTCTAATAACATTTCAAGATGTTTCTAAACTTTTGCAAGACTATTAAAAACATTGCCACGATATGGGGAAATATTATAGAGAGCACTATGCATTTATACATTAAAAAAACTGAACGAATGAGGGTATATGAATGAATCAGGGTATATCTAGTGGAGGAACCCATGTACTTTTTCTGAACATCTAAAGTGCTATTTATTAAAATGTATTTCAAGAAATGGAAAATTGTTTCTTTGTTTTTCTTTCTTGGGGAGTGGTAAAGGGGGTCACAAAATGGACAGAAGAAGAGTGAGCAAATGTAGTCACTGAATTCAATCTGCACTATGTAAAAATCAACTTTGTAACTTGTTGATAGGGATGGAATGGGGAAATGGAGGAAAGCAAAAGAAGGGGTGGCCTAGCCTGAGAAACATCGCACTCATAAGCTGATTTATGAAATCCTATCATCTTTGTTCACCTTCTTAAAAACAGCAATAAATAAAATTTCCATGTGCTATTTCCTTTAGATGAGTATTTGTGACATACATGCTTTTGATAGCCTTGAAATTGCACAAAACACATATCCTAAGGCATCCATTTTGCTTCTCTTCATCAAATCATTAAAACCTCTCACTGCTGGTTCATAGGTTCACTGTTTTCATAGGTCTTGCTGTTGAAACTATCAAGCACACTAGTTCATTAAAGAGGAAGACTATCCTCTCTCATAAGTACAATTTTCTACTGTCTTTGCCTTTACTATTCATTATTGATTTTCAGCATATTTCAAGTTTTCTAGATACTTAATATTTAGTCTCTGTACATATTCCCATTTACTGTGTGCTTTTCAGCATGTGTACAACCAATCAACCAATGTGTTTTAATTATATATATATATATATATATTTTTTTTTTTTTTGGTGGTCATGGAGCTTGAACTCTGGGCCTGGGTGCTGTCCCTTAGCTCTTCAGCTCAAGGCAAGCACTCTACCAATTGAGCCACAGCGCCACTTCTAATTTTCTGGTGGTTAATTGGAGATAAGAGTGTCAAAGACTTCTTGCCTGGGCAGGAACTACAATCATCAGATCTCAGCCTCCTGAGTAGTGAGGATTACAGGGATGAGCCACTAGGGCACGGTTCTATGTAGTTTGATTCTAATCATCACTGTGTAGCCTCTTTGATAATTGTATTTCCCTATTTGGGAACTAAATGAAATAAAAAGAATAATTGAGCAAATGAATAAGAATACAAAATGAGATTTTCATAAGCCATTGCCTTCCTTATCACAAGCTGAAATGTCTGCTTTTGATCACCATCCTCCTAATCTCTCTACAGAGTTGACATTATTTACCATCTGCAGTTACTTTTGCTCCTCCTCCTGTTTTTCGTCCTCCTTCACTCTTCCCATTTCCTCACCAAATGTGTTAGGTTACACTATTTACTATACTTATCTACCTAATGCTATTGAATGGATTATGCCTGTGGTTGTATCCCACTTGTAAACTTGTATGGTTGAAATATTGTCTCTCCTACTTATTGTCTCTGCAGCAGCCAAACTGTCTTATACTAAGCTGACCAAGCTTAGAATTCTACTTCTTGAAAAGCTGTGCTGATGCCCTTATATATAAAAAAAATTGCTATTAACTTTCCATTATCTGTGGGATAAAGACCACACTTCCTTCCTAGTGTGTAAGATTCCTTGTGATGAGAATGTATACCACAGTCCAGCTTCACAACTCATTTCTCTTCAGGGTTCTCACCAGACAAAACCACACAATTGTACAGAAAGATCCCCAGTTTCCATGTCTTTGCCTAAAAGACAATTACTCATCTATATGTGTCCTTCAAGTCTTAGGTCTCAACTACAACATTATCCAGGTAGCTCTGTCTCCTCTTTCTCACTCCTGGCCTGTGTTTGTCTATCAGTTTGAGTTTATCTACTTATTCCCCCAAACTAGTAAAACTCATATGACCTCTTTGTCTTGCTGGTGAATTACTGCTTCATCACTTTCATTCACCAAAGGTGAATAAAGCTGAGCACTGGCAACTCACACCTGTAGTCTTATCTACTCAGAGATAGAGATCATTGAACTGTGGCTTGAAGCCAAGGCATGCACAGAAGTCTTATCTCCAACTAACTAGCAAAAACCTGAAAATGGAGACATGGCTCAAGTGGTAGAGCACCTGCCTTGAGAGAAAATCTAATGTTTAGTGCTCTATTTCTGAGTTTGAGCACTGTCCTGGCACACACACACACAAACACACACACACACACACACACTAACATGTCTGTATAAAAATCACATACTTCAGCTGGAAATCAGGGCTATGGTCTAAGATTTAACTATAAGCACTCAGCTTTTCAGGTCATAAAAATTCAGATATTCTAGTTAAAAAAAATCATACAAATTGAATGTAGGTTTTCTAAGAAAACAAAATCTAGGGGAAATTGGATTTAATCTCTGCATTTTTCTATATTAGGTAGTTTCTTTATTCTTAATTGAGCACATTAACCTAAGCCCCAAACTATTTGCTGCCCCTTAAACATCCAACCAAATTTATCTCAGAAAAGGGCAGATATTTTTAAGAGCACTCCATTATATTCATATTTTATGAGAGCCTTATAAATGAACACAAAGCAGTCATATAGACTATAAAACACACTTTTACTTTAGTAACACAAAGAGCAGCCACATATTGTTATGCTGACAGTGTCGTAAGGCAGTTTGGAACCACTCAGAGTTTATTAACATAATGGATTTCCTTCATTTTATATTAATAGGATTCCTTAGTTTTTGAATGCCTCTACTGTTATCTATTTATACAATAGTCTGGTGGGGTGGGAGTTATTAGCTCCCTAGCAAAAGGGAGAAAATGCAAATTCAAACATTAAGATTCTCTTAAGTCAGCATTGAAATGGTCATCTAATGTCCTTAATGCTTACTATCTTATTCAAGTCATGTGTGCACAGCCTCGATTAATGAATTTTCTCATAAATGCTGCCCCTAGAGAGGTCTCGCTTATACTACTGTGTTTCTATTAACTGATAGGATAAGTTTAAAGACAAAGAGATATTGATTTCTGTATTTCAGAATGTTAGAGGCTAAACATTCTTTGAATTGAAAAGTTAATGTAATAAACAATCGAAGTCTCTATTTTCAACTCAATTTCTTGCTTTTGGTTAACTTCATGTTAAGGTATGGTTTCTATATTAATTTAGTTTATTTAAAAATATTTTCAACTCTCCAAAGGCAAATTTAACTATTTTAACAACTTTGCCTTTGAATGGTCCTGAAATAATAGATCATTGAATGGGAAAGAAGACAAGATCATCCTACAGTTATGTCAGAAACAGGAAATGGTAAGTGATTATGAAATAGCCAGTGGTCTATCTTAAGAGTTTATAGAGCCAGATGTTGATGGCTCAAGAGCCTGTCATGCTAGCCATTCAGAAGGCTAGATCTGAGGATCAGCCCAGGCAGACAAGTCTGAAAAACTCTTATCTCCAGTAAGTCAGTACAATGCTGGAAGTAGAGGTTTGCTCAAGTGGTAGAATGCCAGCCTTGAACAGAACAAGCTAAGCAAAAGCTTGAGTTCAAGTCCTAATGCTGACACATATGTGCACACACAACCACACTCATAAAAATGCAAAGAGTTTATCAACATATCAATTAGAACTCTAGCTTTATATGAAGAGTATTATACTTATGAAGTTCATATGAGAGTAAGGAAGATAATCTTTCTTCCATTCTACCTTCTCATTTTTTACTACTGAGAGAAGAGATGGAAGGAAAATTGGAGTGAAAGCCAGTGAAGAATTAAAATGGCACTTGGACAAGTGGAAGAAAGCAAGAAATGGGCTCAAGTTGGAAGCACCATGCTGTGAGATGCACAGGCAATCTGCAGGATGGCAGGGCATGTACATGCAAAATGTAATGGGAGGAAAATTTTAGGTAAGTGTGTTTCTCCCATCCACGGGCCTAGAGTTCATCTGCAGACACTGTCGGAAAAATGCGGATGCTGACTCTGGAAGTCTGGAGTGAGATCATGCATTTTTCATGGCTTCACGGTCACACTGATGTTTCTCCTCTGGGACAAGACTCTGAGGAAGAGACATTGGTGACTACAAAAAACAGGCAGGTGATTTAACCTGGTTTTGATCCCCAAATGCCTCCTGACAGTGTTAGTGGGTGATGAAAGTCGAGGGCTTTGCCTTGCTGCACCATCAATCCGATATGATAGCATACCCACATCAGGACTGCTTTGTTAAAAATAATAACAATGGTTACTTTTCCCTTCTTTTAAAGATCCCTTGATATGGAAACAGACCATGTTTTATTTGCTCCATCTCCAAAGCTGAGTGACAATGTCTGTCACCAGGAGTCTTTTTGTAATGATCTTGATTCACCTGGGTTCAAGTGGCAATTACTCACAGTCCTGACAGTGTCCACAGCCTGTAGCAGGAAGAACCGAGGTCTCATCCTATTATATTCTTGACTGGATGAGAAGAACAAAAAATGAGAATGTTACCTACCAGTTTAGCATTAATGAAGCTTGAGCAGAAGTTGCAAAGCCCCTGAGCTTCCTTTTGGAATGAATCCATTTCAACACTCCCCACATTGTCCAGCACCAGCTTCTATAGTGCCAGCTTGCAGTGAAGCTGAGACGCTTCATGTATGTGTAGTCATCGGGAGGCTTTGTGTTTGGTTCTTCCTGTGTGATGGTTTCTCTCCCATCCACTCTTGCAAATGAGGAAATTGAGAAGGCTGACTTTCAAAATGTCTTCAAGCTGAGTTCTACAGACTCATGTGTTACAGCTCTGATCCAATCCAATCAATTGGTGTTTGATGCTGGCATATATCAAGAATTCTTCCTCTGTGACTGTCTTAGGATAGACACTATTTCAAAAGAATAGAAACAACACAAACCCCCTAAAACATAATCAGAACAAAAACCAAGTTAATGTGTGTTTGCCCTTCCAAACATAATGAAAGATCAGGACAGTGCAAGTCTTCATAACTTCACACAGTAAAGCCCCCTTGAGGGGGCTTAAGGAAGAAAGCAAGCTGAAGAAGTAATAGATGGTTAAAAAAGTTATTTTGTGATCATTGTTATTACACTTCAAGCTATGCCCTGAACATCAGAATATTAATTTTAAATAATTTAAGTCCTCATCAATTTAATGACTTTCCAGAAAAATATGTAGTGTGCATTTCAAAAGCATTTTTCTGCTCTGGAATCTGTGATTTAAATAAATGAATATATTGTGATGAAGGGAGATTGAGAAATGGAAACGTGTTCTGGTATGGTAATTGATACATGTTCATGCCAACATTTTTTCTTGTCATACTCATCTAGAAAACAGGTTTGCTTTGTCTTCACAATTTCTTAAAATATGAGAGTTAGCCTGACCCTCTGTCTTGTAAGTTTTGCTTAAAATCTTAATGACAAGAATTCTAAGTGGCTTGTACAAACCACTCTACAAGTAAAAAGTTATCTTCAGGAAACATTACTAGAATCAGAGTTTTGTTAATGTCTTATTTCATTGTCATGAACATATATATATATATATATATATATATATATATATATATATAAACAAACTTCTGGAAGTGGCATTGTCTGTAATAATTCTTCACTGTGTCAAGTTAGAATCTTGGGACTTTTAAAACATTACTTTTAGCTGTAATGTACTAATTGCTTCGCCTGTTACAGAAGATGTTCTGTATGCCTCTTTAGTAAGTGCCAAAAGTCTCTAATGATATCAATATCAACTTGAATGACTGTCAAACACAGGATATTTTCAAGATGTGAGTGTATGTGTGTATATGTGTGTGTGTGTGTGTATGCACACAAGTGTACTGAAAACAAATGGTGTGTGCAAGACAATTCTTTGAAAGCTAAAAGTATAGAATGGCTTCCGAACTGAATATCATATCACAAACAAAATATTTTCCACACACCACACAGTAGCATTTGTTCAAATTTTATGGAATGCATTACTTCTCACCCATACCATATTTCTTAATTGACAGAAATTTTCACTGGAGCTGAGAGTAGAACAAGAAACAAAGCCCCGTGAAATCATATGTGTGGGAAAAAAATCTCTTTCTGAATGGAATAAAAATTAGCCTTCTCCGGCTTATTATAACTGATAAGTGTAAATATCAATTAGAGAAAATCAGCTAGGCAAAATATCTTATTTAAGCCAATACTATAGAACCAATCAAAGTGAATCACGGTGCACCCATTACCAGAGCCCATTGTGAAGAAGGGACAGTTCAGAATCCTTTTAACTCTCCAGATCCAATCATGATGACATATATCTTTCCTGAGAGAATTCCAGGGTTCAATTACTATGAGGCTAAATCATAGAAGCCATTTTGAGGCAGTGAGGTGAATGCTGGGTGACAACAGAACGTCAGTCCCTCTAAGCCAGATTTCAAATCACCCCCTTAACAAAAGTTTGCAGCAGGGGATTCTGAGATTGGGAATATTGTATTTGTACTGAATGAAGAAGAAGAAAATAAGTTAGCAAAAAGAGATGTATGTATGTATGAATGAATGAATGAATTTTTATGATCCAGGCATGATAGCTCGCATATGTAGAATCTTTAAGGTACCTGAGAGGCTGAGATTGGGGGGATTGGGGCTCCAACCCAGCCTATACACACACTTACAGAGTCAAAAATGATTTATATAAGCCAACACTACCAAATCCATTCTAAACAATCAAATTCAACATACCTGTCTAGCTGGATGAATACCTACTATGATTCCTGCAGAAATCATAAATAGCAAAATCATGGTTCTGGCTGGCCAGGGCAAAAAAAGTAAGACCCTATTTCAAAAATAATCAAAGCACAAAAAGGTTTGAAGTCCCAAGTGATAGAGCTCCTGACTAGTTTGGGTAAGGTTCTTGGGTTCGAGCCTTAGTACTCCTGAAAATAAAAAAGAAGGAAAGAAAGAAAGAAGGAAAGAATGAATGAAAGAAAAAAGAAGAGATTTTAACATACAAGTGGACTATTTTTTTTTAATTTGATTACTTTTCAATGGAGCTACAACCCATTTTCCAGGATTATAGTATCTGAAGAGACATACCAGACTGTGTAAACCTTGTTTTACCTGATGAATTCATTCTGGCCCTTTAAAAGCAGTTGTTTTCCTTGTAGTACTTCAAGATCAACTTTAAACCCTGGGCAGGCACTTCTGGCAGCTTTTCAAATGCCAGTTCTGTGAGGAAGTGCCCTTTGAGAAGAGGAGCCTCGTTGGAGAGGAATTCTATCTCCTCTGTGACTACAAGTTGGCATCTCTTTAGCAGTACTTATTATATAATTGATACATATAACCTAGGGCTACGTCTCAAATCCCACAATGGAGCAGCTTATTTGAAGACAAATCTGAAGACTCAGCTTTCTTCATCTTACTCGCAATACCCAGCAGCGAACATATGTAACTTGAATGGTAAATGTTTGTTGATATAACTAAGTGCTCTATCCACATCATTGCAAGCGACTCACTTTTAAATTCTGGGACACTCAATTGCTCACTCTAAATGTAGTTGGCTCATGTGCTATCCTGCCATTTTAAGGTTTCTACCCCTCCTCCTGCTGCTGCAGAGAAGGTATTTTTGTCATACATTTTTCTCTGTCAGAAAAACATCCTCTCTGGATATACTTTATGCATTTTTCCCTTTAGACAAATCCATCATTACTTTTCTGTGTCCACAGGTACGTTCCCAAACAAATGCCAATCCATTGGAAAAATCGAATGGATTCTGCAACCTAAAATTTGGATCATTGTAGAGAGATGCTGAATTCATTGAATTCACTGAGAAACTCTCTTTCTTAGTTTATTTCTGCTTCTGTAAAAGCAAAACAATCCCTAAAGCCACAGTAATTTATCAACATTAGAAATGCATTTCTCAGCCGAGCGCTGGTGGCTCACGCCTGTAATCCTAGCGACTCAGGAGGCTGAGATTTGAGGATCGTGGTTCAAAGCCAGCCCGGGCAGGAGAGACCGTGAGACTCCTATCTCCAATAAACCACTAGAAAACCGGAAGTGGCACTGTAGCTCAAGTGGTAGAGCGCTAGCCTTGAGCTGAAGAGCTGAGGGACAGCGCCCAGGCCCAGAGTTCAAGCCCCACCGCCAACAAAAAAAAAAAAAAAGAAATGCATTTCTCACATTTCTGATGTCTGAGATGTGCAGGACCATGTCATCAGCACTTCGGAGCCTGGTGAGGAGAATTTCCTGCTGCGTCCTCACATGGTAGGAGGGACAGAAGGGATAGCCCTGTGTCCTTACATTGTAGAAGGAAAGGAAGAGAAAAAGGGGTGTGTGCGTCATGCATCTCTGTTACAAGGTCACTAAGACCATGTATGAGATCTCTGTCCTTATAAATAAATCATGTACAGCAGATTCCACCTGCTAATGATGTGTTGATAATTAAGATTCCATGCACATCTTTTGGAGAGACATAAACATGTAAATACTAGAAGAAAGTTCAGACACTGTGGATATTTTTGTCCAAAGTCCTTGATATGTTTGCAAGGGGCTGAATTACAACATTGCCTATGCCTATAGTATCTATATAATTATTGATAGCCTCCATATCTCTGACCAAGCCCAGATTTTAATTTTCACATGGAAGTTACTTATTCGTCATTTTCATGAGTCTAGTACCATGGTAGGTGCTGATATAAGCATTCTCCCTGACTAATGAAATGAAGGACAACACACATAAAACTACATAGGTCAACGATTAACCTGAAATGAGTTGAGCATGTTGACATTTGTTTGGGAAGGTATCTGTGGACACAGGAAAGTAATGATGGATTTGTCTAAGGGGAAAAAATGCATAAAGCCTATCCAGAGATGGTATGTTTTTCTGGCAGAGAAAAAGGTGTGACAAAAATACCTTCTCTGCAGCAGGAGTAGGGCATGAGCCAACCAGTCAAGCACCCTGTGTGGTTTGCAATTGTTGGAATCATAGGCATAATGGGAGAGAATCAATCTGCAATTGTTTGACATGTTTGAGTCCTAGTATCATATCAATGGAGTTATGGAAGCCCAATGAGGGAAACTGTGCTTCAAAATGATCTTGTAGATCACTGCTTTGCAAATAGTGCTTCTTAGAGGTCTAATATTACTTGGAGGATGTTCATGGTACTTGATGATGTGGTATGATTAGAGGAAATGGAATGGGTTCTATTTAAACTGATAAGACTCTATAAGTCTTTTACATCAACCATCTTATCTACTTTTTCTCTAGGGTTCTGCAAAAGATTGAGATTGACTACTGGTGTTATTTCTAAAAATGAAAAAGATGGCAAGCTATGCTATGAAATATGAAAACAATGGATGAAGCCCAGCCATGGATGAAATTGGCTGTGTCCTGAAAAGAAGTTCTAAAGACAGAGATGGATTCCACACACAAAAAAAAAAAACCAGTGGGAGTAAAATGAAGGGGTTGGGCTGGTTGCTCACTGTTCTGTCTAGGAAAGAGGATGTGCTGAAATTCAAGGTGGCCTCCAGTATGTCTTCTCCCTCTTTGTGGCCATGTTCACATGCCACCAATTTATTTTCACTGCTGACAACGCTGTCTTCTCAGCAGCACGGCTGTCTAATCATTGGCAGCATGCTGCTGGAGTCTGATTCAAAAGGAGATGAAGCAGTATGGCTTGCACTTACCCACCAGCTTGTTCACTTGAGCTTTTATGTCTCATATCAACAGGTTACAAGACTTCTTCTTTTTTGTTGTTGTTTAAGAATCCATATTAGTACAGCTTCTGGGAAAGTAATATTATCCAATATACTAATCTAATACAATCAGTTAATTGAAACTGCTGAGCTCCCTATATTGTCTAAATTCTCTCCTAGGTAGTCTCCTCAATGTCAGTTTCTTAATTCCCCAGCTTGGGCTATGATCCTTCTATTTACTTGTGTTCCCCTGTGTCACTGGGGAAACTGGGGTACACCACGGTAAGCAGCTACTTTAGTTCTGCTGTAACTAGGATAGCATCCATTTGCTACAGTAAATCCACTATTGGTTGAAATGGAGTCTCCCAAATTTCTTTTTCTGTATGTTTTTTATTGTAAAAATACTGTACAGAGGGGTTACAGTTACATGAGCAAGGTAATGAGTACATTTCCTATCAAGTATTGTTGCCTCCTCCTTTGTTTTTCCCCTACCATCCCTTCCCTCCCACCTCTACAACTACACTCCCCCTTCCCCAATTTCTTTTTCCCAGGCTGGCTTTGAGCTGTGATCTCTTGATCACAGCAGCTGGGATTATTGGCTTGACCCATTCTGCCCAGCTTTTTCTGTCTTTGGAATAAAATGGTTTTCTATCCAGATTTGGATTTATTGACTATTCATAAGGAAACACTTTATATCATTTTACTGCTTATTTCCAGCTACTTTGTCTTAAATGATACTGTACAGCCTTCAAAACCAGTCTTCCATTTGATGGCATTCCAGATGGGCATTTGCTCAGTGTGATAAGATTATCTTTTAGTTTTGTTAAAATTAGAAGTTAAAACCATCCATGTCACATAAACAGCATATAATCTGACAGTAGGAAAAGAAAATCTTGGCTATGCTTTAAAATCTCTGGATAAAAGCAGCCATAAACTTTGGTGACAAGCATTGAACTGTGATGTGGATAACTGTAATTCCACTGGTCGTTTCTGATTTGTATCAAGAATGGACTTAATATATCTAATAATCTTAAGTGCTTGCCCAGGCCAATGTAAACAAAAATTTGAAAGCAAAAACAATGTTGGCCTATAAGGTATATATATGTCATCTGAAAATGAATAATTAGTATTTACATCCGTTTTTTATATTCAGGTATTCACCTGTATATCTATCTATCTATCTATCTATCTATACCTATCTCTCCATTTATAGAAACAGTGGGGACTTTCAATGATTAACTTTAGTCTGTACTGAAAGTTTTTTTTTGCCTATATCATAATCTATCTATCTGTCATCTATCTTCGATCACCTATTCATTTGAGACAGTTTCACTATGAACTCAGGCTAACCCTCAACAGGTGATTCTCCTTCTTCAGTCTCTCATATGCTGTGATTAGAGGTGTGTCCAACCACTCATTTTTGTTGTTGTTGTTATTGTATTTTTGGTTTGCCACTATTTTTTTTCAGTTGTGGGACTTGAATTCTGGGCCTGGGCACTGTCCCTCAGATCTTCAGCTCAAGGCTAGCACTCTACCACTTGAGCCACAGTGTCACTTCTGGTTTTCTGATGGTTTGTTGGAGATAGGAGTCTCATGGACTTTCCTGCCCAGGCTGGCTTTGAACCTCGACTCTCAGATCTCAGCCCCCTGAGTAGCTCGGATTACAGGCGTGAGCCACCAGCAACTTTTGATATTTGTTGCAATTTTTGATATTTGTTTTCTTTCTGTTGATTTGTTCATGGCCAGCACTATATCCCTTAAGCCATACTGCCAGTGTGGAATTTTGCTGGTTAATGAGAGATGGTGTATTGCAGATTTTTCTGCTAGGGCTGGCTTCAAATCAGGATCCTCCAGGTCTCAGTCTCCTAAGTAGCCAGTATTACAGATGTGAGGCACGATGCCACGTCTAGTATTTCTTATTCCAGGTTTACACAGGTAGCAAGTAGAACCAAGAGAAAATAATTAAAATTAAGAAATAATATGTACATATTATATTTTATAGTTATTGTTATTGTAAAGATGATGTATAGTTATATATGTCAGATAATGGAGTACATTTGTTTTTGTACATTATCACCCTTCCCTTGTTCTCTTCCTGTTTTTCCCTCCTGTCCCCACTCACAAGTTGCATAGTTCATTTTCAACAGTGTCTAGTGAATATTACTGTTGTATTTATTCACCCTTTGTCCCACATTTCTGTGCCCCCTTTAGCCTCTCCAAAACAAACTTATAAACAAGACAAAAAATATACAAAAATAGCAGCAACAAAGAAATGAAAGCCTCTTGCTTCCATTTTTGGGAATTAATTTCAATATATTATTTTATATGATCATATATGCAAAGCTATTGAACTTTGGTGATTCTCTCCTAAGAATATCCTCCTTTGGACTCACTGTGTGAACTGTACAATTGATCATGTCCTAATGTATTTCTTTTGTCTTTTACAACCAATGTGATTACTTGTAGATTTATAGGTACATTCTAGTTGTCATAAATGAGGAAACTATGCAGTGTATGCATCTTTGGGTAGGCTTACTTCACTTAGTATAATTTTTTCCAAATCTTTTCATATCCTTACAAATGGTGCAATATCATACTTTTTAATAGAGAAGTAGAATTCCATTGTCTACATATACCATATTTTCTTCATCTATTCATTCACTGAGGGGCATCTGAGTTGATGCAATATCTTAGCTATCGTAAACAATACTGCAATGAGCATGGTGTGCTGGTAACTTTAGTGGCCTTGTTGAGACTTAAATCAAGAAATCAATTCCATTTGAACTATATTAAAAAGAAAACAACCCTAGGAATTAACCAAAGATCTGAAGGACCTCTGTGATGAAAACTTAAAAAAAAATCTGAGAAAAGAAACTGAAGCAGATTAAGAGACATGGAAAAACCTCCCTTGCTCCTGGATTGGAAGGATTAACATCATGAAAATGGCAATGTTGCCCAAAGCTATCTATGAATTCAAAACAAACCCATCATAATCCCAACAAAATTCTTCAAAGAGATTGAGAAAGCAAGCCCCAAATTCATAGGGAATAATAAAAGAGCCTGAAAGCATCCTTAGCAGGAAAAATAGTGTTGGACAAGTATCAATACCAAACTTAAAACTCTTTTGCAGAACCATAGTAATAAGAACAACTTGATCTGGCATAAGAATAGGCCCGAAGACCAAGGAAATTGAACCAACGACCCAGAAATGATCCCACAGACTTATAGCCACATAATATTTGATAAAGGAGCAAAAATACAGGTTGGAAGAAAAACAGCCTCTTCAACAAATGGTGTTGGTAAAATTGGCTATACACATGCAGTAAACTGAAGCTAGATCCCTATACACTACCCTGCACCAAAATTTATTCAAAATGTACCAATGACTTCAATGTAAGACCAGATACCATGAAAATATTAGAGGAAGGGGTAGGGGGAACACTTGGGCTTCTAGGCATGGGTTGAAACTTCTTAATTTAAGATCCAGAATCACAACAAATCAAAGAAAGACTGGATAAATGAGATTGCCTCAAACTGGAGAATTTGATGCAATAGCAAAGGACATAGCTAACAAGAAAAATAGAAAGCCCACAGAATAGGACAATTTTTTTTTACCAACTATGACTCAGATAGGAGCCTCATATTTAAAATATACTTAGACCTCAAAAAATTAAATGTCCCCCAAAAACCCTCAATGAAACAATAAGACAATTAATAAATATGCTAAAGACTTAAAAGAAACTTCTCAGAAGAAATAAGAATGACCAATAGACACATGAAGAAATGCTCAACATCTTTGGCTAGTGAACAGTGTCTAGTGAATATCAAACAACATTGAGATTCCACCTCATCCCGGATCACATCCTGGTTCACGTATGGTCAAAATGGAACTCTATTACACTGTTGGTGGGAATGTAAATTTGTTCAACCACTCTAGAAAGTGGCATGGAGGGTCCTTAAGAGACTAAACATAGAGCTCCTCTATGACCCAGCAATCCCACTCCTGGACATTTAGCCAGGAATTTTTTAAAATGTAATTTTATTGTCAAGTTCATGTACAGAGGAGTGTTACAGTTGTATATGTAAGGTATGTTACCCCTTCCCTCATGTTTCTCCCACTTTCCCTCCCCCTCCCCAAGTCCGTTTCCTACATACTGTCTTGTGAGTATCACTGCTGCATTGGTTGGCCATTGTCCTTTGTCTCACCATTTTGTTGTTTCCTTTCCCTTCCCTAATTCAGATACCTGTATATACAATACACAGGGTACTGAAATCAAATACAGTGACAACAGGGGATAAACCATAGGGAAAGAAAAAAAATGAAAGAAAAAACAATTAGTGTAATGTAGTACATTTAAAAAACACAACAACGAAAACCTAAAAAAGATAAGCTGAAACTTAAAACTCACTCCAGAAATGAATGCAGAATCTCTGCAAACATATTGATTGTAAGCATATTGACCTCTGATCAGTTGTATTGCGATTTTTTTATCCACATATGCAATTGTACTACAGTAAGCCAGCTCCTCAGACAACATTTAACAAAGAGCCATCAGTAAGTAACATAGAGCCATCAGTAAGTGTTGGAGAATAAATGACCTGATGACTAATTCTACAGAACTCATACTTTCTGATGTTTGAATATTTTAGGTGAACAGGTATATTAAGAAACTGGCAAAAGGCAAGTTAGATTATTCAGATTAATGATACTCTCAGTCTCAAGCAAAGGCCAACTTTAAAAAAAAATAAAAAGAAGAGCCATTTCATACCTGATTCTAAATTACAGAAAGGTTGTAGATCTCAGTTAAAAACTCTGATATTTGCAATTATAAAGAGATTAATATTACACTAAGCTACATATAAAGTTCATTAACAACCCAGTTAGACTTTTTTATAGTTAAAATAAAAACCTCCTACTGATGGTCTAAAAGGAAAATGAAAGTTATATTACCACAATAAACTCAGAGATTCCCAAGGCAAGTTTAAACTCACAGTTATAACCAGGCACCAGTGTTTCATGCCTGTAAGCCAAGCTACTCAGGAGGCTGAGATTTGAGGATAGTGGTTCAAAGCCAGCCTGGGCAGGAAAGTCTGTGGGACTCTTATTTATAACTAATCACCAAAAAACCAGAAGTGGCTCTGGGCGCAAAGTGGTAGAGTGCTAGCCTTGGGAAGAAAAGCTCAGGGACAGTGCCCAAGCCCTGAGTTCAAGCCCCACGACCAAAAACCAACCAACCAACCAACAAAACCCACAAAAACAACAACTCACAGTAATTCAGAAAAATTGAATAATGCACTTTCCTATGTAAGTTCTGATTATGATGCTACATATAATATATGAGAAGAGAAAGTATACTCGCCCTCATGTTTGGTGAAAGTCTACTATAGAAGAGCTCCTTTCTGAGAGAGTGGAATAGCACTTAATAGTATTTTAAAGTTCCATTAGTTGTTAGGTCATAAGTCATATCCACATTTACTCTGCAGTGAAAGAGATGGAGTTTTAATGGTATGTTGAATTGTGTTGTAAATCTTCCAGTGGAGTCACAATTAATTCCTCATATTGGTTGATTTAGCAGTATGACTGAGTATGTTTGTGTATCTCCAATTTTATGGGATAAGTCTGAACATAAATTTAAACTTCAGTGACTTTCCTGGAGATTTAATAGCTAGAACAGATTCTCATAGAATGCACAATGAGACTTAATGCCTAATTTTTCATGAGTACACAGAAAGCTCCCTGTTAAACCACATTTGTCCCATTTTATGACTAAATCATTGGGAAATTGGGGCTTAAAAACATCAACTTCCCTCATGACTCCAACCCACCTGAGGTATACATACAAGGACACAGGATGACCCATTGCAATAATGATACCCACAAGACAGTATACTGGAAATGAACTTTACAACTTCTGAGGAGGGAAGAGTAAGGAGGTGGGGAAGGGAAGGGATAGTGGGAGAATAACATGGGAAGGAGTAACAATGCTCTACAAGAAATGTACTCATTGCCTTACTCATGTAATGGTAACCGCTCTGTGCAGCATCTTTCAATGAAATAAAATTTTAAAAATAGTAGGGCAGAGGGTAGTGATTGGATTTACATACAATAGCCACAGTGATAGTATCAGTTATAAAAGAATAAGGATGGTAGCTATTCAGAAAAGCTTGAAACAAAAATTGCAGCAAAAAACAGAGCTCAGATAGCTTTATGCTTGGGATCCAGCCTGTGCAAGGGATGGAGGTTGAGGGGATCATGTTTCAAAACCAGCCCAAGAAAAAGTTCACAAGACCCCATCTCAAACTATGACTGAGCTGAGTGGCACACATCTGTCCCTGCAGTTATGTGGGCACTGAGATTTGGAGAATTGAAGTTCTAGACCAACCTGAGCAAATAGTTATCAGATCTGATCTCAACAGAAAAAAAAAAACCTAGGTGATATAGAGCCACATACTTTTTATCCTAGCTATGGGAGAAAGCTAAAACCAGAAGATGAGGTCCATGCCACCCGGAAAACCAAGACCCTATCTTAAAAATAACTGGAGTAAAAAGTGCTTCAGATGTGGCTCATGTGTTAGAGTACCTCCCTAACTAACAAGTGTGAGGCTCTGAGTTCAAACTCCAGTGTCACGACCTAAGTCCACCATCATCACCTAAAATAAATACATACACACATATATACATACATGCATGTACACATACATGCATACACACATACACACATACATACATACATCTATTCATGCATACATAATAAAATTACAGAAAAGGACAAAAACATTTCATTTGTATTCCAAATAACAAGTTTACATAGCATGAGGTTGTAAAGCATTACCTTTATTTTCTCTGAGGAAAAGGGATTAATCCATAGAAATTCAAAGTTAGCATTTAGATATAATGAGCAGTTCATTAGTAAAGCTATGTTCTATTAAGATGGAGTAGAAAATCTTTTTGTGTGTGTGTTTTTGTGTTTTTTTCTTTTCTTTTCCAGTCCTGGGCTTTGAACTCATAGCAGGGGCACTCTCGCTGAGCTGGTTGTGCTCAAGGCTAGCACTCTACCTCTTGAGCCACAGCTCCACTTCTGGCTTTTTCTGTAGTACTGAGGAATCAAATCTGGGGCTTCATGCCTACTAGGCAGGTGCTCTATCACTAAGCCACCCTGTTCCAACATCAAAACTTGGAGATTGCATATAAAACGTATGTAGACTCTAAAATGGAACAGAAAATGAATATATTAACTAGAGACTCGGGATCCTCAATATCTAGTGAATTCACTAGAGTTCACAATTTCCAAACATATAAATTTCATCACACAAATAAAAATGTATTAGTTATTTGTATGGCAAACTCACCCAATATGAAATTGGTAGTTTCAGAAGCTTTATAAATACTAGGGAAACTGCATTTTTAAATTTAACCCCTCCCTCCTCCACACCCCTACACCCCACTCTCCCTCAATGCCCAGGCCCAGATGGTTTCATTGAATAATTCTATCAAGTATTTAAGAGTGATTAAATGACTTTTAATTAATTTTATACAGTCTCTTGCAGAAAATGAAACAAAAGATTAGAGAATTTATTAACTTGTTTTTATGAACTTAGTGTAGAAAACCAGAAAAAATCAGGCAAAGAAAAAAAACAATTCCTCATAAACGTAATTGTATAAATTCCTAACAGAATTTGGAAAACAGAATAAAAATTGCAAGGCAGCCAAATATGATTCATTTAAGTGGTTTTAGGTTGACCCAATAATTGAAAACTCATCAGTATGATTCATGTCAATAGTCTAAAGAAAAATATTAGGGGATGTTATCAAAATCAATGCAGAAAAAGCACTAATAAAATTGATATTTGATAAAGCTCCCAGGAAAGTATAAGTAGAGAAAAAGTGTCTATAATTTAATAACATAGAAGAAATTATTTAGGTCTTGTGATTAAGAAAAACAATTCTTAGACTTGACAAAGTATGATCCATAAAAAGGAAAACACTATATGAGTTTTTTTAACCTGAACTTGGTTTATAAAAACCTTCTTAAGCAGACAAAAAGGAAAACCACAGACTAATATTTTATAGTAATAATATCTAGAATATACAAAGAACTTAGTCATCTCACCAGTGAAAATCAAATAACCCAATTGTAAAATGGTCAGAAGACATAATTTGACATTTCATCAAAGAGAATGCATAGATGGCAAATAAGGAAGCAAAATAAAGTATTGAACATCATTGGTCATTAAGAAAATAAAAATTGGAACTATTAGATGCTCACTAAACACCCATCATAATGGATAAACTAACGTAATGATAGAAACTATTGCTAATAAAGGCTACACATGTATTGCTGGTGGGAGTGTAAATGGTACTGATATCTTAGATGTTTATTAGTGAAAAGAAAAACCTATGTGACTATACAATTACACACAGGGGCATTTGCTGCAGATTAAGATTTATGTTCATGGGGGAAAGTATTCACATAAAAGCTCACAACAATTTTATTCATACAATAAAGACTAAATGCACACTAGATGTCCTTCAGATTTTACAAGATGCAGTGTATTCATATGGAATACTATTCAGCAGGGTAAAGTAAAAATTATTGATACATGCAATGACTTGGATAAATCTAGAAGAAACAATTCCCAAAAATACATTATATGATTCTTATCATACAACTTTTCAGATTGTCAATATATGGAAATGAAAAACATCAACAATGTTCTGGAGTTAAGGACAGAGGAGGGGTATGGGAGGAAAATAAGTGTGACTAGAAGAAGGCAGAGATTAGGATACCTGGGGACAACAAGTGAGTTTCTAACCCTTTCCAAATGAAGAGTTTAATTTAAAAAGGGTTACCAGTCGATAGTTCCATGCCACAAATACATCTCATGCATAATTTGCTATTTATTTTTGAAATTAGGTTGGCATTTTAAAAATTCAATACATTTTAGAAGATTCTGAACCACTTCATAAATTAGAAGCTTTTAAAGCTATGCCTGTTAAAATATTCCTCCTCTTTCTTCCCACTCATGAAAAAAATGTGATGATAGATTGATAATGGACTAACAACAATAAGCCAATTTTGTGGTTTCTTTTTTCTTTAGATGTAAAATATATACAAGTAAGTTGTTGCACACCAACATAAGCCAATTTGGTCTTCACAACTCATATTATTTCTGGAACTCATAGATTATTTTTGGTAGGTAATGATAAGCCTCAGAGATGTTTGCACAAAGGATTCACTTCTTCCTAAAAACTTACCAGGCATAAGTGTCCTCTAAGTTGCATTAAGCATAAGTCCACTTACTAAATGTATAGTTGATTGGTAACTGAGCAGTTGACTAGGTCATTCAACGTGAGTTCAATGAAATCTAAAATTTCTCTCTCTGTCCTCAGTCTCTTCTCTCATTCTTTCTCTCTCTCCCTCTCCCTTTTCCTCTCCCTCCCTCTTCCCCTCCTCCCCCTCCCTTCCCCTCCCTTCTTCTCCCTCCCCATCCCTCTCTTCACTTCTTCCTCTCCCCCTCCTTCCCCCCCCCCCCGCTGCTTTTAGGTACTTTTCAATTTGGACAAATATATACTAGCATCTAGAATCCAAGGCAGGATTTCTCATCTTTTAATTGGTAATCCTGATGATAGAAAGCCTTCTAACTTTCTCATAGGCCCAATTAAGAACCAAATCTCTCTAAAAGTACAGATTACAGATCTTGCTTTTAAAGAATAGTATGTTTATGTTAGGATTTTCAATATCTTTAAGCCATTGGAACCAACTCTTCCATCTTGAACACTTTGAAATTAATATCAGTATGCATATAATTCAATATCAGTATAATTTATCAGTATTATATAATTTAATATCAATATGTAAATTTGGAATCATGATTTTTGGAAGGGTGAGGGAGGGGTCCAGTCGTGGGGCCTGGACTCTGGGCCTGAGCGCTGTCCCTCAGCTCTTCAGCTCAAGGCTAGCACTCTACCACTTGAGCCACAGTGCCACTTCTGGCTTTTTTCTTTTTGCTTATGTGGTGCTGAGGAATCGAACCCAGGGCCTCAGGCATGCAAGGCAAGCGCTCTACCACTGAGCCACCTTCCCAGCCCCAGAATCATTACACTTTTAATATCAGTATGTCTAAGAAAATGAATCAAGTAAATTTCCACTCAAGAGATAAATAAAAGGACTTACAGTGGCTGCGTCTAAATGGACCCATATTATAAATGTTCTTTCACAGGGCATTTATAAATGTTAATAAAAATGAAAGTGAGAGAAATTGCATTCCTTGCACATAAATACATTCTCTTATTAAATTCTATTTTGTAAAAGGAAGAAGCATCTACAAGAGATATTTTGAAATTAAAGTTATAAAATAATAACATGGATAGTTTGCTGTACATTGGAAGTAGGATGGCCTTTTAGAAAATTGCTGCAACCTGAAAGTCATATTCTAGAAATCCAATTGGTAAGGAAAGAAAAGGAACTTCTGGAAGAATGCAGGTGATTAAGATCAACAGGACATAAGCAGTTTTCTGAAACTTTGCTCATTGTTTACTTCAGTTGCTCCCCAAACCCTCTAAGTTACCTTATTTTCAACTGGATGCTATTTCTTAAGTAGAAAAGTTGACTTTAGACATTTATTACAGCAGGGGTGATCATGAGAGTATAATCGAGTACATTTTCGTAATGAAATACTTAAAACGATAAGTTCATCTTAGATCCTCACAATGTTCTTTGTTTTGAGATTTGTTCCCCATCTCAAGTTCTGCATTCATGAGTTATTCATTAGCAGTCAACCTACCTGTGGACCAAATATATTAAAAAATGTGTCTGCACTGAACATTAGTCCTTTTTGTGATTTACATAGCACTGACATTTTCTTAGGTATTATAAGTAGTTTAGAGATGGTTTAAAGTATACAGTGGAGGATGTACAAAAGTTATATATGCAAATACAATAACATTTTATATAATTGGCTCAGGTTTTCACAGCCATTTCTGGACTCACAAATGCCAAGATATGACAAGATTTTGATACTAAATTTTATCCCACCATTTTTATTTTAACTGACCATTGAGAAGCAGGGAAAATATGTTCTATTTCTTAGTCTGTGCTGCTATAATGAAATACCACAGAATGAATAGTTTATAAAGTACAGATATTTATTTCTTAGAGTTTCAGAAGTTGGGAGCTCAAGATCAACACCCTCACAGGTTCACTGTCTGGTGAGGGATTGGGAAGGCTCCAATCTCCATTCCAATGATGTTTCTTGCAGTCGCAACCTCTGGAGGGGCAAAGCAATGTTCTCACGTGGCAGAAGGGACAAGCACATCAAGCATTTATATAATTGCACCTAATCCTACTTACGTGGTGGATGCTCTCAATTGCTTCCTAAAGAACACATCTGTTCAGACTGTTGTTTGGGTGTTAAATTCCAACATGAATTTTGGAGAGGCCAAAAACAATAAATCAGGACCTTCTTAATAACCATTTTAATCTCCTTGATACTTTCAGTGAACTAATTCTGTATAGCTCTAATGTATTTGGTTAAAATTTCTCACCAAAAACACTGAAGGGGGATACGACCTCCAGCCAGACAAGAGAAATTTAGATTTCCTCTTTTATCTTGGTATGGTGATTCCAGTGACGCAGAAAAGTTTCTTCAACAACTGCCAGAGGAAACATTAGTTTTCTTCATGTTCTGATAGCAGAGTTTCATTATCAAGTGACTGTTTCTAGATAAAACTACTACATTACTGAAGGAGTGTGCGAATCTTGATTGTCCCTCATGAACTGTGAATCTCAAAGGGAAAATACTTTATCTCTGCAATCCGTCCCATACTTAAGTGATTATAAAAATGCCAAGTCTTTTTAAAGCATTGCATTGCTGAGGAACATACTTGAAGAAACTGTGCACATTTTCTTTCTCTTTTTTTCTCTTTCTTTTTTCCTTCCTTCCTTCCTTCCTTCCTTTCTTTCTTTCTTTCTTTCTTTCTTTTTTTGTTTTTTTTTGGTGATGGTTCTTGAACTCAAGTTTTTGGCACTGTGCCTGAGCATTTCATCTCAAGGCTATCCCTCTACCACTTGAGCCACAGCTCCATTTCCAGCTTTTTGCTTATTAATTGGAAGTAGGAGTCTTACGGACTTTCCTGTCAAGCTAACTTTGATCTGCCATCCTGAGATCCCCAGACTCCTCAGGGGCTAGAATTATAGTCATGAGATATGTATCAGCACCCAGCAAGAATATCATTTTTATAATGCCAGATTGATTGCATCATTTTTTATGTTCCTACAGATCTTCTAATCTTGGAAAGCCCTCAAATTAGAGCATGCCACCATTAAAAAATGGGGCTCAATAATCAGAGAATCCATCCTAAATAATACCAAAGAAAATCAAATCACAGTGTTACAAATCATCCATTTAACTTCCAAGAAGGACAGATTCTAATGGAGGAAATAAGCAAAACTACATGATTGTGAGGCAATAAATGTAGGCAGAGACGGATGCATCATTTGACAGTGAAGAGACTAGAACAGAAACTTAGTGCCTGGAACAACGATGAAATGTTTTAAAAGACTGGAAGAGGAAAGTGTGTTTTGTAAGATAATCAATAGTCAGCTGGGGATGTGTTGTGCTGGAAGATGATCATTAGTCATTCAAGTGAAGGTGCTGAAGAAGACAGCAATATTAATGAGTCTGGAATTCAGAGTAGAGACTTGGCTGCAGAATACATTAGAAAGCATTTGCCTGGCTTTCAAGCCCTAGGAGCAAATGAGGTCACCCACAGAGGAGGTACATTCTGAGAAGGGAAATGTCAAAGCACCACAGGTCTTCAACTTCTAAGGAAATGTAACCGCCAAGGAGAGCCAAGCGAGGAGGATGTAGCAGGAAGTCTGGGACCATGTCGAAGGTTAGGAATCCAGCAGATAAGAGACACTTGTGACAATTTTCAATCTTACTTTACTTGGCAACTTCTGCAAATATTGCTCTGTCAGGCTACAGATACTTTTCTCTGTCCCCAGTCTGGAGATCAGGATGGAATGTCAGCCATTTTCTGTCACCTTCAATGAGCGTAGATAAGGAAACACAAGTCTGTTATTTGCCTTCACAAAATCCAGTAAGTTCTCCAAGCCGAAAAGTGTCTTGTCATTCACTTCATATCATCTTCACCTGAATGAACTGTTTTTGGGCAAAAAAGTGCCTTATTTGAACAAATGAGACAACTTACAGGTTTTATTTTCTACTTTATGGGAATAATCATTTGAATGCCAAAGTATTCCTGTTTGATTTTGGCATTGCTTCCCTAGACCTTAGGACAGGCAGAGTGTGCAAGCCTTATTATTTCCTGCAAACCTGAGAGTTCTAAGTTCTGAATGGCACCCAATTTCAGGGGCTTTCGAGAAGCAATTGCTGTCCACCATAAAATTATTCTAGCTGAAAATGTATTTTATAGAAATGAATCTACTTTTATTGGAACTATCGTAAAACTGTGATACCTTAGTATGTAATAAAATAATTACATTTCCCATCCCTCACCTAGATTTAATATACTTTTACTAAAACTGTGATTTTTTTTCCTTCATTGCAAATCCACATATAGAGAATGTCTTAATTTAGAAGAATGTTTCTTTTTTTTTTTTTTTTGGTCCGGTCACGGGGCCTGAACTCTGGGCCTGGGTGCTGTCCCTCAGCTCTTCAGCTCAAGGCTAGCACCCTACCACTTGAGCCACAGCACCACTTCCGGCTTTTTTCTTTTTGCTTATGTGGTGCTGAGGAATCGAACCCAGGGCCTCTGGCATGCAAGGCATGCGCTCTACCACTGAGCCACCTTCCCAGCCCCTAGAAGAATGTTTCTTAAGCTTCCTGGCTCTCAGATCATTGGGAGTGAATTTAAAACTTACCCATAAGTAGGGTAACCGTAATGTCAACAACTTTACTTTTCATTTTTGCAATATGCATTTTGAAATTATTTCACCTATAGCCCTATATTAGGAATATAAAAAGACTTTTCAGGTCCCATCCGAGTGCCTTCATTTATACTTCCTGTGTTATGCATAAGAGAATCAACATGGGATTCTTGAGAGAAAATCCTGACAGATTTGGAGTTGGGAGTTGGAATTGGTCTGTGCAGAAGCCAGGGTTCCATTCTTCTCTTTTGTAGGTCTAGACATTGGGGTGGTTAGAGATTGTTGTTATCATCTGCTCTTTCAAGGTAGCACACAAGTACATGTCTGATATCAAAGAAATAGGAAAACAAATACTCTTTCTTGATATTTTGGAAAGAGCAGTTTTCTGTTGTATATAAAGAGAACGGAGCAAATGTAAGATTACAATGCAGATTGCATCAATTTTGCAGACTGAGATATTAACTAATAATAACAGTTCTTGTTATATGTTTGTTGCAATCATTTGGAAGCTTAAAATAATAGAATGTCATCTTCAATTGTTCATGTTATACAGCATGTTGCAACAAGTTATATATGTAACAGTATATATTATACAATGAGTTAAGTATACAGTAAGGAAAGATGGTTAATGGTAGTGGTAGTATCTGAAAATATTTCATTCATATAAAATGAAGTGTTCTAATGTTTCAATGTTAAAGAAAGTAGGTAGTCAAATAGGTAATTTTCAATTCAAGGATTTGGGAAACACAGTTTTGAGAGGTTGTAGTCTCTTCCTAGTAATGAGAGTCATAACAATCTGGAATGCAGGATTGTGAAGAGTACAATCCCATTTCAGTGATGCCCACATGAGCCATTAAATTTCTCAGTGGAAAGAAACACCATCATTCACTTAACAATGCTAAGTATGGCTATCTAGCTGTGTTATTTAAATCAGAAACCACACATTTTTTGTTTCATGTGTAAGGTTATGTCATTACTTTCCAGATCATCTACACCGATTTTGTAGGAAGTTTATGAACCAGTTGAAATAAGTGGACTTGTAATTCTGAAGTATGTAGAAATTGCCTTCAAATGGGAGAATGACAAAAGCAGAGAGAAATGTAAGGCACGATCATTTAACAGGGCTTTAGTAATTAACAATATCCTGATAGTACAAATTAAAAATCATTTGGCGTTCAGAAGACATGAAAAACGTTAATGGCAAAAACCAAAATTACAATTAAAATCAGTTCAAAACTTCCCCAGAGTTATAATTAGCGTTTAGAAAGGTCAAAATGATCATCAGCTAAGAAAAAAGTGTTCAAGCAACAGTCATCTGAAAGCTACCTTAACAAGCAAATGCTATACACATCACCCAACTTCTATTTGGATCAAAACTGAAGCTTTGTATCATAGACCATTGTCTCTCATTCAAACAAGAGAATCCAGGACAGGATAAGGGATTAGGAGCGTTCAAAGAAAATACTCTATAGGTTTGGATTTGCTTCTACCATCTTCAGCTTGTACTATGAAGTTCAGAAAAATGATAGACAATGTCATTAAACGAAAGATAGGCACAAGATTACAATCAAATTAATACCATGCACCTATGGCCAAACCCCTGTGCAATTATGAAAATGCATATTGAAAGGAAATCTCAATGATAGAATAAACTCTATTAACTTTTAACAGGTAAGAAAAGAAACAAGGCATATTTTTCAGTATAGCACATTTCAAATTTGGAGAGGTCATTCCTATAAGTCAGGTGACAAATTCTCAAACTTAGTAAAATATGTCTGAGCCCTTGTCCATGCCTGTAATATATATAAGGTTCAATTGTTTTGTTTTTGATCAGAAAGTTTAGAAAAATATTTTGATCTGTTTCTTCAGGCATTTCAGAGACTTGAGTAGATAATGCAAGATAGAAAATGAAAAACAAAAATAAAATTTCCCATGGAATAACAGCAGTGGAGAAATATATAGGTTGGTACTCTCGTTATGGCTTTGTTCTTAAGTGAGTTGAGTTCTCAACAATGCTGTTGGGCAATGGAGACAGATTGTCAATGGAATGGGAAAGCGAAACAACTGAAGTCAGCTGTTTCCCATGAGGGCAGCAATAAGATTTGTTACATATTCAATTAACTACTGCGTAAAAAAAGAATTGATGCATAGAAAGCTGCTATGTGACAAGGCCATAGAATAGATAAATGCAGATAGTGCTAGGCATAATTCTAGAGAGTAGTATTTGACTAAATCAGGATATAAATGTCACCTTCTCTAAAAATGCATGGTAGACACTCTGACCAAGTATAATAAACAAACCTGAAACTGTCCCACAAACTATCAACCCAGAGGCCTCATTAAAGACCATAGAATATCACAGTGGTTAATTTTTACTTCATGCTAGTTAGGCTGATTTTGATACAATAAGTTTAAAAGATACTACAGCCCCAAAGTTTCTCCTTGCATGTCAGCAAAGATCTTAGGGCCTTAGTAAAATTTAGAATGAAGTTGACTCCTATCATTCTGCCTTCCTACGTACCTTCAGCTTCTGATGCAGTTGAAGGCTGTCTTCAACTAGAAACCCTGTGACCCCATTTGGCATCTGGGTCAGGAACTTCAACCTCCAACTCTCCAGAACCAAACTGAACCAGCCTCAACTTTCACTAAGCAGATGGTGGATGAATAATGTATGGAATTTTACTGAAACATGACTGTCAAGGGCAAGCCTTCTTCACATAGCCTGTTGGACCAGTTTTGTTTTGTTCTGGTCTGTTTTTCTGATTTATAGTAATTCTGTTCAGTTTAAGGAGAACCAAATCATCTCTTACCTGACACCTAGACCTACTTAAAATCTATAATGTTTCCTCTTTGTTCTCTCTCTCTCTCTCTCTCTTTCTCTCTCTCTTTTGTCAGTGGTGGGGCTTGAACCCTGGGCCTGGGCACTGTCCCTGAGCTCTTTGGTTCAATGTGAGCACTCTAGCATTTGAGGCACAGCACTACTTCCTACTCTTTATTCTCCAACCCTGTTTCTACCCAGAGCAAAAAGGGTAAGTCTCCTCCATCCCCAGCTTGTTAACTCATGTTATTAATTTGTACAAGAGTAGGGAGAATGGGAAAATAGAACATCCTAGAAAGGAACTTACAAAAACCCAACAGCTACCTACAATTCCATAACAACTTAAAAAGCAGTATAACAAAGGCATATTGGGAAATCTACTAGACTTAGACACAGTCTCTTGGTTCAGCTTTGTAGAGTGATAGTCATTTCTGCTTCTCATTATGTGAAAATATATGAAACAGTAATGGTTACTTTTACTATCATCAAGTAGATTTGTATCTCTGAACTACATTATGTTGACAAATGATAACTGGAAAATATACCAAAACAAATTCCCAAGTTAGTTGCTATTAGTTTAAGAATATATGAAGACTTAAGACTGAAATTTCTGATTACATACAATAAAGCACAGGGTAAAGTAATTTGAGTAAGTAAAGTGATTAAAGAGCAGAAGAAAACTCAATTATATCTTTTGGTGCTACTATTTTTTAGAAAAAAATTATATGTGTCTTCTATGCTCTGAGTCCAATTATCTAGGAGTAAATCATTTCTCTCTGAAATGATAACTCAAAAAGCTCCTGTTAGCTTGGAATACTGATTTCTAGTATCTTCAAATCTTAGCACAATGCTTGGCACTTACTACATATTTGTTAAATTCAATTGTACCTTAAAACACTGGGAAACTATAGTACCTGAATTGGAAGGAAACTGTAATAGGGGGAAATATGTTGAACCTACATCATGATGATAATATTAGACATTTTCACATGAATGAATCAAAGGAATATTTCTTAATTTATTATTCAGGATTCTACTTTGTCCTAAATTCTGTTTTAAAAATCTCGTTGTATTCACTTTGACAGCCTAGATGAGTAGATGCTTCAGTGTCACACGATGAAGATGAAAGTTGGACACAGGCAGAGAGAAATTTTGATGGCTCCGTTTTTACCATCTAGTAAAATCTCCCAGGGCCTATTTTATGGTGCTACTGGGTTGCAGTAGGAAGTTTTGCATATCACTGTCCTGGAGCTCTTAGACATAAGTGCTTGTTTTCTTTGCTTTTGTAGCATGCATAATGAAGTAAACCCGTAGAAAATGCTTAATTAATACTGGTAGAAAGTACAAATGAATAAATGGGTGAATGGATAAATAAAATCTTAATGAGGCAAAATAAACAATAAATGAAAAAGAATAATGATACACTCAACTTTAATGAGCAAAAGGTTAAGAAACAGCATTCTATAATATCCAACTTTTCACTTTCCTCCCAAAGCACTAGCAAACTATTTAAAATTATGACCTAACATTATGATAAAATATTATTTCCATCTTTCATCCAATGAAGAAATTTGTTGATGGAGTAATAACAGTTTCTGAGTAAATGGACTGAACTAATAGCTTTAAAAAAAAAAGCACAGACTTTTTTTCCTGCAGCAGGCATCAAGGATTTGGCAGAGCTAATAAAACAGGAAAAAATAAGTCCAAGCTTATGCTTTTGTTTTTGAAATCCATATTTTATATTATAGTGGTTGCCACGATAACTCAGAAAGGTTAAGAGACATTAAAAATAATACACGTGAGCTTCAGAAGGACTCTTCTCTAAGAATCTGTTGCTCTGCACACAATATTATTATCTGTAGACCAAATCCAAAATGGTGATTGAAGCCAGAAAGGTATCTTCTGTTGTAGAAGTAAAATTTCATTTTCCTAGATTAAATCACACCGTTTTAGGACTGTGTGGTCCATGAAAAGTAAAGATGGAGATTGGAATATAGTTTAGACATCCTGTTGGGGATAATGACCCTCAGTGATGTATGCTACACATCAGGTACTTCATGTTGGAACATTTCTGATGGTGACCTTTGTCTGCAAGAGAACTGCACATTTCTTAGGAATGACTAAGATGTATTAGTCATACTGCATGTAAAGTCACAGTTTCAAGGCTGGCTAACAGAAATCAAGAGAAAACTCCTGAAAGTGAAAATAAACATACATAATATTAATGTTTGAATGCTCTTTTTAAAAAAATTACCTCATTTGCCAAATCAGGATTTCAGGTTTAAATCAGGTCTGTTGGGAAGACTCAGAGCCAGGGTCTCATTTTTCTCAGAAGTTCATACCTGTTTCCCACTTCTGTTTTCTCATTTTCTTTTTTTTTCAAAAATTTCCTTAGCCACTCTAGTAATAGCTCTAGACAGACAACAGTTTTGTTCCATTAGTTATACATTCTCTAATACTTAACTTTTTTTTTTTTGCCAGTCCTGGGGCTTGAGCTCAGAGCCTGGGCACTGTCCCTGAGCTTCTCTGTGCTCAAGGCTAGTGCTCTACCACTTGAGCCACAGCACCACTTCCTGCTTTTTCTGTTTATGTAATACTGAGGAATTGAACCCAAGGCTTCATGCATGCTAGGCAAGCACTCTACCACTGAGCCACATTACCGGCCTGACTTAAGAATTTTCTAAAACTAACATGTTTAGATGGCTGTTAGTGTAAGGGAATATACTCAGGAGACAATAGTACTTCATCAGGATCCTAATCTCTGTGACAAACACTATGATATATAAATACATTTTTCTCTTTTCTTTCATTCCGCATATCTTTTCTCACTGCTTATGATCATGAAATGTAGCCTTAAGCTATCCAGGCTTCTCTAATGCCTGTAATAAATCTGTTTTACTTCACAGCTCTCACTATTTACTGACTGACTCCATGAACATGGGCAAGTTTATTTCATAAGATTTCATAAGATTTCAGCAGGAAGAAATGAAAACATGGCAGTTAGGATGCAATTATGATATATCTGTTTATTTACAAATTTCTCCAAATATATCATTTTATTTGTAGTTTACAGGAGCAAGCCTTCTGAATCCGCTCTCTGCCTCTTCAACCTCAGCAACAAAAGAATTAGGGTGCATTTTTATATCTCAAGTGATGACTTTGTATATATTTAGCATATTTTCCAACATGATGAATGAACTAGGTGAGTTTTTGTTTTTGTTTACCAAAACAAAAATAACTTCTACCTGGGAACGTGAGAATTAGGAGGGTTGTGGTTTGAGGCCAGTTGGACAGAAAAGTATGAGAGAACCTTCTAAATTCCAAGCTGGGCACGATGATGTGAGCATGTCATTTGAAGCTAAGTGGGAGGAGTGAGATTAGAAGGAACAGGGTGCCAACCCAGGGTAGAAAAATCCACAAGATCCTTCTCCATGGAAGAGAAGCTGGAAATAGTGCTGTGTGCCAAGGCAGGAAGCAAAACCCTTATCAAAAAAATTAACCAGTGAGAAATGAGACTAGAGGTATGGTTCAGAAATACTATGCCAGTCTAGTAAACACAAGGTCCTTGTTCAAACCCACTGCTTCTAGGCAATCAATCAGCCAATAAACTATCATCTGAAGAGGAAAGCCAACATCAAATGGTTTTAGTATTTAACATTAGGGCCCTCTCATATTGAGCTACTCCTCCTCATGGAATAAGATGGGGACAGAGCCCTATCTTAAGAGATCTTGAGTTTCCTACTCTAGGTTTTGTAATGTATTGATTTTTGTGGTCATTTTTTTAAAATCAAGCAATTTCTCTGAGTTCATTTCTTCATTTGTAAAATTAAGATATAGATGAGATAGCTGACATGCATAATTATTTGCAATCTCAAAGCTCACCAAAATTAATATAAAATGCTACGTGAATCTGAGGATTTGATTATTTCTGTTTTATTGTATATATGGTCTTTGTAATAAGATAGACTTTGTAAAAATAATAGTTAAATCCCTAAAATGATAGAACTTTGGCAATTTTCTTATATCTGTGCTCCTATTATTTATACAGACAATGAGATTAAAAAGTGATATTCTGGGTCAAGGAGAATTTTAAAAGATAATATACATTAAGTGCTATGTAGAAAGTGTTCATTGTAGAGTAAGTGGTCAATAAACACGGGCTGTGATTACCAACGAGAAGTGATGATTGGCTGAAATTTGGACATTTGAATGGTATGCGCGTTCAAATCTCTGTCTCTGATTTTCTGTCTCCCTGTGTGTCTCTCTCTCCATCTCTCTCTTTCTTCTCTCTTCTCCCTCCCCTTTCATCCATCTTCCTACTCTCTCTTTTTCTTTCCCACTCTGCCTCTCTCTGTCTTTCTCTCCAATCTATGTGCATGAGCTCATGAACTTCACCTGAGGGAAAGGACAAATGGAGAACTATAGGTCAACATGTCAATGGAATTTTAGTTGAAAGTTTGCAATTTTATTTTGTAGAGGTCTTGGGAGCTTCTACTCAAAAGGAAAATCATTTGATGACTCAATTTTCTTTTGTTTTGGCTTCAACGATATTCCACTGGTATAATTCAAGTAAATTTTCAGTTTTCGAGATTGCAGTCATTTTACACAGGTCAGTGAGGTTGCTCTCGTTCAAAACTTTAAAAATGTTTATTTTATGCCTGTGTAGTTTTCTTTCACTGATTCAAAAGTCGAAATGCATACTTCAGAGACAAGATATATTTTTTGGTAATACTTTTTCCTCAGCTTGAGCCAGTAGCTCAAGTTGGAAGAGATATTTCGAAAATTGTCCGAGGTAGTATTAGAATATGCTCACATTATAATTAGTATATGACAACACTCATGTTTTTACAAATGTCAGTGCAAAGTTACATTGGAAAGAAAAAAAAACAAATTAGAGTTTTCTTCATTTATTACGCAATTTAGCTAAATCTTAACATTTAGCAATTATCTTAAAAAGATCAAACACCAAAATTGATTTAAAACTTTTTAAAATTGGATTTAGGATTATATTTTGGCATGACATTTTAAGTTTTTATTTTTTCCCAGTAACAAATAGGTATTCGTATTTTATATTAAAATAATGTAGTTGTTAAATGATGTAGTTAATGTTGATGCTTGAGTATTTTCTTTGTGTCAGACTGAACATTGCATATATATTTGATCTCTTACGCATAAATTTTCTGTCAAAGCATGTGATATGAACAATACTATAATTTCTTGATTTAGGTGATATTAAACTGTTTAACATAGTCACAATAGGGTTATAGTTTTAAATGACCTATTTATTGAAGTAATTTTCTATAGAAACTTCCAGTTTTGTGAAACAGAATAAGCATACCAGATTAAAACATTTGCCAACAAAGAAATAAGCTCTATTATGAGCTAAGAAGGCAGTTTCTTTTCAGTGGTTCACATCTAGCTATTTTTTTGCAAATTTCATTTGATCAAAATAAGTATTATGAGTAATTTTATCTCTGCCAATTCCAGACAGAAGCACTCTTGTAAATATAACTTCTTTTCATTCAGCTCACATTCAAAATGTTTTATAATAGCCTCATTTATTTGTAAAAATACAAGCTAAAGAAAACTTTCTTTCTCCCATTCTTTCAGGTGCACAGAATTGACAAGTTTAAAAAGGAAACCTTTTGAAAAATAATGACACAAAACACAACAAAGAAGTAATAAGGGCTTTCCCTAAGTGAACGCAAGAATGACTGGATGCTGGTAATTTTTACCTTCCCCAAATGTACTTGTTAAGCATTTTAACTACATTTATAAACTATGTATTATAATCCATTTACTGGGAGGCAAGTGGATCAAGAGGTATAGCTAGGAAAGTGTCTGAGGAAAGAGCTTCTATGACAGCAAAGTTTATTGTTGATATTTCTAGAAAGATGCACTAATAATATCAAATATTAATACCTATTGGTCTAGGAAAGGATAACTCTTAAGAATTGAGCCAATTATTAAGTAAAAAATTATACTCTAGAACCATCAAATGTTGGAGGAACTTTTCCCATATCCTTGCCACTTTATGCAACATGACTTTCTTGCCGAAATTCTCATTTGGAGATGATATAATACATTTGCAAATATGTGACATGTGCTCATAATTTGGGGAATTTCATAATTGTAGTGGAGGATTGCTAGCTCCTACTGAAAATGACCATAGGATCCAAAACTCAAACTTCACATCTAGTTAGACTACCTGAAACTTCCTTGAGCTAAATCATGTTTATATGAGCTAGGGGGGTCCCCTATACCACAGCATTTATACCTTTTGTCTCTTTTGCATCAATTACAAAGCCTTTATCACATGGAATCATTAAGCAGGACCTACGGTTTCTTGAGACATAGTATATCCCTTTAGCAACCAACTTGGAACATTGAGAAATGGAGTGAATTCCTTTTTATTTATTTTTGTTTATTTTTGAAGCTTATGCAACATGTTGAAGATCAAGAATAGGGGCTTTCGTAGTGTGTGCACTATTTTGGTGAAAGCTTGCAAAAATGCTTGTGATGTTTCCTTGGTTACCTCATCATCGCTGCTGCCTGTAGGTTAACTGAAATTCAGGTCCAGAATCTCCCAGGAAGGTTTCTTTTCTACCCTAAAAATGGCAGATTTCTCCCCACTGTGAAATTCTCCATGTGGGAAGCATAGATGAATTTTTGCTGCAGGTCAAGTTGGCTATTGCCAAACCGGTTTGACCAATGTAATAGAAAATTCTCAAGGCATCAGGGATGGATGCAGTAGATGCTCTAAATGAAGAATGATGTGTTTCAACCATTCTTTTAACCCACCATTGTGATGGCAATGGAGAATGAGTTTAAAGTAACATTTCCTGGATGATTTCTTTTACATATGGGCAGCAAATGGCAAGGGCTATCTATGTTCCACAGTGCCATAAATAATTACTACAGAGGCAGGCAATTTAGATGTTCTGTCTCAGTGTGGTATATGGTAAATATGAAAAGAATACTGAAATTTTATTAATTCTTTTTTTAGTCATGGGGCTGGAACTCTGGGCCTGGGTACTGTCCCTCAGCTCTTTAGTCAAGGCTAGTGCTCTACCACTTGAGCCATAGCACCACTTCCAGCTTTTTCTGCTAATGTGGTGCTGAGGAATCGAACCCAGGGCCTCATACTTGCAAGGCAAGCACTCTACCACTGAGCCAACTTCCCAGCTCCTTTATTAATTCTTTTTACATAGAGGAAATACAAGTATCAAATGTATATCTTAATGAAGGCAGATGATTTGAAAGCATACATTTTGTTCATTGTTTTTAAATGCTATTTTTTACTTAGTCCCCATGTGTCTTAATATTTTTCCTTTCTCATTTATTTATTTATTTGCTGGTCCCAGGCCGGAACTCAGGGCCTAGACATGGTCTCTGAGCTTTCTTTTTCTTTTATTTTCTTAAATTTAATTTAATTTTATTGTAAGGGTGGTGTACAGAGGGGTTACAGTTACATAAGTAAGGTAATGAGTACATTTCTTATTGAACATTGTTACCCCCTCCCTTGTTTTCTCCTACTTTCCCTCCCTCTTAACAACCCTCCCCCAAGTTGTAAACTTCATTTCCTACACAGTATCTTATGAGTATAGCTGTTGTTATATTGGTTCACCCTTGATCCTTTGTCTCACCATTTTATGATTCTCCTTTCCTTCCCCAAATTAGATGAATGTATATACAAGACAAAGGGTGCCAAAATCAAAAACAGTAACAACGGGGGATAAAACAAACGGGAAAAAAATGAAAGAGGAAAGAAATAACTTCACCTAGCATATTAAAAAAAAAAGAAAGGCAGAAACAAAAAGGTCCTATTTTTAAAATCATCCCTTTAAATCTTGTTCTTTTTTAATGCAGAGTTGTTGACATAAGCCTAATGAAAAGTGAAAAGTAAGTAAACAAATTGCCCACTTCTTTCTGACATGAAGAATTGGGTATATTCTTCTTAACGGTTGTTGAGGATTTTTGTTGCTTTATTAAAGCTGATGTAAGTAAAAAACACGGAACTTCAGCTGAAACGGAAGATTTCATCATTTCCACCCTGCAACAATACAGTTTGTTTATACTTCAATTCCACATGCCCTGAAATATGTCTTCCAGTGACAATTATTGTTTCTTGCTAGGAAGTAGGATTGAAAATATGATTAAAAGAAAAAAATAGAGATTTCAGCAGAGTTTAATCTCTTGCGTCCTACAAATACAGACCATTTATTGTATTTTTTAGCTGGGGACCCCTTTCTATTTTTCTTCTGTTCACATGGTCCTTATTATAAACCTCCTTACACAAACAAGCTTCAAATGTATGTTAAACATTTGGTTATAAATTCAACATTGACTTGTTCTTTATTTTTAAATGTATGTACTCTTCTGTTGTGGCTAAATTATGTTCCCTTCCCTTCCAAGAACATACATGCATCAGTTCTTACTGTGATTGTACTTCGAATGAGGATCATTAAATGGTAGCTAATTTAAAATTAAGTCATTAATGTGGATTATGAGTCAATATGAATAATGTCCTTTTAAGCGGAGGAAACTGGGACACAACTTATACATGGTCAGTATGACCAAGTAGACCACATGGATAGAAGAAACCAGCCACATAGCATCTTTCTCTTTGACATGTGCTCTTTATTATTGTGCAAGAATGAGTTGCTTTTGTTTAAGTAACCTAGTTTGTAGTACTTAGTTACAACAGCTCTAGCCAATAAATACACCATATTTATGTAGTTATACCCAATCTCAGGGTTGAGTTAGTCTCTCCAATCATAATTAGATCTCATTTCCTCCTACTCCACTGAAGTTTTGCTAATGAGGTTTTTTTGTTTGTTTTTTGTCAGTCATGGAGCTTGAACTCTGGGCCTGAGCATTGTCCTTCAGCTCTTCAGCTCAAGGTTAGCACTCTACCACTTGAGCCACAACACCACTTCCGGTTTTCTGGTGGTATATTACAGGTAAGAGTCTTACAAATTTTCATGCCCAGGCTGGCTTTGAACTGAGATCCTCAGATCTCAGCATCCTGAGTAGCTAGGATTATGGGCGTGACCACCAGTGACCAGCTTAATGAGCCTTTTATCTTGTTTTTATCCTTCTCTATACTTACTCTTTTTTCCCCTTAATTTGCTTAGTTTTTCTTCACCCACCTTTTGATACTCTCATTTCTTATTATCTTCATTTTTTCCCTAACTTTTCCAAATAAAAATTGATACTTAACCTGATCTCTTATTCATCTGAAAGCCCAGTGAAACCACGACTTTACAAAGGTCTTCTATTTAAAGTTCTCTTGTATCTCTGATAATGAATGGATGTATCCAGTGGCTACTTTTAGTCTTTAGCTTTTATTTTCTACATTTTAACTATGAAAAGATGGAAGCTGATTTTTCTTTGTTATATTGGAATTCAGGCTTTTTGAATGTTGTGACTAATCAATACATACAATCAATAATAAATACTCAATCAAAATTCAAAACATGCCAGAAAAAAATAAAGGGGATATTATTTTTCACACACATCCATCATTTCCTAATTTTTTTTATTTTTTTTGTTCCTGCTATCACATTAACAAATGTGTAATGCAATACTATTAAAGGACAAAATTATTTTAAAGTTCATAACATTTGTCTTACTATATGCTGTTATTATTACTATACTAGTAACTGTAAAGTATATATATATTTATTTATTTTATGGTTATCATAAACTTGCATAGTAACTATTTTCCTATAGATACCGTAGGTTTGCTTAGGATATCCTAAATTAATATAATGAATCACTGTAAGTTGGTTAGGCAAAAATATGTTCACTATACTGTGTTTTTGTAGACAGTTATAATCCAGAAAACATTAAATGGTATCAATTAACTTGCATTTAACAAGTATCCACACGTTAACTTATTGTTCATATTTATAGTGTTTTAGTTGTATGTTCATTTTACAGCATTGCACTATGATATTCATACCTCCTCCCGTCAGGTTACCACACAGAGTTATGCATGTCATATAAAGGAAAACTTGTATAAGAGAACATTTTTAGAAGATAAATTAACTTAAACAGACCAGCACCAAGCTCAAAAGCAGGGGCATTGGGATGCAGTGGAGTTAGATGGAAGAGCTGACTCTAGCATGTGTTCCCAGAGACAGGTGAGCTGGGTGTAAGGTCCAGGATCTGCAAAGCAGACTCTTTTTCAGCTGAAATTTGCCATCAGAGATGAGGAGGCCACGGAGGACACCATTCCGGCAATGATTAGAGCAGCCCCTTCTCATATCCAGAGGAGCGATGGAAGGGGTTTAGGCAGAGAAATGCAGGGCCTATCCTCTTCAAGCTTCTGTCATGAGCTACCGTGTGTGCAGCCTATCGAGCTGTGACATCTCTGCTGGAGCTTGTGTTTTATGGGATTTGTGGTACTACCCCTGTTTCAGATTCCTCATCGCTTGCTTCCTAGGGCAGGAGGAAGCAAATACTCAAATATCTTCTTTAAGCAGATGTCTTTTTTTGGTTTAATCTTTAGCCACTGGGGATGTAGCCATTTTTGTCTTGAATATGCTATTAAATGCATTTCTCTCTGAGGACAGGGATTCTACATTTTACCCTCCTATTCTGTAGCCTAAGGAATGCTTATATGAAATACGTATGGAAATTAAATACAAGGAAACTAAAATTGGTAATATAAGAGTGAATCCTCTACTGGCAAATTAAGTAAGTAAAATCCAAATGATAAAAAAGAATCTTTATAGGCAATAGGATGACAAGATAAGTTAGAAAATATAAAAGTAACAAAATTGGCATGGATACAGCATCATCAGCTAAAGACTCAGTGGTAACTCAACTTGTTCATTTCTTCTTCTGTGATGAGGTGAATTGGTTGCAGAACAGCGAAGAAAATGGTTTCCAGAATAAAAGACACTAGTGATAAGTTGTGAGTTCTCAAAAACCAAAGCTACAATTATAATATTTTGAGAAGTGATCAGATCAGTGTCATTTCTTTTTATGAACTTACAAGGTAAGAAGTTCAAAGTTATTGATGTGAGCAGCACAAATGCACAAGAATAAACAAAAATTTCCAATTTAGCAAAGTAAAAATTTAATGTTATTATAAGGTAACATCATCAAAATGTATTTTCCCTACTTTGCTGAATAAGATAGAAGTATTTAAATACATTTAGTCAATTATTTGTGGAGGTTTTTGTCTTAAAAGAATGTGAAAATTTGCTAGTGTGCCTCTTTCTATACCACATTATCCAGCTACTTTCTGGTCTCATCTAATCTTGACCTCAGGAGATGTCAAGATTGATCTTGGCCTTGACCTTACAAGAGAATTGTAATTATAAATTGTACACCAATTAAGAAAAATATGCAATGGATTTGGCTATAACTCTGTAAGCTTGGAGACAAAGGCCTTTTTCTGAAGACTAATGTATTAATTATGTCTGGACTCAACCACATAAAATTACTAAATTGACCTACTATTCAACCACCAATTATAAGTAGACATCTGAAATTAGTTTTAAATACCGGCCTACTCTTAATCAGAGTGTTGATTAAAATGCTCTCTAGTATGTGACTTGTTTGATGTTTCACTTTCATTTTCTTTGTGGGTTTTTTCCATATCTTTTCTTTTTCTTATGTGCAGACCTGAGGTGTGTGTGTGGGGGGGGGGGGTTTGTGTATTAGAAGGGAAGAAAGAGAGGGCTGTTCCTAAAACAACCCATGCTCAACGTTTACAATTTCTAATGTGGAAGTTCAGTCAAATCATTTCATAAGCCAAAGAATTGAATATTACTCAGAGGATTTATCAAAAAGACTATGTGTAGGACTCCTTAAGACCTGAAATATCCACATTCTTAGAATCATCAAATCTAATCATCATTGTGGAGAAAGGTATTTCAAGATCACTCCCAGCAAACGCCTTTGCATTATGCCCTTGCCTGTTTGTGGGTAGAGCTAAGGAAAAGAATTTGTTATGGGAGCCTTGGCCATCAAATTACTGTCATTATCCCTTCTTTTCTTAACCAGATAACTAGGTTACATGTAAAAGGAAGAAAGAAAATAGAGTATGATCAGGCTTGAGTTCCAAGCTCAGGTAAGCCTCAGTTAAAATGTTACATACATCATTTTCTGTTAAGAAATTTAGGATAAATAGTAGCATTGGTCTGTGCTTCAATTGTAATATCCATTCAATAAGGTTAATAACAGTAATTGTTGTGAAATTTTCAAATACATTTATGGATAAGACCATTATCTTGTTGATGTAGTTGAAATGGTAAGAGACACTTAGTAAAAGCAAATAGTATTGGGGTAACTTCAAGTTCCAATAATTCAGTTTTCATTGAGTCCTCACCTAGCAACCTTTTGCAATACTAGCAAGGTTTAATTGCTCATTAAAGTGGAGGGTGGTATCATGAAAGATCAGAGGAGAGTTCCACATGGGGATCTATTCAACCACAGTGAAGCAGGAGTTGAAAGGTTTTCCTCCTCTAGCTACGGAGATCCTGATTGTGTAATATTGTTTTATGTTTATGTACCCAATTTCTATCTTTGAGGGGAAGGTTGATAGTATTGAGGGCTTTAAGTAAAAAAAAAGGATCATAGACTTATGTTCCAGAGTACCTAGTGTTAGAGATTCTTGTTTGACAATTCGTTGTCACTTTTGGTGTGTGGGATTTGAAAGTAGGCCTCAAACCAGAGAGACATGTGGGATGGATTTCTTTAATCAGAGGAAAATGAAACAAGATGTTAACCGACTTTCCTAATGTCACAGAGTTTCACATATTTCTCCCAGGACCTAGAACCTATCTTAGAAATGATAATGGATGAGACAGCTCTTGTAATGAAGAAAAATAAACCTGGTGGGAAGCTAGAATTTTGATATATCTGAAAATTTTCTCTGACAGTGTTTTAAACTGCTTGTGACAGACTCATGTTTAATTTGAGATTTTTAGGTATACTTCTTCCATTGGAGACAGTTTATCCAATGCCAAGAAAATTCCATTTCGATTTTCTAAACCAAGTATGTCCATGCTTGGTTTCTGCCAGAGATTTCAGGATTTTCTAGTAAGGAAGCTGAAAACATACTGTTTTAAGAATAAAATATTTCCAGATGTGGGTGGCTCGTGGCTTATCATCCTAGCTACTCAAGAGGTTGAGATCTGAGGACTGAGGCTTAAAGACAGCCTCAATAGATACCTTCAAGACTGTTATCTCCAAGTAAGCAACAAAAGTCCAGAACTGCAGGTATAGATCCAATGGTAGAGCAAAAGCTCTAAGCAAAAAAGCTAGCAAGAAGGCAAGGCTCTAGATTCAAGCCCCAATACCACACTCCCCACCCCTGCCCACCACACACACACACACACACACACACACACACACACACACACAGAATAGGTACTTTGGGTCCTCCTGAAATTGCATATCAATGCTAGAAAGCTATTTAAGGATTTTAATTAATAGGAAAATTTTATAGGAGAAATTGAGACAGAAGCTGGAGAAACATAGAAGGTCCTATGATTGAGGTAAAAGTCTGATATTGGAGAGAGGAGAAGGTTGGGAGGCATCATTGTATACAGTGTACAATGGTCTTTGAACAATCAAAAGAAAACTGTTCTGCTGTGGTATATTTACCCACTCTTTATTTCTTTCCTCATTGGCTGAGTGAGATTCTGTCTCATGAGATAGATGGCTTCTAGGCAAACCAAAACTTAGCTGCTGGAGCTGTTGGGCAAAATATTTATTATCTCTGTAGACTGCCAGGGACATTCTTATAAACACCATGGCCACTTCCTGGAACTTTAGAGCTAGAAAAGAACATTTAAAAGTGTCTCTCAGATTTCTGTTTATGGAGCTACTACTAATTCATTTTGGACCAAATGTCTTTTAGTTTAGGAAGATTATAAATACAGTTGTGGGTTTTTTTGTTGTTGTTGTTTTGTTGTTGCTTCTTGGACTGGGAATTGAAATCAGTGCCTGGCATTGTCGCTGAGTGTTTTTGCTTAAGGCTAGTGCTCTACCACTTGAGCCACAGCTCCACTTCTGACTTTATGATGGTTAATCAGACATAAGACTCTCTCATACACTTTCCTGCCCAAATTGGTTTCAAACCACAATCCTCACATCTCAGAATCCTGGCTTTATAAGTACGAGCCACCAGTGCCTGACTTATAAAGACAATCTATACTAATGGTTGCAACTACTATTTAAAATTACATTAGGCAACTGAAATATAACAGGATTAGGCAAGAAATTGTTTCAAATTTAAGACTAGCGGGGAAAAATGACCTTGAAACTCCATTTTAACCTTCTCCAGCTTCATCTATGTGTCAAACCTTGGTGTACATTTTAAAATGCTTTCAAGCTTCTTTGCCTGTTTACACAGCTTTATCTGCTTTCCTGTGCAATTTCTGTCCTGAGGGGCAGGCAGCTTTTCTTTCCTGCTGGCTTGGCGGCTGCTTCGTTCATATATAATTGGAGCGCTTACCTGCAAGCACGTCTGAGGGGCTGTAAAGTCTGTCCAGTATTTCTGTGGTGGTAGAAACCTATTGTTAGGCCATTCACTGCTACAAAGCAAAGCCTTGGAGGTTCTGCTGCTGACAGGCAATAACAATGCACTCTTTTGTGGATGGGGTGATTTGTTGCTTTTTCAAAGGAGTTTAAAAGTGGAAGTAATTTTTTGAAACTGGTGAAAGGACTTTAAAATCCTCACAGATTCCTGCTCTTCAGACTGGCAGTTCCAACTTATCTTTGGACCAAACTTATTTGGGAAAATCATAAGATGGGCCTTTTGTTTACCAACACGTCAAAGAAATCATGTCCTATTGTCCTTACAAATAACTATCTTGCCGAGGTTAATCTCAAAGCAGGTGGTTGAGCTTGGAGATTCAGTTTGCTTTAGTTGTTTAAACATGATATATGTTTTACAGGCTATGCCCTTGGAAATTTCCAGACTAGCTGTCTCCTTAAATATTCACTCAGACTTTCTTGCTCTGAATTTTTATTGTGTATTTTATGACATGGTTGTTATCATAACTCAGTTTTTTTTCAGAGTTTTGTGAATCGGATATGTTTGTGCAGGTGGGATGTGTGTCATTCCTCTAATGGAAGGAACGGCTTGGGGAAGGACAGGAAACCAGATTCCCAGGATCTCATTCAGGATTCTCCTTGTTAATGAGTTTCTCAGGGTTGTCTTCTCATGTTATGATTATCTTTTCTCAATCACTTTTTTTAACTTTCCAAGGAAGAAAAAGTATTCTAATGTCTATCCAAGTAGGCCTTGGAAATGAGAAACAGCTTTTTATTTTTGTCGGTTGTGGGGCTTGAACTCTGAACCTAGGCACTGTCCCTGAACTCTTTTGTTCAAGGCTAGAGCTTTACTATTTGAGCCATAGAACCACTTCTGGTGGTTATTGGGAGATAAGAGTCTCATGGACTTTCCTGCCTGGGCTGGCTTTGGACCAGGAGTCTCAGATCTCAGCCTCCTGAACAGCTAGGATTACAGACATGAGTGAGCCACCAGTGCCCAGCATGAAAGTTGTTTGAGTGAATTGGATCTTAGGATGGAGATTGCTCAGAGTCCCAAGACTGAGCAGACTCTACCACGTAACCGCCCTAACATTAACCTTTCTAGATGCAAATGTATACTCTTTCCTGTCTTATCTCTACTTACCTTCCATTCATGGTAGAATGCCATATTTCCAAAGGAAAAATCAATCATACTGTTCACTTTTTAATGTAGAAATGTGGTTGATTTTCTTATTCAGAATAAGCGTTTTATCTTCCAGGCTTTGACAATTATAGTAGTGTAGTAGAATTGTATACATTCATATGTGTACATGGTTACTGTTGGAACTGGGAATGTACCCCGAAGACCTCATGTGTTAAAGGATTGACCACTAACCTATGGAACTACTAGGAGGTAAGACAGAGTGGAAAAAGTTAATCACTGGGATATGTCCTTAAAGAGAATCTTGGGAATCTGGCCCATTCCTGTATCAGTGCTTCCTAATGAACATGAGATCAGTAGCTTTGTTCCATCACATATGCCCCACCATGATGTTATGCTTTGCTCTTGCTTGAAAGGCAATATGGCCAAGTGAAATCTCTGAAACCAAGGAACTAAAATAAAGCTTTCCTTCATGTAAGTTGATTTTTTTTTTTGGTCGGTAGAGGGTTTTGAACTCTGACCCTGATGCTGTTCCTCAGCTCTTCAGCTCAAGGCTAGTGCTCTACTACTTGAGCCACAGCACCACTTCCAGTTCTGTGAGTGGTTTATTGAATATAAGAGTCTCACGGACTTTCCTGCCCAAGCTGGCTTTGAACCATGATCCTCAGATCTCAGCCTCCTGAGTAGCTAGGATTACAGGCAGAGCCACTGGTGCCTGGCTGTAAGATGATTTCTTAAGGTAGTCTGCTCACAGTTAGGGAAAACAGACTAACAAATATCCCTAAATAATGTGCTCCAGTCACCTAGAATTTGCTTGTGTGTGTTGTTTCTATAAAAGTGTACTTGCTTTTAGCTCATTGTAGATTTTTGTCACTAACATTTGGCAATGTGTAGATGTATTTATTTGTCACCAGTATTTAGGGAGGTGCTATGCTATTCCTGGCATCTAGTGAGTGGGAATAGAGGATGTTGTTAAATGACCTACAATGCACAGGATTGCTCCTCTAGTCAGGTATTGTTCAACACAAACTATCAGCAGTGCTCTTGCTTGTTGAAGTACAACAAGCCTAATGCAAAAGGCAGGATAAGGGAAAAGCAAGGAAGTGCAAGGGCGGAGCCAGGCAGGGGAAAGACCAAAGGTTCAGGGATCAGAAAAACATCCCTAAAGCAGTGTTAGCAGGCATATATTTCATTATGTTCTCATAATGATTTTCAGATTATCTTTAGCTTATGCTCTATTCAGAAGAAAATGTTTGACAAAATTTATGTAAATTAAATAGAAAATTGGGCCACTATATCCAGAGTCTGCATTGGGAATGTACTTTCTGAAAGTAAATAAATAAAATCATATTTTTATAATAGATTCCTATCAATGAAAGAACTTTCTTTATTAATTACCATTGATGAATCACAGAAGATTGTTTCAAAATTCCTAATTAGCAGGAGTAGAGAATTTCACTTTAATTTACCTGTGTCTACATATAGCGATTAGTTATCGTGATGATATATCCAGAAAAATAAACTGAAAACTCGATTAAAAGAGATCCCAGTCACTGACAATCTCAGTCAGTCTGGATATTTTGTAACAAGTCGGAATCATGTCCAGATGGCTGCAAATTCTATTGCACTGCCTGACTGTTTTGGCAATTTGATGACAGCCTATATTTATAATCCAGTATCAATCTGACCAAGAACATCTCCTACATTTGATTTCTATTACATTCTAGAGTCAAAATAACAATAAAGTCTACATACCAGATATGTAAATTACATTTATTTATTCTAAACTGAGGTAGATAATCCCTGTTTTCATTCACATTTCTATTATTTTCAATTTGTTCAGGTCCAGAATATGACCTGTTTTGGTGAATGCTTTATGTGAACTTGAAAAGAATGCTTATCCTGTTATTATTGAATGAACAATGAATGTCAATTAGACAAAGTTGCTTTGTAGTAATGCTTGTCTCAACTAATCCTTCCTTACTGATTTTCTGCCTGCTTGATTTATATATTTCTGAAGGAGAAGTGTTGAAATCTTTAGCTATGACAGTAGATTTGTTTAGTTCATGAAGTTCTATCAGTTTTAGTCTCAGCTACTGTGATTCTTGGATATTAGGTATATTCAAAATATAGTCTGGAAGGTTATCTCTTTATCATTATGTACTGCTGCTCTTTATCCCCAACAACCTTTCATCTTCAATAAATCTGTTTTGTGTTGAATTAATATAACAATCTTGGCTGTCTTTCAAATAGCATTAGAATGAAATATCTTTTTCCAATACCTTTACTTTTAATCCAGTGGGAGTATTTATATGGCAAATGTGGTTTTTATATCAAATCTATATTTAGTTCTTATAATCTCTGTCTTTTAAATGATGTGTTTGGACTATTCACAGTATTTTTTAATGTAGTGGGGATGAAACTCAGGGATTGTACATTAAGCAAGCCATATTCCTCCTGAGCCATATTCCTAGGTCTCATTCACATTTGTGGTTAGTATAGGTTATGCATATATTCTTAAGCTGTCCCTGAATTTATGCTTTGTGACTTTCTTCTTGCAAGAATCTTGGCATAAATTTGTCAAATTTTGTAAAAATGCTAGTTTGCACATTTTTCCACATTGTCATATATTTTCTAATAAATTAATTTAATAATCTGTTTTTATATTTTGTTTGTTTGTGTGTGTGTGTATGTGTTGGTCCTGGGAGCTTATTAAGGGAGAGAAAGATACTGAAGTGCTCATGCTAGTGACTCTTAGAGAATTTTCTCTCAGAAACCACAATGGCTCTTTCCCACAATGTACACCCTAACCATACTGCTTGATGGGTTATGCTAGCTTATTTTGAACTGAAATAGTCTGGGATTGGAGTGAGAGAGTATAAAGCAATATATATATATATGTGTGTGTGTGTGTGTGTGTGTGTGTGTGTGTGTGTGTGTGTATAGGGATAGAGAGAGAGAGAGACAGAAACACATATCCCATTCCTATGAAATTTCAGGCCTTGTATTTCAGGCCTTTCACAGTCTGGGATTGGAGTGAAAAGGTATAAGGCTATATTTATATCCCCATCCTTATGAAAATCCAGGCCTTTAAAGAAACAGCACATTTAAAGAAACAGCACAGCCACACTCTGGTCTATATGAAATTGTATATGGTAGTACTAAGGATCTACCAAATTTCAAGTCCTATTCCACCATAATAAGCACATTTTAATAATTCAAAATCGAGCATCTTATCAACGTTGGCGTACAGAACTTTTACATGTTCTCAATATTAATTTAATCTCTATGTTATCAACATACTTTCTTATAAATTAGAGAGAACACATTGATTACATTTCCTTTGCTGCTGTCAACCATTTTCAAAATGCCATATTATCTCTTGAGATTCCTTTATATTTTCTTTTTTCTTTTTTTTGGGGGGGGGTCTGGTCGTAGGGCCTGAACTCTCGGCCTGGGCGCTGTCCCTCAGCTCTTCAGCTCAAAGCTAGCGCTCTACCACTTGAGCCACAGTGCCACTTCCGGTTTTTTTCTTTTTGCTTATGTGGTGCTGAGGAATCGAACCCAGGGCCTCAGGCATGCAAGGCAAGTGCTCTACCACTGAGCCACCTTCCCAGCCCTCTTTTATATTTTCTTAATAGAAACAATCTCTAAAACTTCTTCCAGAGGTAAAGCAAAATTAATTTCCACTGCTTATATGAAAGCTTACTGATTAAGGTGAACAAGTGACAGAGACTAATTTTAGGTTGCTAGCTGCTGATTTTTTGGCGAGATAGGTGGGTGATTTATACAAATAATGCATGGAAACAGCAATCATTTTTACTGACTGAAAGAGTGTAAGTGAAAAAGCCCTCCTCAAATGTTTCATTGCAAGCTATATGACTTAATCTATTTGAAAAGGTGAATCTCTGGGACTCTCAAAAAGAACTATATGCTATGTGCAGAACTTTACTATTTCTCACCAGTTCAACAAATGGGCATTTAGTTCCAACTGAGTAAATTTATAGAAAAAGAATCCACTAACATGAAGACAGAAGTAAATGTTTTTATATTGATTAAATGTAATTGATATACCTACAGGTATATTGCTAGACAAAGAGATGACAAGAAGGTCCATTTCTTAGGTTTACATAGACCAGAAATATCAGTGTGCCTTGTCAAATTTGGTGAGGTTACACAGTCAGAGATTGAAAGCATATAGACATCATTGACCTAATATATCATTCTTAAATCATATTCAGATATTTTTGGCTGGTTTGATATATCTTGTGATTTTTTCTGCAAGTTGCAATGCTTTTTCTTCACACATGAAAAATTCCCTAAGTTATACTTTCTCAGTGACTTTTTATATAGAGAAAGCATCAAATTAAATTTGAAAAAAATTAAATTTGATTTCTATTTCTTTTATGGCTAGAGAGGTTGAGCATTTCTAGAATGGCTATAATCAAGAACTCTAACAACAACAGATGCTGGAGGGGATGTGGCCAGAAGGGAAGCCTACTACATTGTTGGTGGGAATGTAAACTTGTTCAACCACTTTGGAAAGCAGTATGGTAGTTCTTCAAAAGATTGCCTTATGACCCAGCAATCCCACTTTTGGACATTTACCCATATGATTACAAACAAGACCATACTGAAGCTACCAGCACAACTATGTTTATCGCAGCATTATTTACCATACCTAAGCCATGGAACCAACCGAGATGCCCCTCACTAGATGAATGGATCAAGAAAATGCGATATATTTATACAATGGAAATCTATTCTTCCATCAGAAAGAATGGCATTGCCTCATTTGTTAGGAAATGGTAAGACTTAGAAAAAAATACATTAAGTGAAGTAAGCCAGGCCCAAAGAAACATAGGTCCCATGGTTTCCCTTATTTTCAATAACTAGTATATGTCTGGGACAAGTAGAAAAGTTCAAAAGCTATGTACATATGACCATATAAGATGGAGTTAAGTGAAATGAACCCCAAGATAGGGACATAAGTGTGTTTTTTTCTTTCTTGCTATTGTTTCTAACGTATTTATAGTGTACCATGTGATTTTTGTGTTTCTTTGTATGTTCTCCCCCATGGTATAACCTTGTTTTCACTGTATTTGATGTCAGTGCTTGCAACTTGTATATACACTTTTTTAATTTCGGGAGGGGAAGGAAATAACAAAATGCTTAAATAGGGATGCAGGTTGACCCATTGTAACAATGAGATGTACAAGATACTATGTTGAAAAACGAACTTTACAATTTAGGTAGGGGGGAGTAGTTGTGGAGGTGGGAGGAAAGGGATGGTAGGGTAAAAACAAAGGAGGAGGTAACAATGTTTGATACGAAATGTATTCATTACCTTGTTCATGTAACTGTAACCTCTCTGCACAGTATTTTTTACAATAAAATAAATAAAAATAGATTTGATTAAAATTATGTACTATTTACGAACATACTTGAAATTTTGAATGTAATTAATACAGTTTTAAACTTAGTTTCATTTTCCTTTAATAACTATCAGGAATTTAACAAATATCAAATTGATTCAAATAAAATAAAATACTGGAATGTAACTAATTTCCAAATTAACTAATTTGGAAGCTACCATATATATTTCAGGGGATACCAATAAATGCCAGTGGTGATTGTAAATATTAACAAAGCAAAAGGTAATTGAAGTCCATATTAATCAGATATGGCTCTCAAGAAAATGCCAAGTAAAAGATACTTAAAAATGTGACTCAGTAAAGTATGACAGAATAAGAAATAACTCAATTATTAATGTATGAATATTAGTTGGGATTTATACTCTAAAATATCTATAAATATGCCACTCAATAAATTGTGTCCCTTGGAATTCTAAAATTTTCAATTTACTAGTTAGCTTTTTTTAAGTCATGACATAGAGTAAACTTGGTGGCATACAATGATGATCATTCTTATCCCACATTCTCTCTGGTAAGAAACTCAGGATTCGACCTCAGAATCTCTCATGAGGCTACAATCAAATTCTCAACAAGGGCTATGATCTGAATCAAGGTTCAGTTAAGGACTTACTTCCAGAGTAACTCATATAAATATTGAGAATCTTCAAAAGGTCTGCTACTAAGTTCATTCATGTGATAAGAGTTTCACAGACTTTTCTACAAGGCTGGCTTTGAACCTCAATTCTCAGAATTCATACTTCTGAATAGCTAGGCTTATAGGTATAAGTCGCCAGCACCCAGCTTGCATTTTTTTTTCTTTTGAGGACTTTATTTTTAATCAACTGGAATTATGTGAAGCATAGTTGTGCATGGAGTGTGTAGAAGATGGTAGAGACTTTTGTATGTGAAGGTCTAATTGTTTCCCTTATCTGAAGTATGCAGAATTTTAAATGTGACTCAGTTGTAACCTGGTCATATACATGTTGTTATTCTTCTAATTATGATCTTATTAAGCAATTACTAATACATAGATGACTAAATCCACTGCTTTTCCATATAAGAAATTGTGCCCATGACATGTAGAATAATTAATCTCTAATTGTTTTTTTCTCTATCATGTGTCAATCATATTATTATTGTTTTGTCTATTGTATGTTAAAATTTGTCAGTATTTCAGTTTCAAGTAATACCAATCTTATTTTCTATTCAGTTGTCCTAGTTCTGCAAACTCTGTACAACCACAAAACCCATGTATCAATTTCAGCAACATGGTTGGGAAATTTTCAATGAGTGTAGTCTCACTTTGTTATGTTTGATTTTATAATTTCAAAAGGCATACTGATCACCAGACAATAATGGCTATAAGAATAAAATATATTCATAGTCTACACTCTTACAAAACTTTCTTCTTGAGTAAAAGAGTAAGATCAGGTAAGAACTTGGAATACTACCAATGAGAAGTGATTTTGAAATATATGCTATATATTTACACTGTGATGGCTAAATTTTTAGAATAATGGAAGAAGTAATAGAAGCAAGATGCCTTGTACTCATAAGCTAACTTGTTGAAGCAAAATTTTTGCACAACTACTGAAGTACAAAATATAAACATAAAGTTGGGCCCTGGTGGCTCACGCCTGTAATCATAGCTACTCAGGAGGCTAAGATCTAAGGATCATGGTTCAAAAGCAGCCCGGGCAGAAAAGTCCATGAGACATTTATCTCCAATAAACCACTAGAAAACCGGAAGTGGCGCTGTGGCTCAAGCAGTAGAGCGTTAGCCTTGAGCTGAAGAGCTGAGGGACAGCGTCCAGGCACAGAGTTCAAGGCCCATAACCACCCCCCCATATATATATATATATATATATATATATATATATATATATATATATATATATACATAAATGTGGTATATTTTCCTAATTTAAAATTTAATGCAATTTATCCAGAAACTATTATACTAACTTTCAAGCATTTTCAGAGTCTAGTCTGCTCAGTTTTGATTTTACTAAAAATCTTTCCTAGGCTTTTTTAAGATTGCTGAGTTGCCATGGTCTAAAATTATAGGTATAGACAGTAATGATAGAATATCCATTTTAGGCCTGCCTTGATTAATTACAGAATCGGAAATAAGAATGAAATATTATCTTCTCTATATAAATGGAAACTACTGCAGCTCAACACCTAGAATTTTCTAATAAAAAATGATTTGTCCTCTTCCAGATACCTATGCCCTGGTAGGGAGTATTTTCGCTTTATGGATGAATTTGCAGACCAATTAATTTTCTGGTATCTTTAAAGGAGGCCTTTGGCCATATAATGACAAGGACAAATTTCCTTCAACTGCGTGCCACAGACACCAGGATATTGATGGTTGCATTAGCAAATTCAGCTTGGCAGCCGAATATCTGGAATCAATCCGAAGAGTGACTCATGCTCTCTGACACTCTTTCCGGAGGCAATACTTCTTCAAGAGAGGCAGCTGGTGCCTTCTTTTGAATACTGATATTCATGGTGGAAATGTCGCAGAGAAGAGGAGAGTTTACATAGAATAAAAAAAATCCTACCCTCACTCTAACTATAATATCAAAAGAGCAGTTACATAGTAGTACTAGTAAGAACTCTAGAATGCTACCATATTATAATTCTCTCCTTCACTTTTGCAACCAACTTTTCTCCTTGCTGTGTGACTAAAAGTTTATTTCTGCCCTATCTTTGTATTTACATAGAATTCTCAATTTATTCCTATGACTCACATTTTTAGAGGCCAAGGTCTCGGGTAAGCTTGTCTAGCAAGTGCTTTAATATCAGTGTAATCTTTCTCTTTTTTTTGAAACATGTATACAAAGAGCTTTATAATATATACTGAGTAATATTATATATAATAATATATATTATCCTATCATACCTATTATATTTCCCACTACTCTAGTTGAATATGGATTTATGTTACATAAAAATTCAGGACTGTCATGTAACCAAGAACAGACAAACCTTATCCCATTTTTGATTAACCTCTCTCATTTTGGAGAAGAAAAATCTGAAAGTAATATAGATAAGACACAAATTTACATTGCTAATAAATTACCAACAAAGGACTACAAATGACTACAAGTATAGTCAATACCATTTTAACTAGTAAATAGAAATATATTTATTAAGCACTTACCTTGAAATTTGATATGTGGCCTGTATTTAATTTGATCCTGATGATGACACTTGTGCAAATACCAGAATAGTTCTCACCTTCAGATAAAGAAGTTAAAATTAAAGTTGAAAAGAATATTTGATGATTCTCTTGCCTAAAGTATATTATGGGAGAGTACACAAAGATAAATATCTTGCCATGTACTCTGGAACATTACAGTTGGATTAGAGATGAAGGACTTGCATCCAATGGCATGTTATATTGATTAAGAAATGTGCAGACTCTTTCATCAAAGACAAGTTTAACTTTTCAGAAGCTCCATGTACATCTATGAGTTTAAATTTCATTTCTATGTAATTTTTTTTATCTTTTTTGAAAGTATAAATGGTCGGGCACTGGTGGCTCATGCCTGTAATCCTAGCTATGCAAGAGGTTGAGATATGAGGATAGTGGTTCAAAGCCAGCCTGGGCAGGAAAGGCTGTGAAACACTTACCTCCAAAAAACATACACCAGAAACTGGAATGGAATGGCACAGTGGCTCAAGTGATAGAGTGCTAACCTTGAGCTGAAGAGCAGAAGGACAGTGCCCAGGCCCCCATGGCCGACAAAAAAAAAATAGAATGGTAGTTTTGGTGTAATGATGTTATTAAAATAAAATGGCATAAATTTAGTGGCTTTAAAACAATAGAAATATTTACTACTCTTACACAGTCTGAGAAGTTCAAGATCAAGTTATCAGAACAAGATCAATGTACAGATTCTGTATATTTCTATCAAGTGATGGTGCTCTTCCAGTGTATAGGGTTCAGATTTCTCATCGTATCCTCATGAAGCACAAAGGTCAGATCTCCCTGGGAGATCTTTTATTATATAATAAATTACATTCATTAGGGCTCCATCCTCATGATAAATCTCCTAGCAAAGGCTCCACCCACATGTTTAGATTTCAATGTATCTTGAAAGAAGTATTCAGAACATAGCTAGTTTTAATGACACAAAGAGAAAGAGGGAATAGACAAGAGACAGAAAATAAAAAAGCAATTCATCCCTGCTTTGCTACTCTTTCACAATAGGCTGAGGAAAGTGAGGATGAAATGAAGAACCATTGGTGGAAAATCCAACACACCCAATCCTACTAAACTCAGCAGCATATTTTCTAAAAGTTGGTTCATCTGCCAGGACTGATAGCATTTGAACAAAATCTAAAATGAGTTATGGAAATAACCAAGTTGAAAGAGATAATGAACTTTGCTCTTTCTCTTTCTCCTTAGAAACAAAAGGAAAAGAATATGTTTGGCAGGTGAATCAGTAGTTTTAATCTGTACTGGCAAAAGCATTCACTTTTCTGTGATCACATGGCAAAGTTCTTAGGACAGAAGTAAAGATTACGTAGCATGGAAGATTCTTAAAAGGCTTTTATTCTAACTAAAGTCGTTCTCCGGATTATTTTACAAATATTTAGATCTGCCTACTTCTCGTCTTTTAGTTCATTCCTTATTAGCAACTTCTTAATGAATAGTTTGTTAGTTAGATTTCTTTTGCTGATACAAAACACCTAAGAGACATTAACTTAAAAGAGGAAAGTTTATTTTAGCTCTAGATTCAGTCCATTTCTCTTCTTATTGCTTGGGGCCTGTGGTGTAGACAGAATATTAAGGCAAACACACATAAAAGAAGAAAACTGTTTCCTCATTGTGGCCAGTGAGCAGAGAAAAGAGCAGAATGGTGAGACTCCTAATATCTCCTTCCAAAGACCTGACTTCCTTCCACTAGGTACCACCTAGTGGAAGGAAGGTTACACCACCTACCAATACCAATAATCACTGGCTCTGACACAAATGCCATATGGGTCTTTGGGCCAATTAATATAACTAAACCATAATTATATTAAAAATATACTTAATCAATTCCAAAGCACCTTGATATTCACATTTTAAAATCTTGCAAATAGAAATGCATTTTATACTTGAGATAGAAATGATTGGTAGGAATTTTTATTTCTTACTGGAATACAAGATAATGGAGTCTTACAATCAGTGCAAACTTTGAATTTCTGACCTTAATTAAGGAGGGGGAAAAAAAGGCAATGCTACTTTTATGAAGTATCTTGAAAAATTAGTAGTACACATTGTATGATTTAGGGATGGTAGGTAACTTATGATTGATTCACAGGTTGTCACATTCTATAACTAGTATCTATTAGCCTATTTAATGTTATATTGTGCTTTGCTTTACACAAACCTCTAACTTTAAATACAATCCCTGACAATATGTGGACAATTTGAATTTCTAGTACACAGGAAATAATTTATGTGATTTATTTATTTATGTATTTATTTATTTTTGTCAGTTGGGGAGCTTGAACTCTGGGCCTGGACGATATCCTCAAGCACAATGCCACTTCTGCTTTTCAAGTGGCTTATTGGAGATAAGAGTCTCATGGACTTTCTGCCTGGGCTGGCTTTGAACCGAGATCCTCAGATCTCAGCTTCCTGAGTAGTTAGGATTAAGGCATGAGCCACCAATGCCTGGCCAATTAAACATATAGATGTATACACATGCACATATATATATATATATTATACGTGTATAGGAATATACATATATAAACATACATACATAGGTATATCTACATGAAAAATACACATATTCAAATTGTGCATATTATTCATAAGTATACATATTCAAATTGTTCATATTATATATATATTTTTTCAGTTCTCTGTCCATATCTCCAAATGGGGCTTGGGAGTTAATAATCCTAGAAGCAGCCTTTTTCTAATGATGGAAGAACATTTGTAGATCAATATTTCCCTTTTCCTGCTCTTGGTTGTGACAACTCCAAGAAATACACTGTGTTCTGTCTAGATTCTCTCAGCAGGATTGGGCTCTATAATGTTCGCTGGCTTATGATGGAACTTTTTGACTGGCTTCCTTCTGCATCTTTCATTTCCAGCACCCTCTCTCTTTTTGTCCTAGGTTATTTCACAGATAAACTATTTGCCCCTGATTCCTGGTAGTTTATAAAAAAGTTGCATATATTAAAGTGCATGTATGTTTTGCTAAGAAGTATCCAATTTCATCAAATAAATTTAAGAACTGTCATATCATGAATTTGTTTATCAGATGTTTAAAAGGCAACATCTGATTCAGAAAAGAGTGCGGTGAGAAGAGTTTGCACAGCAGGCTGGTTACCTACTCCTTGCATGTTTCCATGGGAACCTGTAATCAGATTTGATCAATCCCTGACTCTAGAAGACACCTTACCTGGAATACCAACCATGGCACATGAGCTTGTTGGGACTCTTTTGAACAAGGATCAAGAGGACATGCACCTCGTTTAATTGTTAGAGTATTATATTTTAGTCATCATTGTTGGCTGTGTAGCATCCTATGCTTATAGGACCAGTCCTTTATAAAAGTGTTTCCTTGACAAAGTGTCTTTTAATATGTCCTAGTAGTTTATAGACAGAGAAAGCATATTTTATATAATTGTGACTGGATCTTGGTTACTAGATTATGACCACAAGATTCTTGGTCTTACTGAAAAAAGAATTCAATGACAAACAAAAAATTTAAGCAGGAGCAGGCTAAAGAATGAAAAGCCAAGTGAAAATGAAGAAATGGACACTCTTGGATGGCATAGAAGGAAAAGTGAAGAAGGAAGGCTGCCCTGAGACTCTCAAGACCTCTGGCTTTTAGTGTAGTCTGTAGTCACTGGTCCTCAAAAACTGGGCTTTGTTTCATTAATATCTGGACACTGACCTATACATTGTCAACTCCTATCACAGGTCAGTTTAAGAAATTCTTGGCTTTAGATGATCAGACAAGAACCATTTTTCATGAGCAAGGGTTATGGATCAACAAAATTCCACTGTATGTCACAACTTGTTCCATTAAAATGTCAAGAAATTTGAGTTATCAACATCCAAACCATTGCTCATAGCCATCAGGCTTTCCAACTCCCTGCCTAACCTCGATGTCATAAAGATCTTAAATGTACAAATGGAAGGACACTTATATTTTGATTTTCTAACTACTGAGGAGCCTTTGCCTGTGTTTCTTACACTATTTATTCTTGCTTTAATTAAGCTTAACCTGAATATGATTTTTTATTGCTTCTTTTATTATCTCTTGTGACTCCTTTCAGAGAACGAGCTCACTTGAGGGTAATATTGAGACTTCTGAATCAAGTGTTATATGCAGAAACCTTTTTTTCAGAAATTTTTCCAGCTATGAGAAATCTTAGATAAAAGCATTTCAATCAAGGCAACAGCTTTCTAGTTAGGGTACAGCAGAGCAACCTTAGAAGCTAGTATGATTCCTGGATTATTGGATTCCATACAAAGAGGAACATTTAGGAAATTATCACTACAACTAAGCTGCCTTCACAAATCCTGCATAAAATCCACAGTTAGTAAAAAAGAAAAAAAGGGAAATGAAAGTATCTGTTGTTAGTGCCCCATAGCAGAAAAGATTAGGAAATTCCCTGTCACCACCATCTGGGGGACTATCCGTCTGTGACAAGGAAAGCATCAGCCCTAAACTTCAGTCTCCTGAGATTGAGGACAGTAGGACATCCCTCACACTCTCATTTGGGAAACAGAGGTTAACAGAGAGTTTGTCAAAGAATTTTAACAGAATGATGAGAACTAATAGAAGGATGTACTAAACCAGAGCCTGATTTGTCGGGTGGTACTGGAAGCCACAGAATCCACATGCATGAAATTTTAAACATTACAAGTATTAGGAATCCTTTCACTTCCCAGGTACTTTTGGACTCTAGTAGTTAAGTTCTTGCATGTCAAAAAATGAGACAGGTCAGAGAACATATTCACAAGATCAAGATGACCATGCTGAATTTTGTAATAGACTCTTTTGAAGGAAACATTATTTTTCCATAGCATATAAAACACAGAGTGACAAATTTGAACCATGTCTTATTTTCAAATTTATGAAACAAAAAATGATAAATTTGTGCCCATGTTGTATTTTAAAGTTAGTGTTTGGCACAATATTGAAAAGAAATTAATATTGACTTCATTGAACTCACCACTGGCCCTTCAACGAGGAGGCAACAATGCTTAACAGGAAATGGATTCATTACCTTGCTCATGTAGCTGTAACCCCTCGGTACAGCATTTTTACAATAAAAAACGTACAAAATAAGGTAGTGTACATTGTCATGGTTCACTTCATTTTGCTACTCTTCTAAAACAAACAAATGAAAATACTTTTTTGGGGAGATCCAGTTGAAATTGTTACGATCTATTTACTCTACTGACAAAGGTCAGTATGATCGATTTAGAAATGATCAATTTACCTTAATAGAAAAGAAAACAGATTAGTGCAAAGTGTGTTGTCACTTTTTAATGTATATTATAGTATTACTATATTTATGTGTTCAAAAGATGAGTCTTACTAGGGGTTTACCAGTGATCTACTTCCTACTAAATGAACTAAGATAAAGACACAAAATTTCCCTATGAATCTTAATGTAGTGCCCAAGTTGCAGGACCCCCACCAAGAAGACCACCAAGAGTCAGATGTTCCGAAAAGCAAAAGCAAGGTTTTATTTAGACGACTGCAGCTCTGGCCTCATCCTACACTCCGACACAGTGGAGCCTAGGAGGAGAGCCCCGAACTAACGATTTATAAGGCTTATAAAGGCAAACAACGAGATGTTTGGATTACCACCACGTGTTGCTCTGCTAACTGAGATAATTGGTGGTCTAGGTTTGCTCACAGGATTTGTTCAGTTTAAACAAGCAACAAATGGTCACTGTCTCAAAAATGGAGTTAACCCTTCAATAAAAAAATCCATCAGCTACTCTTCACAGTAATGTCTGATGTTTTTAATGTACATTTAATCATATTCATAGCAAGACCTATCAAGGCAACACATAAGATACTTGTGGCCATTTTAAAGCCCACTCACTAAGGAATAAGAACTGTGGCCCTCAGAGGACAATGGTCATACAACAACAGATTTACCTTCCAAAAATAAAGCAATATGGGACTTCAAACTTGAGTCTTTATTTTCCTGGTTAAGACCAAATCAATAAGAACTACAGTACCTATTCAAGAAGTCCTCCAAGTTCATCATCTGTATTTAAACTTGAGATTGCCTACCTTTTCCTTATCCCCTCCTCTAAGTCTGTGTAAATCCATTCTTTTTTATCTTAAATGTTCCAAACTTCAACCAAGCTACTTCACTCTTCATAATTATTCACTTTTATTCCAAACAATTTTTCTCACTGTAATATAAAATATGAGCATTTCCATATTTTACCATAAAAACCAAAAGGTCCAAGGAGGAGACAATTCAATTCAGACTTCATTAGTACATTCATCTACTTGATTATTCTTCAGTTGCACATTTGGCTTATTTCAAGCTTATGAATCTCAGATGAAAACAATGTCACAAGAGAGTATGCACAAATATCTAAGAGTATAATTTATTGCTACCAGCACCAGACATATAAGATCTATAGAATTCATTTATCTTCTATGACTAAAACTCTAAACACTTTTCTTGCTCAAGTTCTCAGTTAATGTCATTTTATTTCCTGTTTCTGAAAAATGACTATTTACTAGTTATTTCACTTGGCAGAATATTCTCCAAGTTTATCCATATTGTGGGTAAACATTGCTGGAGTTTCTCTTAAATAAGATTGAAAAAGAGAAGCTTATTCAGGTACAAAAGGCCTTTATCTCATCCAGTAAATCAGAGCAAAGAAAGAAGCACTTCAACATATTAAAAAGTAAAACATAGAAAACACAGAGATAAAACTACAAGCTGTAAGAGAGAAAAGGCAAATTTCTTACATGGGGAAATCTAACACAATAACAACAGACTTCTCAACAGAAACTATAAAAACAAAGAGAATTTGGATTGATATATTTCAAGCACTGAAAATAAACAGTTAGGATAGACAAGGTGAAGAGTGAGGGATCAGGAGTAAGATGGGAGAGAAAGACAAGAGACCACCAATGTCTGCGATTGGATAATAGATTATTTCCTCAACAAGGCCAAACTGGCTTGAAAGCAATACACACAATGACTGAGGAGATTCATTATGAAGGAAATTGTCCAAGCATCCTGAGCTTTGTCAAGTTCTTTTCCTTTCTGGATTTTTTCATAGATTTTATGATTTACAATGGTTTTAAGTTCACAAAAATTTAAGCCAAAGTAGATATATTTCTAAACCTTTCTATCTCAACAGCTGAATTATCTAATTTGTGTATTTGGAAGAAGCAGCAGGACAATTGATAGTTTAGTTTTTTTTTTCTTTTCCAGAACTTGCTTTTCTGCTCAGAGTATCACTTTTCTTTCTCAAGCAAATAGTAGGGTCAGGGCTTTCCCTGATGGAGGACAGATTCGTTCAGTGCTGCCTGAATCTAGATTGGTCCACCTCTTTTCAAGCCAGGGTTCAACTTGAAGTAAGCTCCTTGAAAGTATATTTTTTTTTCTTTCCAGCTTCTTTGGTAATAAATACCACAATTTTGTCTTCATCTGATGAATGATTCAAGTTGTTCTAACATTTGTTCAGTGAACATTTATTGAAAAGTTCCTATGTGAGAAATAACACTTCATTTGTTGAAGATTCATCAGTAAGAGAAAAAAAACAAACATTTGAACACTTCTAGAATATATATGATGTAGGAAAACAGAAGTTTCACATAAATGATAGCAAATGTTGAAATAGATCAGATATACATGTAACATAATAAAGAATATAGTATTAAGTTAAGAGAAAACATAAAATACAGTGGTACCGAGCAAGACAGGTGAATATAGGTGGATCCTGTTAGCACTTTTTGAGGAGTTGATATCAGATTTTAAAACAAAAACAAAACTTGTTATGATTAGGAAGCTGTGTGGAATTCTGAAAGAAAAGAGCCCTGGGCAGAGGTGAAATGAAGTGCAAAGGTCTTGATAAATGTGCTCTATGATAGATAAGTTCATGACATAGAATGTGGTCTAATTTCCTATCCCCAAACTGGTCAATTTGCATTCATTAATGCATACAGCTCTTGGTATATCAGACATCCTTCAATTACCTTAGGAATATAATTTTAAAACAGTGGAAAACAATTTTTAATATAGAAGGGAAAACAAAGAAACCCCCAAATATTTCAGAGATTAAAAGAAAATATACTATTACTTGTAAATTAAAAATAATCTGATTAACAGCATACTTTTCAACAGAGATACCAGGAGCAAGAAGATAAAGGAATAATATATTCATAATGTTGAAAGACATTATGGAGGGTTCTTCCTTTTTATTGTCAAGATGATGTACAGAGGGTTTATAATTATATAAGTAAGGTAATAGGTACATTTCTTGCCAATGTTGTTACCCCTTCCCTCATTTTTCTCCTACTGTCCCTCCCCACTCAATCCCAACCCAAGTTGCACAGATCATTTCCAAATACTGTCTTGTGAGTATGGCTGTTGCCTGGGTTCCCACCTTGTCTTTTGTCTCATTATTCCATTGTTCCCCTTCTCTTCCCTAATTCAGATAAATGTATATACAATACCAGGGTACCAAAATCAAATACAGTGACAACAGGGGACATGCCATAGGGGGAAGAACATACAAAAGAAACAATATCAAGACCCACGACTGAAAAAAAAAGGCAAGAGAAGAAACAACAAAGAATATAGTACATAGTACAAAGAACATAGTACAAGGAAAAACCTCTTGTGTCCCTGTCTTGGAGTTCATTTCTAAAGGACGAGCACTTTGTTTATTCCAACATTTCTCCCCATTTTGGTCAGTGGTGCCTGGCTTATAGTCTGAGAAATGTCCTAGTAAGAAATGAACTTGTCATTCAATTTTAAGAAGTTTGGGAGTCATTCTTAACCCATGAAACTGTTACTTACAATTTGTCAGTGTCCTAGCTCACTAGGACACTTCTCAGAGTTTTCATTTGAACTATTTCCAAAGACAAGCGGAAGAATCCTTGAAAGTTTTGTGATAATGCACAATCCTGCCAGCCTTTACTATAGAGTATAAGGTGACCCGGGCATCATGACACACATTGACTTCAGGTAGTTAAACATATCCCGAGCACAGAACATTTTGGGTCACAAAACAATCATCATCAAGAGTGTGGCTACTAACCAGACCAGCAGCCCCAGCAAAGAGCTGGATTTGGCTTAATGGCTGTGCACAAAGCTTGAGCTGGAAGAAGTGGCTGGATAGCTGGATTTTCTGCCCTAAAAGCCAAATAGCAGCTCACCTTGCTAAAGAAGAGGTATAAACAGCTCCACCTGTTCATCAAGGGCAAGTTTGGCTCAGTGAAAGGCGTCTTGCCTCTGAAGAGATGGCATCATGCAGCCAGAAGCTGTTTGGTGCTTGGAGAAGGATGCTGGGTATTCATTCCAACACTGCTGCAGCACAGCATAGGGAGTGCTGTCCATGGTGCTACCACCTACCTGCATGTGCTCTGTTTCCAGTGAGCCTCTTAGTTCTGAGCCCCACGCTGAGGCTGGACTCTGGAAAGTTCCCAGTCTGCTCCTTCTGCAGGTTGTCTTTGTGTCTGAAGGTCTCATCCTCCAGGATGAGCTAAGTCTCTCTGTTTGCTTCTGTCTCTCGGAAAGGCATTCTCCGTGAGTCTGTCTCCCCAGGACCCACAGCATTCTAGGCAAAGGAGCAGAAGGAGGGCCTGTGGCCAGATCCAAATTCACTGAACAAATTTCTGAAACAGAAACCAAGACAAATCCTCTGGTATCACTGAGATCCCAGGGGAATGAATGAGAACCAACCAAGAAGGAGCTCTTTCCAGTCCTGTCTGTTCCAGGGGGTTCCATAGCAGTGGACTAGCAGAAAGGGAAGCATTAACTATAAGTTACCCCACCCATTCCCACACCCTCTCTCTCCTGATAAAACACTGGAAAGAAAGCATTGCCACAGAGGAATTGGAGAACCCTGAAATTACCCTCTGTCATGACGCTATGATGGCAGATGCATGTCAACTCAGATCTGTTCTAACTCAGAATGCACAATATAAAGTCATCTCTAACACACAAAGGACTTTGGGCGATAATGGCATGTTGGTATGAGTTCATCCTTTGTAATAAGCAAACCTCTCTACTGGGGGCTGTTGTTTTGGAGAGAGACTGAGAAGAGGCATAGAAAGGGAATAGGGAGACATAGAAAAATTTCTATACTTTAGGATGTGTATGTGTGTGTGTGTGTGTGTGTGTGTGTGTGTGTGTGTGAATTTAAAACTACTGGGGAGGATAAAGTCGGTGGAAAAAGATGATTTCTAAAAGGAAACAAACTTGACAAGTCTCAAGATGCTTGAACAATTCCTGTCATAGTGAATCTTGGGGTCACTGCAGCCATTGCTTCCAAGCCAGCTTGTCCTGTTCTGAGAAAAAATGATCTATTATCTGATCCTGAACACATGAAGTCTTTTGAAAATTTCCCCCAGACCTCCCTTCATTTCCCCCCTGAACTCTGACTTTACCCTATGTCTTTTCTACAGAAATCTCAATACCTTCTGCTTCCTGCCAAACTCATTGCTCTTATTTCACTCTAGACCTTGGTAGTTGATTAAACCAAGGCCAAGTCACTTGATTCCAAAGATTTATTAATTTACTTCCTAAGAACTGAGAGAATTACTTACATCTTATTTTTCTAGTGAATCAAAATGAGATGTTTCAAAAAATCTCTTAAACCATCATTAGAAATATTCAATCCACATATTTGTTTCCTTTTTTTTGGTCATGGTTTTTGAACTCTGGGCTTGGGCGCTATTCCTCAGCTCAAGGCGAGCACTCTACCACTTGTGCCACAGCACCACTTCCTGTTTTCTAGTGGTTTATTGGAGATAAGAGTCTCAAGAACTTTCCTGCCCAGGCTGGCTTTGAACTGAGATTCTCAGTTCTCAGACACCTGAGTAGCTAGCATTACAGGCTTGAGCCACCAGTGCCCTGCTTACATATTTGTTCCCTAACCATGTTGTATTATCTTGGCTCTACGCATAAATTATACCAATTATATCAATACATAAAATATGCCAATTATATCAATACTTCTGTCACTGGCTTAGTCTAGGCATTATCATTTCTTCCTTGAAACACTTACAGCCTCCCTATGAATCCTTTATTTTTTAAAAATACTACAAAGCAGCAATATAAAAAGTATTTGAAAAGCTGAAATTGGGAAGTCTTTCCTAAATCTGATGGATGATGTGAGTTTTGAAGATTCTGAAGCATTTGATAAGGTAGTGAATGGGTCTGCTAAACACATCTTAAAGATCATCCTATTTAAGGAACTATTTTCAGGTAACAGACATAGTAAAGACAAAATGGCCAGGTCAAATTGCAAGAGTGTTTGGGTAGCAAAAAAAGCATTTCGGACAAGCAGAAATTTTCTCTAAACATAAAAATCGTTTTAAAGTTTGAATTGCCCTAGTTCACATATTTTTCCCACTCGGTTGAATGTTTATAAATGGGAAATAGGAATGACAAATCGAAAATTCTAAATGAAATAATGTAAGTATTGAGAAATAGAAGTCTCTTTTCTTGGATTTGTCTGGAATATCTTTTTGGTCAAGTGCACAAATATTTGTTCTTCTCTTAATGTGTCAGTGGCCATAATCTACATATACTTGAAGAGAAAGAAACCTTTGATTTTTACCTACAGGTTTTTGAGAAGGTGTTATTCTATCTACTTTAGTGTTAGCAGATGTCTCTTTGTAGCATGTCATTTCAGAGCAATAATTGGTGTCAGGATGATGAAGAGGGAAAAAGTAAAGGAAACTTAGCATTTCTCAGTAGAAAATGTCTTCCTAAACAACAAAATATCAAAAGTGCAAGAGTCCCTGACTGTTGCTAGTGTACTTGATGTATTTAAAGTTTAAGTGTAGGGTGAGAACTTAGATGTCTTTCTATACATGCCGTTCTCAAATGCCAAAGATTCGGTAGCCCTGTCTCCCGACTTGGGGCCAGAAAATATGTTGTTAATTGCTTGAGAGTATTTTTGATTATCCAAAAGATATAGCTGGCATCTAGTAGGTAGAAGATTGTGATGCTGATAAACATAGTACAAGGTGTACAGGGCAGTTTCTCATAAGAAGGACTTATCCAACTTACAATAGTGTTTCATTTGAGAAACTCTATTCTAAACCAGCCTCTCCAGTTTACTGAAGATGAATCTAAATTCCAGACATATAAACATGTGTTTCAAAGTTTCACAGCTGGAAAGGAGTTGAAGTCTTCCTCCTCACCTCAGATACACAATAGGTTATGACCCTTAAATAACCACATAATCAAACTATGATATCTAAACATTAGAAAAGATAGGGGTCTTAAAAAAGTTCAGGGAATCAAGGGCATCTATGAAAATGATAATTTCTTTGTATAGAAAACTTGAATTCATTGTTTTTTTCCTCTGAGGAACCAAACAAATAAGCAAAACCAATGAAAAAGTAATCTGATGTCAGGATGCAGTGGCTGTCTGAGGTTTTATTAAATTATATTTATCAAAAGAAACTAAAGGACTCTGAGAATATGGTTTTCTTTAGAGATATAAATAAAACTCATATAAGCTTTGGAGCATTTGAATCACCCACTCTTTGCACCTAAAAATTTCACTTGGCCTAAAAGTATCTGTAGCATGTTTTCAAAAAATACTAGTCAGATTCCATTGCTCTTCTGCTTAAAACTTGGCAATGGCTTCTTATGACAATCCAAATAAATTCCTATTGTTTCCGTGCTTGCAAAAATCTATTGAATCTGGCTCTTTTCACCTTATCTTCTGCCTTTCATTCCCTTGTTTTGTTTTTTGTTGTTGTTGGTCAAGGGGCCTGAACTCTAGGCCTGGGCACTGTCCCTGGGCTCTGAAGAGCGCTAGCTCAAGGCTAGCGCTCTACCATTTGAGCCACAGCACCATTTCTGGCTTTTTCTGCTTATATGGTGCTGAGGAATTGAACTCAGGGGCTCATGCATTGCCAGGAAGCACTCTACCACTGAGCCACCTTCCCAGCCCTTGTTCCCTTGTCTCTAACTCAGGACTGTGAGTTTTACTCTTGTGTCTAAAGGAAATGTTACTTTTCCCAGAAAATGTCATGATTTCTTCTTTTTCATCATTCATACATACCCTGGAAGAAATTGTCATCTCTTTAGAAGAAAGAATTACTTTAAGTAGTTACCCTTATGACTACTTGTAAACACTTGTTTATTCCTTATAGCACTAAGAATATCTAGTTATTGTTCAGACATTGTTTATCTATCAACATTTTTTTCCACTAAAACAAAAAGATGGTAGTCCCATTTTTTAGGATGATATCAAGCAATGTGCAGAACAGCTTCTGGTACTCAATAAAATTCAATAGGTTTGCCAAAGAATGAAAAATTGAAGGCAATTCCAACAGGAGATGAGAAATCTTAATGTGGGATATTAGAAGGGATGGAGGTCAGAATAAAATGGATTTCCAGGAACAAAATGATTGAATGCAGGCTTAAGAATGACCTTATCAAATGGGTGATTTATTAGCAGTCAGTCCTTAAATTACAGTTTAACCCAAGCATTATTTAAATTTGTATAGGACACAGTAAATCAATGTCTTTAATCTCTCATGATTATTTTCTTACAGTTTTTTAAGTTGTTTCTGCCATTTTCCTTGGAAAACTGAGATAACATGAACATCTACCACATAGGGTTGTTACGATTAAATTAGGTCAAATGCAAAGGTATTATTCCAAAGCCTTGCACTGAATTTTAATAATTTTGACTTTTTTAGCTAATGCTATAATTTTTGATGGAGTATCGTGATTCAACAACTAAATGAAACTAGAAAACGATGAAACCATAAGGAATTGTGGAATTATCTAAAAATAATGCCACTAAATCTCAGGAAGCCCCAATGGGACATGAAACAGATGAAAAGGTTGATAATGGCAGCCAAGCAAGCAGGCGGCCACCCCCTGGGGCCTGTGAGAGGGAGGAGGAAGGTGGACACAAGGTGTACCCATAAAACTTATTGCATGTGAAGATACAAAGGGCTAGGGCTGGGATTGTATTGGTGGCCAAAGAGAGATGACATGAGCTTGAAAGACTTTCCTGGGAAGACAATAACCAGAAGCTAACTCTATTTTCATGATGGGGGAAGTACTGTAAAAAAAAAAAATGACAGCTAAAGAAAATAAAAATGAGGCACTAGAAAAGCATTGTTTTATTTCTGTCCTGATATTTCCAAATTATTGCCGTACTCACATTTGCAATTCACACGGTTCCTCTGTTTCCCTCCGTATGAATTTCCTTTTCTTTCCCCTATTCTGTTTCCCTTCTTTCTGTCCCTTTCTATTTCTAGTAGAGGTTTTTTTTTTTTTCATTTCTTCACTCTTTGACATTTGAATACAGCATGTTCTCAGATTGTTTCCATGGGGAGTTACTAAAGTAAAAGCTACATTGCCTTTCTAGAAACACTTCTAAACAGGAGTTTTAAGACTCCTTGTGCTTAAAATAATTAATCTTAATTTCCTTCAGAATTGTCATGGGACCTGAAGTGTCTTTCACTAAACTGTAAACAACTCAAGAGAGGTATGTTGTGCTTGCATTCCATCCCAATATTGAGAATATATTCTGACTTATTGCTAGTCTAAATGATATGACTACTATTAACTTAATAACTAGTTTATTTTCAAAGAGTGTCATGATTAATTTAATGCTGGAGAAATGCCTATTCTGAAAAAGGTACCATTAGAAGATTTCATGTCTGTTGTGAATATAATTGAGTGTTGAGTAAAACATAAGAGAAAATGATTCAATAAGGAAACGTGGTAAACATGAGATGGATGACACTGCAGCCTTGTTTAAACAAGGCTGTCTGTTAAATATTAAATATTTGAATAAATGCAAAGAGTATATTTTATTATATAGAGGTATAGTATACTAATATATACACCAATATTGCAGTCCTTTATTAACACTATCAAATATTGCAATTCTACGTAAAACAATGTGCTATGCTTTTAAATGACTGGCAATTCAAGAGGCTAATTCACACTAGCCTCATGGGAGACATATGGCTCCTCTGATGACTATAACACTGGGTTTCCACTGGGAATTTTTCAGCTCTGTCAGGATTCTATTGATTTTTGTCATGTATGTAACCTGGTGTGGATGAAAATGTATGATGTATTTAACTGTTATATCTGGGAAAGGATTTGACAAAAAGTTCATTAAAGAAACTGTAGGTATGGGGGAATGGAGGTGAGTTTATACACTGGAGTTTCTCGCGTGGGGCAGAGCCCAAAGTCCCCAAGTACAGTTACCAGTGGGGCGGGAAGGCATGAGAAGAAATTGAGACACCAGGATGGACACTGGAAGGAGTTAGGGTGGAGCAGTAATACTGTGGGCTGTCTGTGCAGGATCTTCTTTCCTGTAACCTAAATTTCCATCAACTGATGACATTCCCAGGTGAATCTTTGATAGATGTCACAGGACACAGAGGTCCAAGTGATACTTGCATTGCTTATTCCGGTACGGCAAATAAACTGTTGACACAGCAGAGGATCTCTACCCAAGCTCGTAATTTTTAAAAAAAATCTTTTCCTAGTAATGGCATAATTCTTTAGAGTAGTACCTGAGTTTCAATGCTCGGCTGAGGCTCCACCACTTGAGGTACTAGCACCCAATCCTTGTGGTTGTATGTTGCTTTTGTGGTTGAACCTTCTTAATTTGGTCTGGGCTAATCTGCAGTCCTTGTCTTGGTTATAATCTCTTGGTGAAGAGGAAAAGAGACAGGAGAGGGATTTAGCTGAATCTATAACATTTTATTTTCCATTCTAAAGAAATATTTGATGGACATATGGTAAAATGTTAAGAATAGCGCCTAACAATAGGTGCATAAGTGTCTCTGTTACCCGGTTGATTTCTTCACATTTAAGATTGTATTAAGCTTTAAAGCTTTATTTTTTAACTATGCCATTCATAGGAAATGTGAAAAATTATTTATTTAAAAATTTGATAGGTAATCTTGTTTGGAGTCATTTCTCCTAAAATAAAATTTAATTTTTTTTACACGTATAACAAGTGAACATTTTCAGGGTTTATAATTTCAAACATATATTATGAACCAGGTAAGTCACTAAGCATGAGTAATGTTACTTAATTTTTATATTTACTTTGATTCTACATGTTCTATGTGAGTGTGATAATTTAAATGACTCTCTAGACTTTTGCAGATGGAATTTGAAATGTGATTGGCTGTATATGGCATTAATCACTCAATCATCTACTAAGCTTTTGTTAGTGCTAATGATATTCTCCGGTACAAAGATAAAGCCTCAGATATTATATACCAATGAAGGAAAAGAGGATATGTAAACACTGATTATACATTGAAATAAACTTTTGAGGAGGAAGAAGAAATGTGTTAGTGGAGTGAGATAGTACAAGAGTTGAGGACAGTAGTTCCTGAATGTGTTTCTTAGGTGGCAACATATTAGCACTAGTTGACAAGTTGATAAGGTTTTTAAATATGTAAATGAAAGAAAAAATAATGGCGTAAGAGCATGATTCTATTTTTCATGATTAATCTCTGTCTTTCAGACAAAAAAGTATCTATTTTGATGTATCTGATTTGAGCATGATGGTTGCTCATATCAGATGGTTGCTATCAGAATTAGGCATTGGTATTTTAATCAGAATGACTCTTATTAAAGGGAATTAGGTGCATAATTAAAGACCACTAGGCATGAGTTCACAATGCTACAAAATTATTCTCCCTAAAGAGCTCCTGTCCTTACTACAACAAAGAAGTTGACGAAAGAAGTGTTCATCTCCAGACTTAGCATTTGTGCCAGTGGAAAGATTTAGCTTCTTTGGAGTCAGTGGTGAATCACTATACCTGACCTCCTAATTTTCCATCCTAATTCTCCATTTTTTTTGGTGACCAGTCACCAAAAAAAAAAATCTGTGAAACTAGCTATTGAAAACCCCAGAATCTTCCTGACCATCTTTCCTATCAGCAATTACCACATGGTATGGCTCCACTTTCATCCATGTTCAATGGAAATGGACAAATCCCATCTCTTGTTTAGAACTCTCACTGGATCTTGGAAAAGCAGATTTAGGCTCATCCAGCTTCCCGCTAGTTGTAAAAGAAGAAAAATAGAATGCCAGAGGGAATCTCTTCAATGAGACCTAACATGCACTTAAGGTTTGACACATGGAAATGCATGGAAACACCATGGAGTTTTCCCATGTTCATGGGTCAGTACAGAAGCCAGAACAGGAATATTTAGGATGAAGCATGTACTCTTTTCACACTCAAATGTCTGAAATTCGGCCAGGTGGATGAAAAACTGAGACAAACAGCTGGTCAGTGTTGGGTAGTAGCCAGGCAAAGGCCGACTATGTGGGAAATAAAGAAAGAGATTTGTTTCCATGCTCATTAGGAAATTCCATTTGGAGGTCTAGCAGCTGCCCTTAGTGATAAGAAACATCAAAATTGTTTTCTTTTAAAAATCTATAATAAGCTGAATTTATATAATCAACCCAAAAGATTTTTGCTTGCTTGGCTTAGGCACTGAATTTTAATTGTCCAGAGGTCTTATTTCCTGGCTCATTTCTTTTGTCATTCTCTTTTCACTTTTATCTCCGTGCAACATTCCTGAGGGCAAGAGAACATAACTCTATTCTCATCATTAAATAATGTCAGCTAATACCTCAAATCAACTCAAGCAAAAGAAAGTTAAATGAAAATCACTCCCCCTTCAAATTCCTGCCTAGAAGGATAAGGTGGAGAGAACATAGGCAAGATTCATTTCTGAGAGCAATAATCGGGTCAAGAAATTATTCTCCCATGGTGAATATTAATGAGAAAATTAAGAGTTCCTGGATTCAGGAGTCCTGTGAGAATATGAATAATCTTGTCCCTCAGGTCTATGAGGAGACTGTACTATGCTGCTGCCATTACAAAATAGACTAGATTCATTGCTCTTCCCTCTATTTATCTTCTTATCTATATCTCTACTTTGGCACATAATTTTGTAGTCATCTTCTACTCTGACTGTAGTCTTGGCTATACATGTGGCCTGGTTTGGATAAGTTAGTAAATATGGCTAATATGAGTTTTGAAAGGTGTTTTATTTTATTTATTTATTTTTTTGTCAGTCGTGGGGCCTGAACTCTGGGCCTGGGCTAGCTCAAAACTCTACTACTTGAGCCACAGCACCACCTCTGGCTCTTTCTGTTTATGTGGTGCTGAAGAATCGAACCCAGGGCCTCACGCATTCAAGGCAAGCACTCTACCACTGAGCCACCTTCCCTGTCCTGTTTTCTCATTTTTAAATCTCTTTATATCTCCCATTATTGTTATGGGAACATACCAGGGCTAGACAACTAGTGGATAAAAGATACCTGTGCCTTGCTGGATGCTTAAAAGTATCCCTGACAAAACCATCATAGATCAGCTAGCAGCCAGACAACGTCTATCTACTCATGTCTGTGAGCCCCGCAATCACATTAGAACTGCTCAGATGTTGTCACAAGTGAGTGCAACAAAAATTAGCTCAACTTTTCAGCCACCTGAGATTAGATAAATATATTTTCTTAGACACACCAGATTTTCTATGGTGTAGATTTGTCAAACAATGAATATTACATGCTGTTTGCTGGATGAAAGCATATAAATATACTAGTTCATCTGCTCTATTTACATTTTTAAGCTGACTTTAGTATACCAAGAACTCAAATCTAAAGTAATCCTGTAGTGTTCCTTGAATAAATGTGTATTGGAAATGGTGTAAGTCACTGAATAGTTGGAATGTGCACTTTTATTCCATTGTTCTCTATTCCAACACTGTTCCATTGCAGGTTAGTTACCAGTACACTTTACAAAGTTCTAATATTTGAGCAGAGCAACACTATTTGCAGCTAATTAGGGGATCATTTTAACACATAATTTGAGATTTTATGTTCCCTTAAGTAACCATACATTTATCATCATTCTTAACTTTATTGTGAGAAAGATTCAAGATGCCTTGGAATGCTGAGTTTTGAAGACATTGAAGGAAACTAAGGCAACCTGGTTGGGTAGAATTTAGTTCGAGTTCCTCCACTCAATGCCATGCTTCTCTCTTCCTCACCAAGGAATGCCCTGGAACACAAAAGAGATTCCTATCTTCTGAATCAGCCCCACTTTTGACAATGGTAATTACCATAAGAGGCACCAGTCTTACGTCTTCATGGCTATACTTTAACCATTAACCACAGCTTGTGAGTAGAGTTTTTCACAAATAAGAGTTGAAGAAATCTGAAGCATTCTCATGCTAACACAGTACTCATTTTCTTAAACAAATGAAGACAATTACCAAAAAAGAAAAAAACAAAAAAATCCTAAAATTCTGGTGCTAAAAATATTGACAAGAAAAAAAGAAAGGAAAGAAAGGGAAAGGAAGAAAAGAGAATAAGAAGGATGGGTAAAAGGGGAAGAAGAAGCAAAATAAAAGAATGAAGGAAGTACAAAAGATATGTGGATACCAATAAGCCAGAAAATTGTTGCTTATACTGTGGGGGTTGTAGATGGGGGAAATAAAAGAAAAGACATTGAAAATATGTTTTAAAAATAGCACATATACCAACAGGACACTAATAAGGCATAAAAAAGAATAAAATTATATTACTTAAAACAAAGAACTAAAGATTATTATGGAAAGTAAAATAAATCAGGTTTAGGAAGAGATGTATTGCATAATTTCATTTAGATGTGAAATGTAAAAAACTTGATAATGTAGAATGATAGCTAATTAAGGCTGAAAGAATAGAGAGGAAAAGGGAACATGAAAATATCCTTCTAAGAAAGTAACATTTTAACCTTTGACATATAATAGAGTAACAAAAGAGAAAAATAACATACTGTATTTCTAAATCTAGGAGAAAATATTTTAAGTTTCCTTATGAAGAAATGAGTAAGAGTTTGGAAATACTTGATTTAAACTTTATGCAGTATATTCCTGTATGAAATCCTAAAATGGCACCCTGTTCATAGGTATAATTTTACATTCTTGTATATCCACAAAAATAAATTAAAAACAGTTATTAGATACACTTGGCTATCTGAAATGTGAGGACAAGTGTTTAGCTTTGAGAGATCCCAGGCTGCCACCCAGATATCCTCCCTCATCTTCCTATTGAAGATTTTTGAAAAGCACTGCTCCATTTTTCACTTTTGTCTGTGTTTTATGAAGTACTTAATAAAATACTAAACTTCCAAGGATGCTTGTAAGAGATTGTTGTAAGATGATAAATAGACTTGGACCCTCGAACAGAATTTGAAGCAGCATTTCTGTGCTTTATTTAAAATATGTGGTGTTTTGAAACAGTTAATATGACTTCAAAAATAATGCTTCACGCTTTCAGAGTAATTTATGCACTGCCAAACCTTGTGTAAATTTCATTTTGCATACCATGCTTGAGAAATACTGAAATTAATGCTATTCACAAGACAATATTAGTAAATGTATTTTTCCAATGTTAAATATATCTGTGTCATTTTTACTGTACACTAGTGTGCTTAATCTTATTATTGACATGAACAATTCATTTAAATGTTTCCCTGTGCCCTTCAGATCTCTGGAGACCAAGGAAGAAAATTTATCTTGTTTTTCTTTAATTTATTCTCTGCCTTACCAATGTATTGGCAGTTCTTTTATTATAGAAGTTGGTAATCATCTTGCAATTTTAGTTAGGGTTAGCCTTTAAAAGAGGAAAGAAAACTGATAGAGTCAATGAATCCCCTCAAAAATTCTTTTGTTTATAAGTATCTATTGTATCCAGAAAACAAAAACCTCTTTAATTAGGAAAAGCCCAGCCAGTTATTGGTAGCTCATGCTTGTTGTCTTAATTATTCAAGAGGCTGAGTGCTAGAGTATTGTGGTTTGAGTCTTACATGGACAGAATTGTATCCAAGGATCCATCCAATTAAAGCCAGCAAAAATCCAGAAGGGAGGTGTGGTTCAGGTGATAGACTCCCACCCTAGTAAGCAGAGACTGAGTTTAAGCTATATTCTAATAGGCCATTTTGTTGTTATTATACTCATTTGATTTCTGACTTTTAGTAAGTAAGTATGGTGATCCATACTCAAATTTCACAGGTAAATTGTTAATGTACAGTTAGAATATTATAAATTTCATTTACAAAAGAAGTTGCTTCATATATGGATAGCAGTTGGAAATCATCAAGAAATTGTGTTTACTCATTTGAAAAGTCATTATGCAATGCGAATTCAAGAATATTTACACAGATCGTATATATAAATACTATATATAATTTTAGAAAAATCACCACTTCTATTCATTATATGTTACAGGAATTATGTTTCAAAACATTAATTCTGAATTGAATATGTTGTATTTTCTTGTAGGTATTGTTTAATTTCACAATATTTTGGTTGAAATAACATGAGGACTGCCCAACTAGTTTAAGTCTTAATAATGCAAAGTTTAATAATATAAAGTTTAATATTTTAATATGTAATGTATAATAATGTAAGGTCCAATAATATAAAGGCTTATATAACTGAAAATTCCAGGGTATATTTGATCTAAGATATTTTGGTAGTTACTTCAGAAGTAAAGCTATAAGATAATTATTATAAGTAATAATTATTATTAATTATTACTAACATATAATGAATAGAAGTGGTGATTTTTCTAAAATTATATATAGTATTTATATATACAATCTGTGTAAATATTAGATGGACTAATGTTTATTCTCATCCATTGATGGGTGGACGAGACTTTGTGATTATATGTGGGATATTTAAAATTCATTACAGATGACTTTTTGATCATCTGAGGAAGAAAACTAGGAAATTGTGTTGATTATTATTTGAGAGTGGACATAGGTATCTGTATTGCAGCCAAACAAGGGCTGGCAATGAATTATCTATAGGGTCTCCTCTTCCTGTAAGTGTTGTCCCTTACCTTCTCAATGTGGTCTCCACAACCCTCCAACTCCAACTAAATCAGAAATGTTTACACAATCTAACCAAAGGAGTTCTCTTCCACTGCATTTAAGTTTTGGACTAAAATATCCAATTGGTTTCCTAACTCTTACAAATATAAAACTTAAGATGTGTTAATTCCCTGTGCTTTCATTCTACAAGTGAGAAGCAGCCTGAGAAAAGAATAATCCCAACAAAGGGAACTCGTATTAAAAGAACAAGTCTAATGGTGTCCTGTGTCCTTACCAAATACTGCTGGAAATTTTCTTTAACTGTTGGAGATGATTCAAGTCAGTTTTCTGGCACTGACAAATACAGTGCATCAACTACTACAAGATTAAATGTCATTAAGTGTTATATAATATCTCCAGGTATTTTTTCTTATAGTTTCTTTTCTGTCAGTTTTTATTACCTCTGGCTTTCTTTAGGGCCTTCCTTTCTTGGTTGGGAAGCCAATTAAACAAATCCATAATAAACGCCCTTAAACTAAGTTTAGCTGTAGTTGAAAGTTTGAGGCTTTGCTTTCCTGTATGATTCCAGTGTGGTAAGATTTGTTGGAGTGACACAGAGTTCAATTTGCCTGAGATGGACAGGCTCCCAGATTCCGTACAGACAGTCAAAGTACTGGTCAAATGAGGCAAATCTTTGCCATGGTTTCTGGCTATGTAATTGGTAAGTGTTACCACAGCTTAAAGTGCCTACAGACACATGAAATGATCTCTTTTTGTCTATCTTCCATCACCTAAATTTGACCACCATTACTTCTTTATTAGTGTAGCTTCTAAGATGCTGCCAACCAGTTGCTCCTATGGTTGAGTTTGTCTTCTGCTCATTCCATTCTAAAATTACAGTGCAGTTCTATTGAAGAACCCCAACAGTTCTATTTAGGAATTGTTCAAATGAAAGTGTTGAGAAATCCTATTTTGATACAATTGTATTATTATTATCTTCATCATTATCTTGAACTCAGTCTGTCTTTACTATTTTTGAAAGAGAAATACGACTTTGAGACACAAATATTAGCATAGGAGGATAGAACTTCAATAAGCAGGGAAGCAATTAGAGGATAATTACTGCTACACCCAATTAGAACATTAAAAACGTCATAGCTACAACTGTAGACCTCCCACTGAAAATATGTTAAAATGAACAATTCTTGGATTCACATCTGTGGCTCCCTGTGGATGGACTGTACTCAGGATGCCTTTGGCAACCACAATTTGCCCAAATGATCCTTGAGGCAAGAAATTTACCCATTAATCCTATTGCACTAGTTTGAACAGGGCAGGCTCATGCTGCTTACATTGACTTCTTAAGGATTTGAGGGAAGGAATAAACTATAGAAAAACCGGGTGCTCTGGGCCTGGTCTCTAGAGCATGGACATTTCTAGGACAAATAACACAAACCTTGTAAATGCTTTTCTTCTAAATGATCACTGCTATGTCACAGATGACAGGAACAACGTTCCTGTTGGAATTTCATAAGCTCTCTACTCACTACTGAAATAAAAACAAGAAAGATGCCTGCTTTATCACAAAGGGTGTATAGCCCACTGTCATTGTTACCAAGGAGAAAGTGGATCACATTTCTTTTGTAGTTGGATATAGAGTGGAAAACCTGAGGCTGAGAAACTCCACCTGCTGCATGTAGATGTTTCTTATATTCTTTCCCTTCCATCCTTTTCAGATTCAAATTTCCAGCCTGATCTCCAGATTATGTAATGTTGTACATCTATAGATAGTGCACCTGTATTATATATGCTATACACACACACACACACACACACACACACACACACACACACACATATATATATATATATATATATATATAAAACATATAACCAGATATTTAAAAGAATAACTGACAACCAATGTGAAAGCTGTTTTGTTCCCAATCTAACTTTGTCAAATGGCAGGTAGGACATTGATCCACCAGGAAGTTTAATGAATCTAACATCTTGTATCAGAAGTTACTCTCTAAGTCATATTCTATATAAAAGTCCTATTGTTATTCAGGGTACTTTCCACCTAAGGCTAGAAGATTTGATTAAATCAATATGTTCTTGTGAGGAACAGCTTGTTGGGGGAAGGTAATGCGGCTAGAAAATGCACAAGATAACAACAAAAGGAAAAGGCAGGGTTACCTTTGATTAATAAAGTTGTGTTCTTATATCCTGGTAATGTCTCCAAAGGTGAAGCTGTCATTGGTGACCACAAGAATGAACCTGGGGAACTTGTGTCAAAAAAATCAGGCACAGAAAGGCAAATACAGCAACTTCTAACTTATATGTGGAACCAAAATTTTCAAACTCATAAGAACAGAGAGAATGGTACTTACCAGGGGGTGAAAAAAATGTACACCCAAAGATACAAATGTTCAGTTACAGAACAAGCTCTGTAGATCCACTATTGGATCTACATGGTGACTATTGTTAATAGTAATTTACTATATACTTAAACTTTTTCTAAAAGAATAGATCTTAAGTGTTCTTATGATCTACCAGAAAGAGTATCTGTGTATGATAAGGAAAAAAATTAATTAAATTGTGTCACTCACTTGACAATGTATTCATATAGGAAAGTATCACAGTTTAAATAAGTGCTATTATAGACAGATATATATATGTCACTATAATGATATAAAAATAATAATATATAAGAAATATACCATTAAGCCATAAATCACAAATCACAAAGTTTAACATGGAGATCAGAGGAATTTTCAGATCCATTCATTCTTTTCTCCTTTCATCCATCCAAATATCCAGACAACCAGCCAGCAAAATTATAAATGTGTTCTTCAGTATTGAGGAAATAGTAGTTTCTTCATATAGTATGTCATCATATCTTCTGACAAATGTAAAGAAGAGGTTTGTTAATGGCTGAGGAGAATAAATTTATTTTTACCTCAAATTACTTTTCAAGCAAAATGCAAATGTGGTTCTAGAAGTACAAAAGTTATAGAGTTATAGAGGTAGAAGATTTAGGCTTTCAGAGATCATTAATCAAAGGCCAGCTTTCCTTTGCTTCATGAGTATAAGTAATATGTACAGATCTTCCCCTCGATGTCCAGCATGTCCTCTGAATCTCTATGTCTCACTTTCTTCTGTCACTATTCTATAGATTCTGTTTTTCCTGTAGTTTTCCTTAAGTGTTACTCTTATTTTCACACCTGGATTTTAAGGTAGTTTCACTCATTCCTGAAAGTGTATATGTTGAATAAACATGTGTATTCCACATATATACTCTTTGGTATCTACGATGTCCCAAGCACTGGAGGGATAGCAATAAGCAATCAGATAAAAATCCCTGCTGGTAAGGAACATACATACAAGCGCAGCAAGATGGCAAGTTAATAAATTCCATGAGTATGTTGCATAAACATGGTAAAATTAGTAGAGGTTAGGGAAAAATGAAAGACCACATCAGAAGTTTTAAAGGACAGATTATTCAATAGAATAAACAAAATATCCTAATTAAATGTTTAACTGTTTCCCAATATCAGCAAAAGGATAGATCATGAGGTCATTGGGGAAGGTTGCATACCATGAACAAGTATAAATCAGAGGTTGGATTGTATTTAACTGATAAAGTTAACTAGATGGAAGTGGATGAAGAACAAATAATGTAAGATGTCAAAGTGAATATGAACTGGAGAGGCTTTGGTTTTTATAAACTGACTTAGAAAGAAAACCACTGATTTAAGGGAGGGAAGTTCAGGCTTTGACACTGTAAGTGGCATCTATATTAATGACTGGCTGCAAAGAGATATAGTTTTGGTGCCTCACGCAATGAGGGTGGCTTGGATCAAGCAGTAGCAGTGAAGCAGTTGAGAACTAGCCAGTATTGGGTATTTTGTGATGGTAGCCTCAATAGATGTGATCACATACTGAATGTGTAGTATTTGATTATCAGAGCAAAGGATCAAGTTAATGGGTCTAGGCTGAGTAGCTCGATATGTGGACTTTTCAATTACTGAGGTAGAGAAGATGGTGGAATGGACATCTCTAACAGCATCAACATACTATGTTTGAGACTTTTATCTCCAAGTGGAGACATAAAGTCATCCATTTAATGTATTAGGCTAGAGTTCAGGGGAAAGATGTTTGTTAGAGGCATGAATTTGGGAGTGGTTGGCATATGGGAAGAATTTAAGGCTTTGGGACAGGCTCAGATCACTAAAGAACTAATGTAGAGCAATGTCTTAAGAGAAGTTCTTGGAAATTCCACATTTTAAAAGCCAGAGGTATTAGAAGTAACAAAAACAGAAGACCAAGAAGGATCTCTTGGTGAAAAAAAGAAAAAAAACTAGTATAATATTCTAAAATCAAGAGTCAGGACAGCCCAATTCAGTCAAATCCTGCTAAGACAACAAAGTAGAACAAAACTGTGGCATCAAGGAATGATTTTGCTTTTAATGTAAGAGGATAATATGTTTGTGAGGTAGTGGGAAATAGTAGAAAGATGAAAGATTCAGGAGAGTTAAATAATAGGCTTTTTTATGATGTTTTTTATATTGAAGAGTAAATTAGACCTTGAGAATTAATGCCTAGGTCTGAATTTCCATGGTTTAGCATTAAGAGTATTTAGAAGTCGCAATCCTAATTAACAGATTAATGTATCTCATGAGAATAAAAACCAAGAAGACAATAAGACCAAAATAAAAAATAGAACTCTTTAGCAAATAATTCATTATGAGCACAATTGTACTGAAGCGATTGCTTGCCAGATACATGAACAAATGTATTCAGTTTCCATAAAATATGGGGGATTTAAATCATTGTCGTGTTTTCCCAAGATCAGGGCATACATTCTCCCATGGCATATAATGCCATTTCTATGAAAAGGATGTATTTCTCTAACTAGACATTCATGGTGCTATAAATATCTGAAGCTAATCACCATTATGTGGAGAACTGCTATGCAAGTTGATGAATATTAATTACTAATTAGTATACATTTATATTCCAGTATGCACATGGAACATGCTTATTAAAGCATAAACAAAAGTCCATCCTAGAAATAGAAATACTTTTTCATTACCTGTCATTAGCACCACTACCCTCCCAGTCTCAACATGCAGACATTCAGTTCACTTTGTACTTATCCTATTGATCATATCAGGATGAGAAGGAGGAACGTTACTGCTTCTCAAAATTGCAATGGTTGTGAAGATAAATGTTCACTGCTGAACATTTTTCTCTAAGGCTGTTTCAGCATCTGGAAAAATATATCCATATTACTCAAGTCCTCGTGGTCCACTCTAATGGGATCTACAAAAAAATTGAGAAGGAATACCACTACTAAGAATTTCTACATGTCTAGAGCACTTTGTAGCTTTTTAAAATGTCTTTAAATAGTGTCCTGTCTGTTGATTGGCTGCTAACTCTCTCCTGGGTCTTTCAAGCCAGCCAAAGAGGGACAGAGAACAGCTGTTAGAGTGGAAGCCATGATTCATCAAGTGCCTGCTGGGGAATTATGTGTTGGGAAGGAGTGTGGAAGTCGTGGCTTTGTGGGGTGGTAATTACGATTTGCTAAAGTGACAGCTTTATCAGAGGAATTTGGAATCGCTTATGAGATGCCACAGCCAGTGGGGCCTCTGGGAAGGGAAAACCAGTGATAGACTTTGGTAGAGGCTGTGAAATATCTGGCTCAGATTCAGTTTCTCTAGCTATAATTTTTTTTTTTTTTTGGTTGGTCGTGGAGCTTGAACTCTGGTCCTGGGCACTGTCCCTCAGCTCTGCAGCTCAAGGCTAGCACTCTACCACTTGAGCTACAGCGCCACTTCCGGTTTTCTGGTGGTTTATTGAAGATGAGTCCCTCGACTTTCCTCCTCTGGTTGGCTTTGAACTGTGATTTTCAGATCTCAACCTCTTGAGAAGCTAGGATTGCAGGTGTGAGCCAACAGTACCCGGCTTAGCTATAATTTTTTGTGTGAAAAAGTACTAGAGTTGGTCTTAGGTGGTCTTCCTAATAGGAGTAATAGGACACCACCTTCTTTGACCCAAAGGTACTAAACAAGATGTTTATCATGTGGTTACTGAGATGTAACTAACCAGAAATATTGCTTGGGATCTCTGCCTTTCTTGTTTGTTCACTTCTTATAAATACAGTGATTATGAATTCACTCCTAATGAATACAATATGGAAGAAAGAATAGGATAAACCTGTCAAGAATAGGTGGTTTGCTGGGCACTGGTGGCTCGAACCTGTAAATCCTAGCTACTCAGAAGGCTGAGATCTGAGGATCGTGCTTCAAAACCAGCCCAGGTAGGAAAGTCCATGAGACTCTTACCTCCAATTAACCACCAAAAAACTGGAAGCAGAACTGTGGATAAAATGATAGAGAGCTGGCCTTGAGTAAATGTGTTCAGGGACTGTGCCCAGGCCCTGACTTCAAGTGACTGAGAAACAAAAAAGTGATTTAACAATTGTAAGTTCCAGTCTGTGTCTTTCTCTACCTTTGGATCTCTCACCAGATGCCAAAGAAGCTCTGTAGAGAGGCCACAAGAGTGAGAGTGGGAATGGATCATCTGAGGTCTGCCAGCAGCCATGCGTGAGCTTGGAACTGGATCTTCCAGGTATTGTACCTAAGCCTACTGTTATATATTCTCCCACTCCAATTGAGTTCTGGTCAACAACCAGATTGAATCAACATGAATGATCTTGGGCCACTAACCCAGCTAACCAACATCTGGAATTCTTTCTGACAGAAAACCTGGGTGCCTCTGAAGAAAACGACTAAACTTTGAAGCATTTTGTTACACAAAATAGGTGGTTAATAGGTGAGTAAAGAGGTAATTAGACAAAACAAAAGGAATGGCTAGAAATAAATCTTCATTATATTGAATATTTTCCCAACTATAATTGTTTCTTTAAAATTTTCATAATTGAATATTTTCTTTTAGCCATTATATGCATGATTTGGTCCTTTATTTAAAAGCTGTACATGTATCATAATTTTGGCCTTTTTTCCTTTGTGCAAAGAGACATTTTGACCTGTTTCACCTTCAATGCTCTCATGAGAAGGAATTAATGGAAGCAAACTACCAGAGATAAAAGTAGAAGACAAAGAAAATTACCTATTTTGAACATGTTCTAAATATTTTAATTCATTATCCATGACAACAGTACTAATAATTAGCACTTAGTAGTGGCTATACATATATAATTGTATTTTAATCACATGTATGTACATGGATTTATCAATTCAAACTGTTCAGATTGTTTCAAACCTCTAAAATTTTAAACAAGAATATTTCCTACCCTATTTTAGGTACTCTGTTGGTATTCAAACTTGCTTAATGTATATTGTGATGTTTAAAACAATAATACCTACATAAGAAGTATACATATTATTTTCTGATTTATGCAATAAAATTGACAGATTTAAAATCAGCAGATGAAAGGAAATGAATACAAGATTTGATAAGTTTGAATATAATTCCCTTCAATCTGTCACTTATCTGACTTAGCCATGTATTTTTCTGAACCTTTCTTAAATATTAGTAATATGATCCACTAATCTCAGAAACAGTAATTACATTGCCTTGAAGAATTAGCAGTCTTGGAAGGTGGCTCAGTGGTAGAGCACTTGCCTTGCATACATGAGGCCCTGGGTTTGATTCCTCAGCACCACATAAGCAGAAAAAAAAAAGCCGGAAGGGGCGCTGTGGCTCAAGAGGTAGAGCGCTAGCCTTGAGCTGAGGAGCTGAGGGACAGCACCCAGGCCCAGAGTTCAGGCTCCACGACCAGACCCTCCCTCCCCAAAAAAGAACTAGCAGTCTTTATAGACATACCAATATATACCCCCAGCGCTTTATATTGTCATAATTCTCTTGTAAATTGTATGTGCTCATAGAACTTTAGAAAGTATTCATGATAATTTATGAACTAAGGAACAAAGTCTACTATTATAGAATACATATACTTACAATTTTGTGTTTGAGAATTGTAATTTGTCTCAGTATAAAATAATATTACAAAGCACTTGCTATTAATGAAGACTATGAATAATGTATTTCTTAAGATTAAACTGCTAATTGTACAAGTAACGAGGACTCTGAATAGCAGCCATTTATTTTTGTATATTAATGGCAAAAAGCATCTTCTGAAAATTAGAATATCAGTATTTTCTAGAAAAAAGAATATATAAACTTGTGTTTGATTTATTACTTATAGATAATAAAACTAAAAAAGGATCCTTAATCAGGGAAATTAATTGGTAAAAATTATTAAGAACTGGGACAAAATGAATCTAATTATATGTTCTCTCTAGAGATTTGAACCTGGTTTTAAAAATCTGATTCATCAAAATATCTACTTAAAATACCATCATAACTTTAGTTCACATAGTCTACTCAGGATACAGAATAATGAGTCTTAAATGTTGCTTCAAAGATTGCTTATATTGGAATCACTTTATAGTTAGTATATAATATCATTTTATAATTTTGTGTTCAGAGTTTCAGAGATTCAGGTCCGTGGTGTTTGGCCTCCATAAACTTGAGCAGAACATTATAGTATTAGGAATGTATGGTGGAGAGAGGGGGGAGGGGAAGAAAGGGAGGTGGGGACAGAGAGAGAGAGAGAGAGAGAGAGAGAGAGAGCCCTTCTTTACAGGTTTAGTTCATATTAAAACCATAGCAGATGGACAGTAGAAAAATGTCAACAAGGGCTGAGAAGGTGGCTCAGTGGTAGAGCACTTGCCTTGCATGCCTGAGGCCCTGGGTTCGATTCCTCAGCACCACATAAGCAAAAAGAAAAAAGCCGGAAGTGGCACTGTGGCTCAAGTGGTAGAACGCTAGCCTTGAGCTGAAGAGCTGAAGGACAGCGCCCAGGCCCAGAGTTCAAGCCCCACGACCGGACCCAAAAAATAAAAAAGAAAAAGAAAAAAAGAAAAACGTCAACATTCTCTATCCTTTCAGGATTCAGTAAAACTTTCTTCAGTATTAATAACTCCTCTAATAACTCTAAGAGGGTCTGAGTGATTTAGTAGTTACTGGATTAAAATTTGTTTACTTCTCTGCTGCTTACTTATATTGTTTTTTTGATATCTGCATCTAATATCACAAAACCAACTAACAATTCTCTGCTGGTATTTCTCAGTTGTGTGTTTTGCCTTTTATCCCAAACACAAAGTCTATGTTTCCTATCACTTTCTAGATCCATCCGTCTGGAAGTACCCTAAGAACAAATGATGTAAAATGGTTACATTTCTCATTGGACAAAGAATTCGAGTCTTTGAATCTGTGTTTGCTTCTCCAGGCTCACTGGTAGTCTGTGTGCATGCCTATGCTATTTTTTCTTCAACTATTTTAACCACTTTTTGAGCAATCTCGTTTCCTTTATTAGCCTCTTCTATTTATTTTCCATATTACAAAGTTACTTACCTCCACTGAAGATGAAACTTGTTTCTCTCCTACTTAGAAAAGTCTTTGACCTATCATTCCTAGAACAAAACAAAGCATGTCAAACAGCTTCTTTAATGATCTTTATTCTTTCATATCCCACACATGTCTTGCCATATAAACCATGTACCATTTTATGTACAGCCTACTGTTAGTGCTTCTGGCTTTAACCACGACTCCATTTTGGAAAAATCAGACCCTGAGGACTCAAGACTCAGTCATCTCAGCCTTCCTCAGCGCTGGTGGCAAACAGAGCCACAGCATTACTTATTCTAGCTCCATGATACCTTCACCGTGTCAGAATTATATTCTGTCTTGGACTGTAACAGTCTTGAGAAAAGTTACAACGAAAGAGGCTCTTTTGCCCTTTCTCTTCACTTGTACTCAAAACAATACTAATAAGAGAAAATTATTCCAGCAGAAAACCGAATAGTGTTAAAGAACATTATCTTCTTCGCATATTTTCTCATCTTTCTTCTACTTTCACTTAGAAATGTCTTACTCTCTTCTTTGTAGTTCTTTAGCTTCTGTACTTGATGTGGAAAATGGGAATTGGCTTTCACTATATCATACAGGCCATCAACATACAGAAAGAGAGGCCTTTGGAGAAGGTGTGTATTAGGCTTCTTGCATAGGGCTTACCTGTGGACTGATTGCTATAGTCAGGAAGATTGGACACTGAGACACATTCCTTCAGTGATGGGATTCAAGAGTTTGGGTGTGTTCTGAGCTATTGCAAGTAGAGAACCCTAGACTTCTGTTAGCTAATGCAACTTTCCTGGAGCAAAAGTACTGGATTCTGTCACTAGCAAGTGAGTAATTTTGAAGATGTCTGGAGGCAACCAAAACTATGTTGGGGTGGGGGCAGGTGTCATATATGCATGTATGTATGTGTGTATGTATATATTTTTCATATTGTTTGATAAGCAGGAGAGCATGAAGGTGCAGAATGGAAATAAAATGGATATAATAGAAGTGGTGAACATGTAAAAACATGTATGCATGTATGGAATCACAGTGCAATGCTTTTGCACTATTAATGTATGCTAATTTTTAAGAAAGAGGCAAAATTGCCTCCAAACTTATGTTCCACATCAACTTAGAGTTTGCTGTCAGAGTAACAGTTAAACTTACAGATGCTCACTACCTGTCCTCACCTTTCCCTGGTAAATACAATTTACAAACCTAGGAGGTCATTTAATCCTCCCTTGCTGCTGGTTGGGCTGAAAGAAGTTATGATCATAAGTAAGGTGTTATTGTTGTTTTCCTGAAGCTTCTATTTGATAAGCCTAAACAAAGAGAGAAAAGTGTTAGTGGCTAAATAAAGGGACTCTTGGAATATTTTTAAAGAGAATCCCCTGCTCCTAATATGTGAATAATCACATACCTAGTTCAGGTTAATAAGTTCATAAGAACCCATAGTCTGTCAATCCTGTGAATTTGTGGATATTGTCTTTCATGAGGGAAAAGGAGTTCATCATATATTAATGATGCTCCCATCTCTCAGGAAACCAATGCTTGAATTTCTTTCGTTTCAGCTCTTAATGCTTGAGGGAAAAGAAATGTTAAAGTAGTGTGAGTTCTCAATGATAGGGAATAGGGTTGTAAATTTTCTGTTTGGAAGCATTAGGCTATCTTTATATTAGTGGACAGATTCAGGGAGGTAATAATGACTTGGGGTTTGAGATTACTATCCTCAGGCTAAGACATACCTGGGTTTTAGTTTAACATAAAACCGGCTAAAGTCAAAAGATCCATTATCAGTGTGGCTGCCTGCCCTCTAGCTATGGAATGACTCACTTGGCTTCCTCTGATGAATTATAGCAAACCTCACCATTGCCATCGCAGGTAGAATTTGCTTCTTATATTATTTGAAGATACTACTCTCTTCTTTAGTTCAGTTGTTTGCTTTTATTAAAATCAACTAATTTACTAGTCTTTGGATTGACAAATCATAATTATAATATTTGTGTTTAATTTTAGACTGATTATACAAGTTAATTAATATATCCATTACCAAATCTCTTTATCATGTTTTTGTGCTGTAAGTACTGTTGCATCACATGGTAAGACCTTCTATTTTGAGAATACAGTGAGATTTCCTATGATCTTTCTCTGACTCTGTCATATTCTCTCTCTCTCTCTCAGCTATGTGAACACCATAGTCTTCATCAAGACACAGCCTGGTTTGCTCTCTCCAAAATACGCTAACATTATTGGAACAGGCTGCTTATGTGAGGAAATCTTGGATCTTTTTATCAGGGAGGTAAATAAACATCACTTCCAAACACATTAAATGTTGTCAATAATTTGAAATGTTCATTGGCTAAATTCTTATGTATTGTAAATAGTTCAGAAATTAGACACAGAAAGGTTTCTTTAGAACAGCCTCTAAATTTCAAAGCATTGAGGTATAGCTTGAAATTCAAGAAAAGTTATCTTTTCTACTCTTTCTCAGGAAAAGATTTGGGGGAACAAATAATTGATACTACTCAGGGTGTGGTCAGTAGTGAAAGTATTAACCTGAACAACTCACAGTGAATCTGTTTTCTTAGGTGGCTGACTTTTACAGTTATGGGAAGATTTCTACCTTTTATTGGTTGAGAAGATGTGTAGGAATTAGACTGGAAAATGTGATTTTTAAGGGACTTTGAACTTGGAAGAACCATGTAACTTTTGACAGTGTTGATCACAGATAGAAAATGGCTTGGATCTGGTTAGGACTGCAGCAGGTTAGGACTGCTTTGCAGAGATCTTGATGGACAGTCTCTGCTGCTTGACTTCAACTTCTATGGGCACCAGTGATGGAGGCAATGAGGCATTAAGAATTACTAACAAAGGGAATCTTTTAGATGCAGCTCATTTTGGAACAAGTAGAATCTCATTTACAGCTTTTATTAGCTTATGGACTAGATGTACAGATTAGGTGACTTAGACTTTAAACTGAAATGTTGCCCTGAATCATAATTCTTCATGAGCACTGAAGGTGGAGTCTTAACTGGTAATTATCACCTAGAGCAGCTTGATTAGCTGCTCTAAATTCCCTATGTCTTTTATGTGGTTTCCAATTACTTCCAGGACCAAGAGAGAATGGTTTCTCCACAGATTCCTGAAAGCAATGCCCAAGCAGATAACCTTGAAGATCTTACCGTCTGTTCAGGCTTCAGAGACCAGAAACAAAAGCTTGCACCCAAGAACGGGTAGTTGCTTTTAGTAATGTATAAATGAGGAAAAAATAATGCTTTTACTATAGCCAGAATGTATCATCTACTTGGAATGAAGCACAGAAATACCAACAGGATTATTGTAAATACAAAAGTTAAGAAGCAAATATCAAAGGTCTGTGTCTCTGGAAATAAGAATTGTGAAAGAGAAAGTCAAGAAGCTACAGTATTAGAGAAAATGTCCCTTCATTGCTAGGAGTTCAGGATGAGGGAAATTATGCTGGTTAAACTGGAAGAAAAATGCTTCTTTAGGAAAAAAATGTTGACATTATAAAGAAGAGGTAAAAGAGAGATGAATTGTAAAATGCAAACTTCAACGTCTATACATACACAAATTTTAAAAAAGAAAGACAAAGGAGATTTTTTTTTTAGATTTCTATGTCTATCTCAATTTGACTTAGGACTTAGGTATGGCAATAAATGTAATACATAGCATTGCCCTGCCCCTTCAGACCCAAACATTGGTTTATCTGCCAATTTATTTTTACGAAGTGCATGGTCTGAATTTCTTAGCACGAAATCCATAGACCTCTTGTGGGCACTCTGGGTTGAGGAATTCATCCTGTCCCTATCTCCTCATTTACTGATTCACTCAACAGTGCTAATTTGGAAATCAGTAGCTGTCAGATATGCCTATGTGGAGCTCAATAATTAAGAAGTTATAGCAGCTTCCCATAGCATAGGTTCACTCTCCTGCGGAAAAGACAAATGCAGTTTCCAAAACTATTTTTGTTTTTCACTGAAAATGTTAATGATAACTAAGAAGACGCACAATTCCCCTTACATCATCCAACAAAAGATCTTAACAAAGAAATCTTTAATGTCAAGAAAAGGGACCCTGGGCAATAGATGCAGCTGTGCTCTCAAGATGAGTTAGTATTTGCTGCAAAGACAGGGTGATTCTGGAGAAGGAGGTAAATGAATCAGGCAATCAGGGAAAAGAGAAAAGTCTTAAGGTAGTCAGCTACAGGCTCAGATGTCCAGTTGGTACCAGGAGACTCTCAAAAGCTGGCCAAGCCAGGACGCAGGTAAACAAGCTGAGGAATCACAGCTCTGTGGAGTTAAGTGAAAACAGGATACTTTTATGATTTCTAAACCAAAGAAAGTCACTATATGCAGTGGTTCAAGGTACATTATGAGGATGGATTGTGAGCACTAAGACTGAAAATGTTAACAGGAACCAGAGCCTGGGGACATCAGGCAGGTGGTCCTCATTGAGAATGATGGGAAATCATAGCTGTGTAAGGTATGCAATGACAAGGCTACACTTGAAGTTTTTCATAGATCCTTGTGGCCAAAAATGGAAGAACAAGAGCAGATTAGACAGAGCAGATGTGAGAGGTGACATCACTCATCTTTCCCTGAGGAGCTTCCTGCTTTTCCAAAGCTGCCTCACTACCCTTGTTCTTCCTGTGAAGTACCTTTCTCCTGCCAACCTTTGTATCAAAGCCCATGCCTTGCATTGCTCAACTGAAAGTACAAATGTAACTATCAATTAAGCTTCCCTGAGGGTTCTGAGAAAACTTCTCCAGGAATTAATTTCTCTTACATTTCTCTAATTCATCTACATGTAGGACATTCTTGTACCTTTTTGTTACACTTTGGACAGTTTACCTGTATTCTGTTTTAGTTTGCAAGTATTTTCCCCTCACCCTCAGTGTTTGTGAAGATGTGTTTTACATCTTCTCCATCTCATGTATCCATCTAGAATGCTGGGTTGTGACTTATTCATGGCATCTGGCACTTTTCAAATTGTAACTATGCATCACGCAGAGATCCTTAATGCTTGATTTGAAATGAGTTTGTGACACTTTGAGAAATCGAGGTGGGGAGTTCAGCAGAGAATCAGCACCAGTTTCTGCAAAGATTGTCTCATTACTCCCTCACTGTGTTGCCAATATTACCTGATGCACACATTTAAGACCTGGTTTCTAGATATTGCTTCAATTAGTATTTGCCTCTGCGATTCAGAACTAAAGGCACCCTTTTAAATGTTTTCCTGCTTGAGTTAATACATTTTATTTGCATGAATGATGGATATGATTAATACAATCCATTAGGATAAAAGAATATAAATAATTGCTGGTGAAATGGAAAATGCTAATTGCTAGCACACTAAAGAAGTATTACTGTGCTTGGATTGGCTGTACCAAACTATGTAATTGCCTAGAAATTCCATTTTGCATTTTCACAAGAGTGTGAACCAATGTTTTCTTGCTATTGCATTGTTTTATTTGTACCATAATACACCTGTTACTTTTGAATACAATAATTATATTGCTCAATTTATATGCTACATGTTCCTTAAAAACTCTGCTTAGTTAAGAAAGGGAAAAAGATGACAGCTTGGAAAGAATCTGTTTTACATTATACTATCTAATGATAGATTTGAAGTGTCAATTACTACATGTAAAACCATCACACCAATTTTACTACTGCTCAGAAGCACCTTCTTATATACTATGTCTTTTTCTCCATTTTCTCTGAGACTGAACATAGGTTTCAAATAATAAGTAGGTTTCAAAATAAAGTATACAATCTCTCTAAATTTGTGGACATATTTCTAATCTGTGGGTGTTTCCCAGGCAACAGAATTTTGGGAGAACTAAACATAGCACACACACACACACATACAAAAACCAGATGGTAATTGAGATGTTGATCAAGTGAGCAGTGAAAATGGGAATGAGAAGCAATGGTAGGCATTACCTAGATGCTTATAACCTAAGGATATTGCAAGGAACAAGCAGCAAAAAGCCAACAGAGAGCTGAAGATCTGTGACATTATGGATGACATATAACAGGCAGAATAATATTCCAATGCACAAAAGGTGGACACACCCTAATTCCTGGAAAATGCACACCTTAGGTTACATGAAAAGGCAGAATTGAAGCCCTCAACTGATGTTAAAATAGGAGGATTAGGCAACATTGATTCCAATGTCATCAAAAGGTTCTTTTAATGTGGAAGAGAGTATTAAAAGTTTATCAGAGAAAGTTGTACAGGCAACAATGCAATGTTTCTGGCTTTGAAGATGAGGAAAGTAATACCAGAGAAAGGCTAAAGAAGGCTGGTACCATGTACAAAGTAGAAGAGCCAAGAAAATGAATTATCCATTAAGATCTCAAGAAAGAAATGCAGCCCTGCTTGCACATTAATTTTAGTATAGCAAGAGACAATTTTGGCTTATTACATCCAGAATTGAAAGATAGCTGGTTTGTGTTCAGTTGTGAACATAATTTGTTATAGCACCATTAACACATTAATATACCTGGCATAATTTATCCTTTCTTCACTGTAATAGGACTTGAATTCAACAGTTTGAATAAAAGTAGGCAGCCAAGATGTCATTTATTAAAAAAATTTACTCTTGTTTAGAATGTTCAGTTTCTTAGTTTATTTTCTTAAAAAATATTTATCTTCGTTTAAGTGTTTAGTAAGACTAAAGTGTTTATCTTAGTAAACACTTAAAAGTTACTTAAGAAAGTGGAATTCTTCACTGCTTAACATCTGTCAAACCATGAAGTCTCCATAGGAATCAGTACCAAAAATACAAAAATAATAGGAGACTAAATATCCTTGTCATTAAATGTGTTCCATTGTAGTAGTTCTCACAGCATACCTCTGGTAAAACTGGGTTTAAAACCCCAGCTTCAATTTTGAGACCACATCAAAGAATTAAATCACAGAATCTTTTCATTCTCTGGCTAGCCACATGACATACAAATAAAGCAAATACTAGACCAAAAATGGGTCTGACTTCATTTTATCATGGAACAATTACATGACTATTCCCTTTTCTTTTGGAAAAGCTCAAAAGACAATTGGTGGAAGAAAGAATACAGAGAGGTATTCTTTCATTTCTTATGGCAACATATTTGCAATAACTGAGTTTGAATCATCCTGTCAATATCACAAAATTGAATTGTTGGAAGACCTCTGTTTTCGGTAGCATATGAATCTCAAAACTTTTACTGTGATTCCAACATAGATATTGGAAGTTCTGGGGGATGGGACTCCAGTGATAAGAGTTCCTGCCTAGCAAGCAAAGAACCCTGATGTCAAATCCCAAAGTGACCAAAAAAATTCAACCAACCAACCAAACAAAAAACAACCAGAAATTTGGACTTGGGATAAAAAGAAAATGTGTGTGTGTGTGTGTGTGTGTGTGTGTGTGTGTGTGTATTCAATGCAGTTAGGGGACTCATTTGGTTTGGAATTAGTGCTCCTCAAATGAATCCCATGAACTATAAAACAAGTGATAATACAGACGTGTTCTCATACGTCACTTCCTTTACCAAAATTTGTTATACAGCATTCTTTTTTATTCATGTGAGAAAAAAATGAAGATCAAGGTAAAACTGAGGAGCTACTCTCTGTGGGTCTTTCATTAACATAGTTTGGATTTCAGTCTAAATCTGAGAAAGAAATCTCAGACAAGCTCTTGTGTCCATAGCATACCAGGGCAAAGTCTGTGAGGATGAAGGAGAGACACACAGGCTGTGAAGCCAGCCACCTTGTCTCACCTGCTTCTGTATCCTCCCACTGTGCCCTCAGGAGGTCTAGAAGGAAGGACTCCCTGGTGCTCCAAATACTGTGGAGACTTTTGCAGGCCTGAAAGAAGTATTAACAATAGAACTATCCTATCTACAGGAGTATCACTCCTGGGCATTTATCTGAAAAATAGCATGATAAGATACAGTAAAAGCGCATGTATTTTTTAACAATAGCCAGGTTTGGAAACAACCAAGATACACTACAATGGATGAAGAGATTAAGAAAATGTGAGAGAATATATGTTTATATATACTTAATCAAACACGAATGTATATTTATAACAAAATATATATTTATATTAACATATTATCTCATACACAAAACAAAATGAAATCATGTATGTGTATACAAAATATAAATATACATTTACATATTATACATATGTAATCTCTCACACAAACACACACAATGAAATTTTGTTCAGGCATCAAGAAAAATGAAGTTATTCATTAACAGGAAGATGGATGGATCTGGGGGAAAAAATCATACTGAGTAAAGTAAGCCAGGTTCAGAAAGACAAAAGGTCATGTTTTTTCTCACATGTGAATAAGCCCCAAATCCAATCTCTTATATCATCACTTGCAGGGCCTTAAACATATATACATCACCAAGCAGACCAAAATATAGTATATGCAGAGTGAAACTCCTTTTGAACAATTAACAGATAGCTTAACAGAATGAATTTTGAGAGGTAGTAACATGTTTGATTGGTGGTGGTTAGAAGTAAAAGATGAAAGGGAAAGGGAAGCGTGTACAAACGCAGTCATAATACATACATGCATGAAAAAAGGAAGTGAGAAATGGAGGTGAGTAGTGGTAGAAAGGGGTATGTAGGAAGGGGAGGGAAAATTAATAAAAAAAAAAAAGGTAACTCTAAGCTACACTGTACACTTAAGTAGACCTGTTCAATTGTAATCCCCTTGTACAACCACTTGTAGATAGAAATAAATTTAAAACTAAAGAAAAAAGGGAGAAAAGAAAGACGAATTTAATATTAGTAGAATTTAGTGGACAGACACTTATTTTCAGGTTCAAAGTAAAAAAGAGAAAAGCAAGATGAATTTAACACTAGTAGAATTTAATGGAAAGACATTCATTTTCAGGTTCAAAGTATACTACTAGTAATACTTTTTTCCCTTCCTTGTCTTCCCCTCCCATTTCTTGTGTCTCAGAAACCTGCTTGGCAGGTTTTCAAAGCAGCATTGTTATTTAATCCTTCTGTGTTTTTCTTTCCTTTTCTATAAAAGAGGACCAAGAGTAATCTCTAGAGAATCATGAGTAATCTCTAGAGAATCATGAGAATCAAATAATACATTCTATATTAATGGATGTAGCAATGTAGTTTGCATGTAGCAACAGACCTAAAAATGATACAAATGATGGTGATGATTGTTAAAGAAAAATCTAACTAGAGCAGGTGCCAGTGGCTCATGCCTAAAATCCTAGCTACTTAGGAGGCTGAGAACTGAGGATTGAAGTTCGAAGCCAGCTCAGGCAGAAAGGTCCCTGTGGGACACTATTCTTTAATTAACCCCTCAAAAAATGGAATGGAGCTATTGTTCAAAGTGATAGAGTGCTAGCCTTGAGCTAAAGAGCACCCAGGCCCTGAGTTCAAACCCCACTACCAAAACAAAACAAAACTCACTAAACAGATTGCAACAGATTAGGAAATGAAACAAAAGGTGGGGTTACATTTTAGCAGTATGGTGAACTAATAGAAAAGTTCCAGAGATTGAGAGGTGGAGAGTGTCTCTGTAATTAAGCCAGACATTTTGGCAAATTGGCGTATGCTGAAGTTAAGCTACCACAGATACGGATTGATTTGTGTGCTATCCCCTATGAGGATGACATTTCAAATGACAGTTCCCAGATTCTTGTGAAAGGCTTTATCCATTTGTAAGACTGGCAGAGGCTGTAAGATTTATGCCTCAAAGAGGAAAAGAAAAAATTCAGAATAGAAAAGTACATAAAGTAAATGCACTACAAAAAGTTAGATTAGGGAATTTAAAGGCAGAAAGAAGCTGGCCCAAAGTTTAACCCAATTAAGATGAATACTAAGGTCATTTTATTCATAATGAAAGTAACAATAACCTCAAATGTACAGAGAACCACAGAGAAAACCAGTTACTAGCAAAAATATGTGTATTTTATACTTTTTTAAGTTCAATCAAATGATAATACCTAAAGACCTGCCATAAATATTGCTGGAGTATTAATTACATAGGGTAGAAGTCTCTTCAATACATTAATATTCTATTCTTTTAAATTTTTAAATTCAGACATTTAATGTCAGAGCCCAAGGAAATACATATTAGATAATGCATAACAAATTAGTGCTTAAATGCCTAGGTTAAAATATTTGTACTTTCAAAGATAAATCTTTTTTCCTTTCTAACTATATATTAATGCATTATTAGGAAATCTTTCTGTATTAACCCTGATTTATATAGCTTTGAGCACATTCAGAGAAATATCAGTATAGCTATTCATTGTTGAAAAGGGTTGATGAGTTAAGTCTATAAATACTGTCCTCTTTATGTTTTGTAAAATTTTCTTTCTTGCAGTGTGTTGAAGCTGAAGTTCATTCTAATTATGGGTAGAAAAGGCCACCATTTTCATCAACTGGATTACACAAAATATATAGATGAATTAGATGTACTGGCAAAATCAGATAGAAAAAATGCAAATTACTTGGCAATTATGTATATGTAAGTATAAAGAAAATATGCAAATGACCTAGTTTTCATACTAGAATTCTCGATTACAATTCTACTTTTGAACTTACGAAGCTGCTAAGTAATTTTGTCATGCTTGGAGGATAAAACTTTTCTTCCCAGGTAGTTATATTCACAATAATTGTTATTAAAATTTACTAAACAATAGCAAATTAATGGAAAGCACTTGATATTGGAAATGAGATCATCTAGAACTATAAACTACTTAATTCTCTAGTTAGGTGGGCTCTATCAGATCTTCGACTCTTGAAGATCTCCATTCAGTACTGTACAATGAAAATAATGTTGCCTGCTCTTAATTCTATTACCACCTTAATCTACCTCAGGAAGAGTTAATGAATATAATACTATATTTGAAAGTAGTTTTCAACTTTTTCTTGGGGGGGGGGTCCTGTCGTGGGGCTTGAACTCTGGGCCTGGCCGCTGTTCCTCAGCTCTTCAGCTCAAGGCTAGCGCTCTACCACTTGAGCTACAGCACCACGTCTGGCTTTTATTTTCCTGCTTATATAGTGCTGAGGAATCGAACCCAGGGCCTCAGGCATGCAAAGCAAGCGCTCTACCACTGAGCCACCTTCCCAGCCCTAGTTTTCAACTTTGAAAGTAGTTATAACTTTGTAATGAAACCATTCTTTGTTGAGTGCCATATGAAACACCTTTGAACTATAGGCACCTCTTGTCTGATGTTCCTATGAAGCTGAGTGAAATCTTAGCTCCATGTACCCAAGGATGACTTCACCTCTTGTCTGATGTTCCTATGAAGCTGAGTGAAATCTTAGCTCCATGTACCCAAGGATGACTTCAGCCTTGATTTTAGAGGAACTGAAATTCTTCTACAGATGAATGATAGACTTACATTCTCTTGACCAGTTCTGCTTCTATGCTATCTCTGTGTTTGCTTTCTCCATTCCACACAGTGTTAGTGTGAAACTGCTTTCGCAGATTTCAGAGTTTTACAATTGAATTTTCTTTATGGCAGTGCTGGAGATTAAAGACTCAAAGCCATAGTCTTATGCCGATTAGATGAGCTTTCTACTACGGAGCCTTCTTTCTAAGACATTTGTCTTCTTCATTGTGACATTAACCATACTGGAGAGTTGTTGCTGGCTTCCACTGTGGACTTGCAATTTTCTACTCATCTTGCTGTTTCCTCCTTTTATCTCTCTTATTTCAGGAGCCAACAACAGAAACCAATTTTTAAGAAATCAATCATTTTCTCTTATAGAGAAGTCTAAGTATTATTTTTATTATATTTGACTGTATTCTGGTAGCTTATCCTGGTATAAAAATCTTGAATTTTTTCCAAAAAGAGTCTGTCTCCAGTTGGCATAAATAAAAGATTATTTAACCTTACTTCCCAAAGGAGACTTGTAGTAGTTTAAAAAAAATGTTATTAGACGGGCACTGATGGTTCATGCCTGTAATCCTAGTTACTCAGGAGGCTGAGATTTGAGGATCTCGGTTCAAAGACAGCCCAGGCAGGAATGTCCATGAAACTTTTATCTCCAATAAATCACTCATAAAACTGGAAGTGGTGATCTGGCTCAAGTGGTAGAGTGCTAGCCTTGAGCTGAAGAGCTGAGGGACAGCTCCCAGGTCCAGAGTTCAAGACTTATGACCCCCCCAAAAAAAGTTACCAACTTATTACCTTTCTCTAATTAGAATAATGGAACATAGTAGTATTCTATATAGTTTAGATTAATCAAATATTTAGAGTTAGCTTTCTTGAGATCTGTTTTTGAGCGTGTGTAAAATGTCCATTTTATAACATTGCCATATAACTCTAGACTTTGTAGAAGGCTTTATTTACCTATAGATGAAGATCTTTTTCAAGATAAAACTTTTTAGAAAAAACAGTTGTGAAAGATTTGTGAAATAATGAGTAATACTAAAATGATTAATTTTCTGTCTTATTTCCTCTTTGTTCATTGCAGCACGGAGTAAGAATTCAATTATAAAATCCGTATCAAATGATGATCAACTGAGCAAAATAAGTGGAAGTAAAATGCTACTATAATGATAGGGCTTACTTTGGGGAAATTTTACCTTCTTCTCCTTCACTAATCTTTCCTAGCAAACATTGTGTAGACATTTGGATGTAATAATAGCTTATACTTCTTACAGCTCTATTATTTTAACTCCTTTCTATTATATCCCTTTTTACTTTCTTTTTTAAATCTTCAGGGTTTTTTTTTTTTTGGTGAAAATGCTGATTGATTTGCCCAGAAGAATAAACAGACTTCCTTGAACCCAGTTAAGTCTGCTTCTGTTAAACCCATGTTTTGATGTTTGGTTGCAATAATACCATGGACATTAATGAGGACATTTGCAGGGTCAAAATGTGTGAGAAGAACAGGAAGCAGTGCCCTATGGAAATGTATGAGCTGACCTATGCATCCATCTCATTCTGCCATTTCCCTGAAATAGCTCTTTACTGTAGACAAAGCATGAAAATATGTCAACACTATTAGACCTTCCTTAAAAGTTTCATCTAACATAGTCAAAATATTTGTTTTTGATAGATTCATAATGAAAATACTCAGACAGGGCAACCGTAACTGAAGTGTTTTTAGATCAATGGAAAATAAGGGGTCCATTTAAAAAAGAAAAGCAACCATTAGCTCATCAGTCTGATTTTTGGATAGAATAAACACATGTACTGTGTAATTATTAAGAAATGAATATAGTTTTGTGAAGATGTCGTATTGGGAGACGAAATTATTGGTTTTCATCACAATGATCTTGGGAATTGTTTGATGATAGTTTTCTATGGTCCAACGATTCTTTTTTTAATTATCTTATAGTGAAGGTGATGTTGCAGTTACATAGGTAAGGTAATGAGCACATTTCTTGTCGAACAAAGTTATGCCCTCTCTCACTTTTCTTCCACTTTCCCTCCCCCCCCACAGTGTTCCTCGCCAACTTCTAAGGTTCATTTCCAACATATTGTCTTTTTTTGTTGTTGTTGGTCATGGGGCCTGAACTCTGGGCTTGGGCGCTGTCCCTTGGCTCAAGGCTCAAGGATAGCACTCTACCACTTGAACCACAACGCCACTTCTGGCTTTTTTCTTTTTCTGCTTATGTGGTGCTGAGGAATCGAACCCAGGGCCTCATGCATGCAAGGCAAGCGCTCTACCACTGAGCCACCTTCCCAGCCTCCCCCACATACTGTCTTCTGAGTAACACTGTTACATTGGTTTGCCCTTTGTCCTTTGTCTCACTGCTTTGTTGTTTCCTCTCCCTTTCCTAATTCAGATAAATGTATATACTATACAGAGTATCAAAATCAAATACAGTGACAACAAGGGATAAACCATAGGGAATAAAATGAAAACAAAGAAAGAAAAAAGAAGTAACTTCACATAGTACATTAAAAATAACAACATAGAAAAACCCTTTGTTTCCATATCTTGGAGTTCATTTCACTTAGCATCATCTTATATTGTGATCCTCTTCTAGGACTATCCTAGACATATACTAATTATTACAAATGATGGAAACTGTGGAGTCTATGTTTCTTTGAATTTGGCTTACTTCACTTAATATGATTTTTTCCAAGTCCTCAAGAAAGAACTCCTTTTGTAATAGCCTCAAAATTATTTAGGAATAACTTAACCAAAGAAACTTTATGATGATGAGGAAAACTTTAAAAACCTGACAAAAAGAAATTAAAGGAGAACCAAGGAAGTGGAAAAACCTCCCCTGCTCCTGGATTGAGAGGATTAACATGGAGAAAATAGCAGTACTTCCAAAGACTATCTACATATTCAATACAATACCCATCAATATCCCAACATCACTCTTTAATGAACTAGAAGAAGCAATTCATTCATATGGAATAATAAAACACCCCAAATAGCAAAAACAATCCTTAGCAGAAAGAACCGTACTGGAGGAATATCAATACCAAACTTCAAACTCTATTACAAAGCCATAGTAATTAAAATGGTTTGGTACTGGCACAAGAACTGGCCTGAGGACCAATGGAATAGAATTGAAGACCCACAAATGAACCTGCAGAACTAATCTTCAATAAGGGAGCCAAAGGGAAAAAAGTGATGGAAGAAAGACAGCCTCTTCAAAAAATGGTGCTGACAGAATTGGTTAAATACCTGTAAAAAACTAAAGTTAGAGCCAGGCACCAGTGGCTCACGCCTCTAATCCTAGCTACTCAGGAGGCTAAAATCTGAGGATCATGGTTTAAAGACAGCCCAGGCAGGAACATCCACGAAGCTCTTATCTCAGAAAACCGGAAGTGGTGCTCTGGCTCAAGTGGTAGAGTGCTGGCCTTGGCCTGAAGAGCTGAGGGACAGTGCCCAGGCCCAGAGTTCAAGAACCACAACCAACCAAAAAAAAAAAAAAAGAAAGAAAGAAAGAAGGAAAGAAAGGAAAGAAAACTAAAGTTAGATCCTTATATATCATCCTTCACCAGAATTAATTCCAAATTGGTTAAGGGCCTTGAGATAAAATCAGATACCAAGAAACATTACAGGAAGGAACAGGAGAAACTCTAGGGTTTCTTGGTGCAGGTAGAAACTTTCTTAATAAAGACGCAGAGACACAACAAATCAAAGAAAGTTTGGACAAATGGGACTGCATGAAACTGCAGAGCTTCTGCATGGCAAAGATCAATAGGAATCAATTAGCAAGATCAATAGAAAGCCCACAGATTGGGAGAAGATCTTCACTAGCCATACTACAAACAAAGGTCTCATATCTAAAATATACTTAGAACTCAAAAAATTAAATTCCCAATAACAAATCCCCAAAGAAACAACCACCTCTTTAATAAGTGAACTAAAGAGACATAAAGAGAGACTTCTCTGAAGGGGAAATAAGACTGACTAATGGACACATGAAGAAATTCTCAACATCTCTGGTCATAAGAGAAATGCAAATCAAAACAGTATTGAGATTCACATTACCCCAGTTAGAATGGCCATTGTCAAGAAATTTAGTAACAACAGATGGTGGCAGGGATATGGCCAAAAAAGGAATGTTACTACACCGTTGGTGGGAGTGTAACATTGTTCAACCACTCAGGAAAGAAGTGTGGAGGTTCCTCAAAAGACCAAAGATAGAGCTCCCCTATGACCCAGCCACCCCACTTCTGGGTTATCCAAATGATCACAAACATTAAAGCTACCAGAACAACAATGTTCATTACAACATTATATACCATAGCCAAGCTATGGAACCAACCCAGATGTCCCTCAGTAGATGGACGAATCAAGAAAATGTGGCATATATACACAATAGAAATCTATGCTTCCATCAGAAAGAATGACATTACCCCATTTATAAGCAAATGGAAAAACTTCTTCTTTTTTTTTTTTTTTTTTGTTAGTCTGGGCCTGGGCGCTGTCCCTCACTCAGCTCTTCCGCTCAATGCTAGTGCTCTACCACTTGAGCCATAGCACCACTTCTGGCTTTTTTCTGTTTAGGTGGTGCTGAGGAATCGAACCCAGGGCCTCATGCATGCAAGGCAAGCACTCTACCATTGAGCCACCTTCTCAGCCCTGGAAACACTTATCTAGATTTTTTTTTTTTAATCCCTGAGACTACCTCTGGTTATCTGCTTCCTCCCTCAGTAGTAACCTGTTCTAGTGTCCATAGTTTTGAACAGAAATTGTTCCAAAAAGAGAAAACATTTGAATATATTTCAATAATAATTTATTCCTATTATACTGCAGTAACTTACAACAACATAAATTGGAACTCTATAGCAAAAAGTGAAAAAAGTAAAAGTAAAAATGTAAAGTAAAAAAGTAAAAAAAAAGTCTAAGTACTTAAACTATTCGCAGCTGATGTTTGATTTTGAAACAAATAACATTGTCTGATATCTCTAATCCCTTGGGTAAGCCTAAATCTGTACAAATATGTTTTATTTGTCTATCATTGTTGTTTCATCTTGTCAAAGTTTTGTTAAGACTTATGAAGGTTTTGGTAGGAGTAACTATCTGATCTTTTATTTAAGAGATTAAAATGTATCAAAATAAAGTTTTATACAAGTAAATAAATAGTAAACCAAAATCTGAGTAATAATACCTTATAAAATATAATTAAATTATGATACAAGACAGAAATTACACTCTTTTTATAATAGAGAAATATTTTATTCTTCTCAATGGGATTTGTTGAAGCATTTTAATCCATGTTCTATGTAAATGACCTTGGAAACAATTGTCTAGATTTTTCTTTCTCAATGACCTCAATGATGTAATTGAAATTAATAATAATATCTACTTTTAGTACTTGTGTGAGAAAAGTCTAATAGATTATACTGTCTTTTCTGTTTTCTACCAATTTGAGAAGAAAGGCAAGAGTCAGCAGAGGACTCAAGTATCATAATGTCTCTGGAGGAAGAGAAATGAGAGCCTGAATAAAACTTCTCCTGTCCATTTAGCCAGCGTAGATCTTGAAATAGTGTAGGCAAGACACACAGATTTAGTTGAAAAACAGTCTCCCATAAATTGCTTTATTTTCCTAGTTTATATGGATATAAAACATCTGAAACCAAAATCTTTCTTTAGGAATTGTGAAAGACTAACCTTCCTGATTATGTGTAGGATTGTAGTCAGTTCTCTGGGGAGATTTCTGTCTTCATCAGGTCACTTGCTCAGTTCCAACCATTTCTAATGGATATCGTCCTATGACTTTTTTGTTGGTTGGCAGTGGTGATTCTACACCTAGGAATTCTGAAATAAATCACAATCAAGCATTAATATAAGCTACTCCCATCTCAAATAATTCCCAAACTATATTTTCCATATGCAATGAGATCAAATGAAAATATTAATGTACAATCCATTACATGAAGAATTGCATTAATGAACAGCAAGCAAATTTCTTTTTTTAAATGATTTTTATTGTGAAAATACCATACAGAGGTGTTACAATTACATGGTCAAGGTAATGAGCACATTTGTTATCAAGCATTGTTCCCTCCTCCTTTGTTTCCCCTTCCCATCCCTTCCCATCTCCCATCCACCCCATGCACCAAAGTTGTAAAGTTCGTTTTTCGTCATAACATCTTGTACATCTCATTGTTGCAATGGGTCCATCTGTATCTCTATTTAAACAATTTGTTTTTTCTCTTCCCGTCCACAAAGTATACCAACATCAAATACAGTGAAAACAGAAAGCAAATTTCATGTACATTTTCTAACCATAAAACTCCAACAGCAAAGGAAGTGTCAAATTAATCCTATGCTCAAATTTGTAAAAGATGAGTTTAAAAATTAAATGTCTGGATTTTAGGCTCTCATCTTGTTGTAGACCAGAAGTCTGGCCTTAGAGAATATTATCTTTATGCAAAGACCTTCAGCAGGTGTTTATACCTTATGTTTAGGCTTTATGTATAGCTTATGTTTATAGTTTATGTTCACAAAGAGTTCATATTTTCTGTGAGCTCTCTGAAAACTGTATCTGGCAGGGACTTTTGGTCTTTGGACAAAAGAGTAATTTAACACTGAACCCTGTGGGGTTGGCAGGACCACTTGTTTCGTTCTTTAAGCTCTGACTGTTACATCACTGTCCTACCTCGTCAGGTAATAATTGTAACTGAAATAATATTGTTTGAAAAATTATACATTTGCCAGAAATTAAAGACTCCTGTCTGAGTTTTCAGTTTTTTCTTCATGTGTACAGAATAATAAATCTCAGGCAATTTGAGAACCATTAAGGTTTCTTAAGTATATTTACTTGATTATTTAAGAATTTGAGCTCAAGAGATTTCTGACTTAAACTTATAATCGGTTTTCAATTGATCTTGTCTGTTCAACAAAGTACTCAAAAATCTTAATGCTTTTAAATTAAAACATCAGGATGACCCACATAAATTCCTGTGTGATCCTTTATGGCCAATAAAATGATGTAAACAGTAGCCAGGCACTGGTGGCTCATGCCTGTAATCATAGCAACTCAGGAGGCTAAGATCTGAGGATTTTGGTTCAAGGCCAGCTCAGGCAAGAAAGTCCATGAGACTCTTATCTCCAATTAACCACCAGAAAACCAGAAGTGGCACTGTGGCTCAAGTGGTAGAGCACTAGCCTTGAGCTGAAGAGCTGAGGGACAGCATCCAGTCCCAGAGTTCAAGACCCGTGACCTACCAAAAAAAAAAGTTGTAAACAAGAAATTCCTATCAGTATTTTCTAAGTATCTAAAATTTAAAATTCCACATTTCTGACTTTTAATGATGTTTATAATGTATAGCAAAGTACATATGGAACATTACCGTTTGATTTTCTTAGAACTATTCCATTTATACACATATACATGTGTGATAGATAGATAGATAACAAATAAGAGACATAGATATAGTGATCAGGATCAGTTGAATCGATGTAGAACAATTGTATCATTCTCTTAAATGGAAACAGAACTGCTGGCCTATGTGTCTGTAAATGAAATAATAAATATAAAGGCTAGTCACAGTCTGAAGGACTATTCAATTGTAATAAGTTTGGTATATTGTAGACTAAGAGAACTGATATTCAACATTGATCTATTTTTTTAATCTTTCATAAACCCAAGTGAAAAGCTCTGGCATATGACTCATTTATTTGTGAAATCACTTCCTCCATCTACACAGATGGTGTTTGCAGAGCCTGGAATACAGGGTGGATTGTTAGACGAGTAGAGATCCTCAGATTCATATGTAGCTTATCACCCATGGGGGAGAATGTGGAAATACTCTCCCAGCAAGTCAAAGCCAAATCACAAGCCCTTTACTGTCCTTTTCTCTGGTCTAACATTTAACGTATTTTGCTGCCTTTTTCTTTTCTTCTCTTACATAGCTTTGTGTAACTGTTGTCATAGAAACAAAATAGTTTTTGCTTAGCAGAAAGAGTTTGGACAAAACTGTGTTATAAATCATCAACATCCGGAGTGTGGTTTCTTTTTAACATTGTTTCTGTGAAGCCAAGTATTATCAGTGCCATGCTTTTATGGGACGAGCTATGGGAGTACAAATCACCCTTTTGTCTAATGCTTGGGTCAGCTAACTTTTTTAAGTAACCAGAGAGTTAATACCATCAACTCAGATGGTCATGTAGCTCATATAGCCTTTGTCTCTGCTGCTGGACTGGTTTTACCCTTGTAGTACAGTACAGCCACAAGCAACATATAAATCAGTAGGTGTGATGTGGTTTCAATAAATCTTTATTTACAAAAACAAGCAAATTGGATCGCAAGAAATTGCAGCCTCTGATCATAGGCTCCTCCTGTCTTCCTAAGCAATTACTGAATGTATCAGTAGACCTGCTGAATTGAATCTTTGTGGTTATGAGTTTGTCACAAATTCCCCAAGCCAATCCTCGCTCAAATGTGAGTTCAAATGCTGAATTGTACCAGACTTGTTTTAAAATAAAATCCCTCAAATAGAATGGAGTGCAAATGACCACAAAGCTTCTCACAATCTGAAATCAATAGTCAGCCACTAGGTGACATTAGGTAACATAGGAGCAGCCTGAATAGTATTTAAAAACAAAGTATGGAGAAAATTTCCAATGTTTTAAATTCAAGATTTTACTTGAAAATATGGTTTCCTGCTTGTCTTACAAACCCAACCAGGTTGCGTTGCAAGTATGCAATTCAGAGAAATGTCATGTGCTCAGGTCTCTACCACACTCCCCACCACCCCATAGTGCCTCTTACATTGTCTCACTCACCTTCCAGGCTTACTTGGACCATCTGTGGTCATTTCCTTCTGCAACTAGTGATTCAATAAACACACTCTCAGTATTTCTTATTGTTGGCTCATCATCAGCTAGTTTATTTTTTAATACAAAGCATAAGGCCTTATTTCACAAATGACACACAAAGTTTTCATTTGAATGTCTCTTTGATTAAAAAAAAAGAGGCATTTTTATATTTCCTGTTGCAGTACCTTACACTTTAGTGCTTGTCTTCAGAAGGAGTGACAGAAGGGACCCTGAATAATGAATGACAATTCGAATGGATGTCTTTTTTTCATCCATTGTTGAATGTGTCAGTGGGATAGGAAGGATCATGCTACAATCTTGGTTTAAGGCATTAAGTTCTGTTCCAACCCTCTATATTCAAAGCAAGAATGTCTTCCTTGGCCAGCTGATTCCTTGCATGCATAGAGGGACATTTTCAGATGAAACTTGGAAGAAGGCATGAAGAAGGAGTGTGGCTAGAAATCAGGCCTTGCTGTTTTGCCAAAGCAAAGGTTGCTTCTCTTTCTGTACTTACTGATAGGAAGTGAAAGTATAAACTTTTCTAGTGATCAGTTTAGCATCTCACACTTATTTCACCATTGACTCTGAGCCCCTTAGGAGAAAAAAAAGTGGAAGATACAGAGGAAACAGTTGGGATCACTCCAAGATAGGGTAATAAAAGTTTTAAAAAAAAAAAAACGAAGTCACTTTGACAGTGTTGGTCACTGTATTTTTTTTTTGTCAGAAGAAAGATATTTTATACTGACTCACAGTGACCCTAATTTCCAAATGCAACTACTAATACTCATTGAATGATAATGAGGATTTAATGAGATCATTCCCCCCGGAACATTAATCAGATTGCTTTATACATGTGAATCCTTGATACACACCAACTGTTGTTATTAAAATGTATTACTGTAACAACTATTGCTCATGACGGCAGTAATCACAATCATCTGGGCAAAACCAAATTTACTGAAGTAGATATTTCTAATGATAAGTTTTCTAACTATACTCTGAATTGTTAGTTAGGCAGAGAAGGATATATTTATTGTAATATCTGTATTAAGTGTATCTATCAATTCATCCGTGATATTTGCTTCTTAAAGGCATTTGAATTTATTTTGAAATCCTGGTCTGGATAATTAAAGACAACTTGTAGAAGTGAAACACTATATGTAGGTGATCTGGAATGGGTGATTCCAAGTGCATGTGAAAATTCCCAAATCCTTGCTTAAATCCAAGACTTTTCTTTTTGATTCATCAATGACCAAATATCACTGTCAGAAAGTATTATGTTTTAGCTTGTTTCACAAGAATTTCATACCCAAACTGCTAAAGTTCATGTTGTTTCTCCAGAGCCAAACTTTTATTCCTAGGAAGAGTTTATCTCTTCTGGCTCGGGAGCAATTTCTGATGGTTCAGAGGCATAGGAACAATAAAGAAATTATTGTTAAGTTTACAAGAAGGTAAAAATAAAAGATACCAACTGGAGGGTTACAAATAGCTCAAGTGATAGAGTGCTTGTCTAATAAACATATAGTCTTGAGCTCAACCCCAAGGTCTGCAAAAGAAAAAAAAATGAGAACAAAAAAGAGGAAAGAAGGAAGGAAAGAAAGAAGAAAGGAAGGCAGGGAGGGAGGGAAGGAGGGAGGGAAGAAAGACCTACTGGTAAGAAAGGTAGAGAAATATAAGGAGTAAATGAGGGAGACAGAGAGACTATGAAAAACAAAAATATTTTTTTTGAACAGGAAAATGTTTATTCCTTATTTGGTAGTCTATTTTACTCACATACTTTTTTTGTGAGTCCTGGGGCTTGAACTCAGGGCCTGGGAACTGTCCCTGAGCCTCTTTAAACTCGAGGTTAACGCTCTACCACTGAGCACCACTTCCTGCTTTTTTTGAGTAGTTTATTGGAGATAAGAGCACCATGAACGTTTCTCTTTGGGCAGGCTTCAAACTGTGATCCTCAGATCTCAGCCTCCTGGGTAGCTTACAGGTGTGAGCCACCAACATCCACATACTTTTTTAACTCTGTCTAGAGATATTTATCCTGCAGTGTTTGCGTAGTGATTCTTGTCTTCTAAGAGAGTATAAACTCCTCTAACATGAAGCAAGAAAGGGGTTTGTTTCCTAGAACCAACCCCCCTTTTTTTGCTGTTGCATTCCACGTCTTCTCCTGTCCATCAGTTAGAGTCATGCCCTTAGCTCTCTGACCTTTTTATTTTTTATCATTATTATTCTTACCTTTGAAATACACAAAACACAGCTACAATTTGTCCTTTAGTTGTTGTAACATCCTAGCTTCTACTTCTTTGTCCAGAATTACATTGTATATTACCCTGAGTTCTCTTTATTCATGTGTATTATTTTTGTTTATTATCCTTATTTCTACTTTATCACATGGCTTTCATTTGGCTCTTTACAGACTCTTCCTAGTTCCTTGTTTGAAGTTCTCACATAAACCCTTCATCCTGATCTTACTGTACTGACATATTCTGGACATTTGGCAGAAACAACTCTTTTCTGTCTAGTATGGTATATGGACTTACTGTAACTCATGCATGTTTTCAGGTGATAAATTATGTCTATCATTTTCAATAAACATACAATATTATTAATAAAAGTTTATACATGAACTTCTAGATAATGTAGGTAACTGACTTTAAACCAACTTTTCCGGTTTCCTTACCTGCCCATGAGAAAAAAATAAGCTCAAGGAGAACAAGCATAGAAAACAAATAAAAATACATACTTTATTTTGTCACCTCTTACCATTTTGTGCCATAAAGAGATATCTGTTTCCTCTAGATAAGATTGTCAGGTTGAAACATCCTAACATAAATAAGCTCAGAAGCATCAGAAATATTAGCGCCATGGCTATGGCATTTAGGGGGAAAAACAACTAAACAAACAAAAACTATTCACTATGTGAATCTCACCAGATGTTTTCGGCAACAAAACATCAGGCCAAGAGGTTGACAGGATTCATACAGCTAGCTATGTGCATGCCACTTAATTGCTTTGAGGAGCAATGTGTTATAAGCACATCTTCTTAGAGTATCAGAATGACACCATTCTACCTGAAATTATAGCTTTCCCTTAGACGAAAGAAGAATCTTTTACTTTCCTTTTATTTTTAATGTCTTTCCAACACTCTCATTATTAATATGTCTGGCAGGAAGAATATGCATACTCACTTGATCCTCTTTTAAATGACTACCACCAATTTGAAAAGTACCTTGTATAAGGAAGTTCTCTGGGATTCTGGTAAAAACACATCTACTGGGCAATTTTTTAATACAGTTATGTAAATGGTAATCTTCATAAACAAAATAATCCTGAGTACTAGGTTTTGCAAGAGTCCCCAAACAGATTTTTTTCTTTAACGAGTTAGCATTAAATTGAACAAATACAACCACAGCAATTCAATTATTTTCTCCCCTTTCATGAAGAACTATAGGCAAATGCTTTTTATAAACTCTCATCACTGTATGAATTACTGACAGTTAAGGTCGCAGTACTATTTTAACTTTGGAGGCATTATTTGTTAGAATGTCCATGGTCGACTGCCTGTCAATATCCTTTCCCTTTGTCTTCTAACAAAAAACACTTGTGTTTCATTTCTTCCTGACTCAGCTCATTCTGGTTCTCCCAGCTGCCCTAATAGAAGCCCCTGAAATGAACTGGGATGTATATGAGTGCACTTCTCTTGTGTAAAGTCTACCCACAAAGTTAGTAACATTAAACTATCATTTACTAGATATGGTCCAAAATCAGTGTTGGCGACATACGCTGGTCCCAGCTGTTAATGTATTTGGTTTCAAACTATTTGAAATATTTGTGGAGCTACCTGGTTAGTGGAGGCTGGACTGAACTAGCATGTTTTCTTCCAAGGAAGTTTTCGGTTTCCTGCAGCTCTCATCATCCCACAGACTAGCGCAGTTTGCTAACATCACAGCCCTCCAAGAGAGAGCACCTTCAGCCTCCAGCTACAGTGCCAGCTCTACTAAATGCTGTGAGCCAAAGCAAGACAAGACAAAAGATGAGCTTGGACTTAAAGGTCAAGGGAGTGAATGTACTCTATTTTTTTTGTTGAGAATAAGTACAAAGTCACATTGCAAGTGACATGGTCATGAAAAATAATTATACTCATTTTTTAAATTTTACTGTAAAGGTGCTGTACAGAGGGGTTACCGTTACATAAGTAAGGTAATGAGTACATTTCTTATTGTTACCCATGCCTTCCTTTCTCTTCCATTACCCCTTCTCTCCCCCACTCCTCCCCTCCCAAACTTATAAAGTTAATTTCTAACACAGTGTATTGTAAATATCATTGTTGAATTGAATTATGCTTTGTCCTTGTTTCATCCACCATTTTGTTATTCTTCTTCCCATCCTCAAATTAGACAAACATATCCAAGACGCAGGGTACAAAGATAGCGATTGCCAGGGATAAACCAAAGGAAAAGGAAAAAGAAAAATGAAATAAATGCAAAGAAAAAACTTGATATAGTACATTGATGACAACAAGATCAACAACCAAAAAATGATCTGTTGTTTCCATGTCTTGGATTTAATTTCAACTAGCATCATTTTATATGGTCATATACATAGCTATTGAGCTATTGTGATCCTCTTCTAAGACTATCCTAGACATATACTAATTATTACACATGAGGGAAATCATGAAGCCTATGTTTCTTTGAGTCGGGCTTACTTCACTTAATATGATTTTTTCCCCAAGTCTTTCCATTTCCTTACAAATGACACAAGGCCATTCTTTCTGATAGACACATAGAATTCCATTGTGTATATATACCACATTTTGAGAAAAATAATTACATCTGTTTTGCAAAAAGAAAAAAACACAGGAAATTTGTTAGGTATATGGGAAATGCATTTCCTTCTTTTTGGATTGTTACTTAGGAGGATATCGCTTCTTTTCCTCCAGATTATTTTTTGTGAGACTGTCTGGTCCTACACCTGAAATATATAACCCAATATTGCAACACAGAAAATGAGTACAGGAAAACGAAAACCATGTAATAGATAAAGTGAAACTTTAAAAATCTTTCTTCCCATCTTCCCTCACCCCCATAATTCCTCGATAACCACTGATTTAGTTTTTGCTGCTGTAGATTATGCTTCTATATTCTATAAGTGGAATCACACACCATAGAAACATTTTGTCTAGCTCATTTCACCTAGTAGCCATTAAGATTATTCTGTGTTTTCGCATGCCTCTGAATATTGTACCATTGTACAGGACATTTTGTTGCTAGGCTCACCTGTTATATTTGGTTGTTTTCAGTGGAAGTAACAGCAGTCACGCTGCAAAAGATATTTGCATACAAGTCTTTGGGTGGACCTATGCATTAATTTTGCTTGGGTGTTTCTGGGCAAAGCATGGTTTAGCTATAGAACAGATATATCTTCAGCTCTTAAAGAAAATGCCGTAGTGTTTTACAAAGTACCATTTCACATATTTGCCAGCAGTGTACGAGATTTTTTTTTTACTTCACTTTCTCAGCATCACTTGGTGTTATCAAATTTGGAGGAAGGATGGCCATTCTAATAGATATTTCTTTTTTATCCCATGTTTCTTTAATTGCTATTTTCCCAATATCTAATATCACTAAATATCTTTTTTCTGGACTTGTGTACCATACCTCCACCTCTACATAAATAGTATAAAATCTTAAGTAGTAATCTTCCATTTCTTCCTTTCTAGTCTTTGTATTCCTAGTCAATAATACTGCTATGATGGTTCCATAATTGTTTTAAACTCAAATAAATAATTATAAGCAAATAATTAGATAAACCCACCAGCCCTGAGAGACAGTATTTTCTTTACATCTAAAGAGGGATTTTTCCATTTTTAGGGAAGTTCAAGTGACAGATAACTTGAAAATTCACCAAAGTTGTTTCTATCTAATATAGTTTTGGTTTACTAGAAAGATTAATGATTGTACGTTAGGTAAAGATTGCATAAGCTTCCTTTTTCCATCTATCCAGAATTAATTTATTTAATGAATCTTGAGCTAAATCAACTGTAGATCATTTGAAGCTGGTGAAGATTGAAAATATTTCTATATACGTCCTTCTAGGCTAGTTTTCTCATTTTTTCAATTATTTTTCTACAGAAAAAAAAATCACACTTTCTCATATTTTTCTAAATGCTGAGTTTATTCTCTACAAAGTCAAACATCTCTTGTAATTGCATTGCCAGACAGATACCTTTTGTTTGGTTAACTTAATCAAGTCTTATGAAAAAGCTTAAAATGGGTACTTAAAGTGCATCTTATAATTTTATACCTATACTTATCTTAAGCAATTTTAAAATTGATAATATTACAGAGAAGTAGCAGAATGAAATATGCATAGTTACACCACATAAGGATAAACTTGATTAACGTAACATAAATATTTTTGTAAGGTCAATTTTGTTCTGAGTACCATTGCTTGTATGATTTGTTGATATCTCTACACATGGCTTTCACCAGAGGAAGAAATTCCACTAATTACGTTTGTTTCAATGTCGATTTTACCAGTTGGCAACTATTCCACAGCTCTTTGGAGCTTTGTAACCCTGTTGTATTCGACTTGGACTCACAACTGCATTGCTTTCCGTCTTTAGCTGCCTATAGTACCTCTTATTCAGAGAGAGCTAATAAGAAATTTTCAGGTAGACACATTCTTTAGCTATTAGTTTAGATAAAATTGAAGAAGGAAGACACATTCAGGAAATCAAGATATTTAGAGCATGGTATAAAATAAAAATTGCTGGTGTAAAAGTACTGAAATGCTTGCTTTACCTGTCCTTCTTATGGTGTCAGACCCAAGTGTGAACAATCATAGCCTGACCTCCCTGTGGTCACAAGCTGCAAAAGCAATGAACTGAGAGAAGAGTTGGAAGAAATTGTTTTTTAAATATATATATATATATATATTATTGCAAAGATACTGTATAGAGGGGTTACAGTTACATGAGTAAGGTAATGAGTACATTTCCTATTGAGCATTGTAACCCCCTCCTTTGTTTTTCCCTTATCATTTTTTTCTCTGTACCCTTACTTTAGCATTTTGTTATTTTCCTTCCCCTCCTCAAATTAGAAAAACATATATATATATATATATATATATATATATATATATATATATAATGCAGGATACTGGAATCAAATACAGTGAAAATGGGTTATACCATGGGGGAAGAACATACAAAGAAATAAAAAAAATCACATAGTACATTATAGGTATATTATAAGTACGTTAATAAGAACAGCAAGAAAGAAAACTTCCACTATTTTCTCTATATATTCCACATGGCTACACAGGTGCTTTGAATAGAGACATCTGAAGTAATGATCCAGGGACTGTTATTAGAGGTGAGAACTTAATAATAAATGAGTGAAAGTACAGAATAGTAACCTTGAACAAATATTTCTGTATTTTTCCTCTCAACACTCCCAACAGACTTCCTAAGGATTTCACGGAGAATTTCTAACCAGACATTTGCCTGATGGAATTTTTACAGAAGTCTACAGAGTTTCTGTGGTGCCCAATACATTTTGCTCGGGGATTATACTTTCCTCTTCCTTAAAATGAACAGAAGAAGGACAGAATGTAAACCTGGATTGCAACCTTTGTCCAACTCATACTATCTTAACAGAAGCTGAAACATACAAGGAAAGAAGCTCATACAAAAAAAAAAACATACAAGAAAATAACCTGTAAATGTGAGAAGTGTACCTACTTTGAATAAAAGACAATACCAAATGTGGATCATAACTGAAATAAGAGAAGAACCAAGGAGGATGCTTGATTTGAAAAAAAATAAAGAACAATTTAACTAGTTCAAAAACAGAGAGATCTTTTAAAAATGGATTCGTATGAGAGAAAACTTGTTTGCTCTCAGGAGGCCAGGTTCTTGTGATTCATGCCTGTAATCCCACTTATTCAAGTGACTGTGATTTACAGAATTGAGATTTGAAGCTTGGCCAAAAAAGGTCAAAGATTTCATTTCCAAACAACCAGCAAAAAGCTGGGTTGGAGGTATGGCTCAAGTAGTAGAACACTAGACAAGCAACCTTGATGCCCTCAGTCCAAACTCCAGTAGTAGTAAAAGAAAGACTGAGAGAGGAAGAGAAAGAGAGAAGAGATAGAGAAGGGAGGACACTCTGATGAAAGAAAAGGATAGACAGTGAATATACTTTTGAAAAGAATTAAAAATGGGGAAAAATGAAGCTATCAATGCCATGTGATTGGAATAAAATAATAGGGAAATGCAGAAAATAAAGGAAATTAACAATAAAAATGTATATTAATTATAGATTGCCTTCCTAGATTTAAAGAAAGATGTAAGACTCAGATTGAAAGAAATCTTAGAGCATTATTCTTACAGTCTTTACTCACTATATTTTTGGCTATAATTTTTCTTTTGCTTACTCACTTGTCTAACTATATGGTTTGTTCATGCTTATTCATTTTCCATAGTCTCTTTTTCTTCCCTGTTTGTTCATCTCCTGCTTCTATTCTTATCCTTTTTTAGTGTCTTGTAATATGAAATTGCCATAAACACAATAACTACCTTCATGGAGAGAACATTGTGAACAGATGGTAGGTTTTGAAAATCTGAATCATTTTGAAATAGGAGGACACTGAAAAAGGTAATCAAAATTGGATCTGCTTAAGGCTGAAAAAGAAAAGGTCATCTTTACTCTTATAAAATAAACTCTTCTATAATAAACAGTTACTAATTGCCAGTGGCAGCAAAGACAGCATTTAGAAAGGCATGGGAATTCACTTGTCTCTCTTAATTAGTTAATGGTTATGAACCTTAGTCATTAGGTTTCTATATTTTAATTAATTTAAGTAATTCATATGATGAAATTTCTGAGCACAAAATATTCCTAATAAGAATTTCATCATTTATCCCAGTAGGATTTTAAGTAAATTAGTTCAAGCAAATCAGCTCTGTTCCAGGAGCTGGAGCAGAGACCAAATGTAGTAATAAAATGAGAGCACTAAGCAGAAAATGCTCCAAGAAGAATTGAGACAAGTCAATACATAAATGGCTCTGACCATGACCAGTTATCTGGCAAAGGATTGAAATAATATTGCCAAGGTTTACAAAATGTTTAGTTTATGTTAAATCCATTAGTTTTGTCGCAGTGAAGTTTTTGAGTGTTTAGCTTTTAATAATACTCTACAGTGGTTACTGACAAATACATTTTAAAAGCTAGTTGTTAGATGCTGGAAATCAAGTACCTTTCTCATTCTACTAACTTGTTATTGCAAGAGTCCTTTTGGTGCTATGATGCCATGTAGCTGTGGTTAACTCTAGGAGTAGAGCTAAGAATAAGGAACATTATCCATTTATTCTGTACTTCTTCACTGTTTCTTCCTTTTCATTTTGAGATAATTTCTGACTAACCTTTTAGTATAATAATATAGAATTCCTATATATGCCTTGAGATTCTTTTGACATTACTATCTTAAATGATGATACTCCCTTATCAAAACCAAGAGAACGTTAGTGTAATACTATGATGTACACTACACATCTCACTCACATTTTGCCAGATTTTTCTGTCTGGAATCTCGCATTGCTTTCAGCTGTCATGCCTCACAATTCTCCCCAATCTGTTAGGCTGCCTTGGTTTTTCATTATCTTCATTGGTCTTGAACTTGAAAATATAAGATAGTTGTTTGGTAGATGATTCCTCAATCTGGATTTTTCTAGTTCATGATAGGACTGAAGTGACATATTGGAAAGAATGTCACAAATGGAATGTTTTCCTTAAATGACACATTTTATCAAAGGACACATGATATGCCTATAACTAGGGATCTTATCTTTGAGCTCTTGGTGAATCTGGAACCCACCAAGTTCTTCTACTATAAAATCCCTGAGCCTTTGGGAAGTACTGTGTTTATTTTGGAGCAGTAACTGGGAAATTTTCAACTAATCATTATGTACTTATTAAATAAAGGTTTCCTTTATTTAATTTTACTTCTAACAATTGCTATTATTGTAATACTAACAATTATTAAGGTATAATTAATATATAATATATTCTTCCTATACTTATTAATTAGATATTTGAAAGCTTTTGCTTGATTTCAAATATTCTGTTTTAACTTGCTTCGTCTTGTAAATATTAACTAAGAAGACACACAATGCATTTGTAACTATTCATGCTTCCCCCACAAGCGTGCATGAAAACTTGATTTGGAACAAGCCTCCTTTCTGATCCTACACCTGACTCTTGCCAGCAGCGTGAATGAGCTTGGACATATGATTTAACTGGTCCAATTCAATTTCTTTAATCAAAGCTAGCAATTCCATCTACATGCTGGTGTGTGTGTGTGTGTGTGTGTGTGTGTGTG
>NW_012267224.1:16921672-16988794 GCF_000151885.1 Dipodomys ordii
CTCAAGGCTAGCGCTCTACCACTTGAGCCACAGCACCACTTCTGGCTTTTTTCTTTTTGCTTATGTGGTGCTGAGGAATCGAACCCAGGGCCTCAGGTATGCAAGGCAAGCACTCTGCCACTGAGCCACCTTCCCAGCCCATCCCCAAATCTTAATAGCATAAAGCAACCCGCATCTCGTATTACAAATCTTCATGGGACAGGAATCAGAATTAGTCAGGTTCTGTAATTAACTCAAGTCTAGACCAGGGAACCATGTGTTTCCAAACCCATGTTAGATGGCAGGTCCAGTTCCTCCTGGGCTAATGAACGGAGGTCTTCCATTCTTTGCTGGCTGTGAGCCAGTGGTTTCATTGAGTTCATAGTTGTGTGTGCCCAGGTTGCTTCACAGAGCAAGCAAGTAGAGCCACAAAGAGGGTGGGAGCAAGCTGATAGATATGGTAGTCTACCATTATGATTAATTCATTATGAAGCAGCAGCATCTTAGTACTTTCATAATATTCTGTTCATTACGATCAAGCCACAAAATACAGAGGACCCTGGAGAGCTTACAGAAATCATTTCAGAAAGCTCTTTACTTTGTCTGACCCTTCTTGCACATACACAACTTGCTGCTGCTGCTCTTCTCCTTTTTCTTCTTCCCCTTGTTTCTCTTTATCATCCTCTTTTATTCTAATGATCGCAAAATGAATAGCAAAATGGACCCCTATCTTTGTTCACAAATGTATTGATGTGAGATTTCATTTTCTTCTTATTATCAAATGTAGTATAACTGAAATACTGTTAAATGTTGCAGAGATGGCCTACAATCCTGACCCTTGGGAACTGACCCGGCATTTTCAGAGAGTTCTTACTGTTGCTAGGAGATAATTTCATATTCAAAGCTAGCTGGCCCCCACCTTCTACTGCACCTAAGATTTCACAGGGCATTCTGTGACTCTAATGTAGCAAACTAGAGAGCTTCATCGCCCAAACTACAAAATAACCACTAGTGCTCTACTCTGTCTGTGAAGGCTTTCTACTTCTATTACAATTGCAGATTTAGCTTTTACTTATCTCATATTCAAAATAAGAAGTTTTGTTATGATACCGAGCTTAGAAATATCCTAATTACCTGCCCTCCTCACAGAAAGAAGCCCAGAGTAAAAGTCCCACTCCTACAGTCCTCCTTTGAAACACCTATCCAAGTCCTACAAAATGTTCTTTCTAGCACATTTTAATGAGATAGTACATGGTTTTCCATGGTGTCTTCCATGTTCATATCAATATACCAATGCATTAGCTTTCTTTGGCTGCACAGGTAATTCTGGGGCTCTTTGTCAGGAAGACACTGGCTACTCTAAGTCTTCATCTTAAAAGTGATGTAAATTTAAGCATTGTGCGCTATTTCTGAAGGATCTGTTTGCTCTACTTGTATGATAACCTTTGTTTCCTTACCTTTTATTTAACACAAAGTTGATTTATGACAAGAAAATAAATGATTGCATTCCATTTGCCGCCATTGTAAGTGTTGTGTGTCACCTGCTTCTGAGAAACCACCATAGCCAATGTTACATCTAGACACCAGGACTTACCTTGCTCCTTTCAATATTTCCCCTTCAATTCTCATTATGTGTACACACTCTTAATCCAAATACCCATATACTAGTAAACCTTGGTATATACTTTCTAGGAAGCTAGTACAAATTGTTCTACCACTAACAGGTAGGTATATCTTCTCCTAAAATCACGTCCATAATTATCTTTTATTACTCTGAACTATAAAGTTGGAGTCTAATTTCTCCATGGTTTGAGAGCATCCCTGATAAAAGTTTCTATGCACTTACAGAAATATGTTGCCTCCTTTGTATTTCTAGTACATCATAAATGTAATACTTCCTTAACAATCCAAATTCGATTACATTTCATAGCTACTATTATATTTCTTTGTGTCTTAAGCCAGTTATAAATAAAGGTATAAAACTGACCATAATGCAGTACTTATATTGATGTAGGACAGCTATTTTTCATCCATATTAGATTGAGTGCAAATTGATCGCACTATTGTTAGGCATCTAGGTAATTAAAGCATAACAATGTCACTGTTAAATGACACTGCTTACTTAGTCATTTTCAATTATACTCATTTGTATTAATACATTAATATGTATTTTCAAGCAATCATTCAGAATGTACAGTGTGATTCCTCTTATTTGTCTTTGTACAAAACAGAACTTGATTCATCATACAACAATTTTGTAGCTAATAAATATTTATAAATATATTTTATTAAATTTATTATTATAAATTCTAAAATTTCTAGACTGTTGTGGGAATAAGCATACATCTACTACATATTCATTGCAATTGTTTTACTTTTTGGATAAATTGATAAACAAGTAATAGAAATTTTATTGAAAAGAACAAGAAAATAAGAGAGATTTATGCTACTGTCAATATATAAGCAACACTATGTATGGATATTGCAACTAGATTTGCTATAGAAATCTAATGAAGAACTCAATTGCTTCTTAATTTGTTTTACTATTGCTTTTGAAAATATAAATATGCTTTTAAGTTTTATATTATTAGAGGATCAAAATCCCATAATAAAACATTATTCAAGAGCATTGTTGTTGTTGTTTTTAATCACCTATATCATTTCAAGACCTGTGGTCACTTATGGAGAAAAAGATAAATTACAATTTCCCACTGAGCTTTTCAAAGAAGCATGCTTTCCAAAAATATTTTCATCAAAATTAAACACATATTCATAGCCCAGAACATAAAAAAATCAATGAGAATTAAAGATTTCAAACATATTCATCGCATTAGAATATGACCTACACAAGACACTAATGAAGAAAAGGAGATTGATATATCTTAAAAATCATCAGGAAAAAAAGTGGCCAAAGCCCCACATTCAATGAGAGCAAGTGGAAAGAATTACAGAGACAGTCACATCAGTGAGGATGAATATAAAGAGGCACAGATGTCTCTGAATCATTTCTAGAAATAGAGATGCTAGAATAACTTTAGGTTTGTAAGGGAAAATAGTATTCTTTTCCTTTTGTTTGGAGAAATAAGGAAGGGATATAGCCATTGCTTGGCTCAGAGAGTACATACTATGATGGGTGAAAGTGTGAGAAGTTTCTAGAATTTTGTTTTCATTGTTATATCTATGTTACATGATTTTCAGGCCATAAAGTTCAAAGTGTACATGGGAATATGAGAAAAGTTACTGAAAATAAGCAGCTGGTAGCAAGAGCTGCTTATAGTTGTATAGCTAGTGATGGATCCTTAAATCATAGGTCATGTATTTTACTTATTTTTATTTATTTATTTATGCATTATTTTATTTTATGCAACAACTCACATTTAAAATAGTTTTCCCTAACAATCTAATGCTGGTTGTTTCAATATCCAACACAAACATCTTTCTATTTTATGGCTATGTTTTAAGTGTTCAGTAAGACATATTTTCTTCTCCACCATCATTTGGTAATTTATGAGTTTAAAGATACTGTCTGGCTTATGATATTAGTTTATTTTATATGTCTGAAAAAGGTTTTGCTACTTTCTATTGGAAATGGTAATTGCTTAGTCAATCTATTTTAGGCTTCACCTAGATCAGTTTTATCAGCTACTACAACCCACAATATATCCTCTCTTAAATAAAAACAGTGGCAAAGAAACAGCCCAACGGAATTTTAATATGTAATGATCCTCCAGTAGGCTGAGTCAAATTTTTTTTTATTGCAGTTTGAGTTCTTGTATATAAACTGAAAATCTGGATCTGACACATCCAAATCTATTCCATCCATTCCATTCCAGGCAACGTAAGAAAACTGTAAAGACAACCTCCAAATAGTTTCTTCTTTGAAATATCAGAGAAGAGAACAAAGAAGTGGGAGGAAGAAGTGAGACGAGACTTGCTGAGCTCCAGCGTTGACAGGTTGGGTAGGGAAGATGGAGTAACCTGAAGTAGAAAAATGTTCATGAGCAAGCGAAGATGTTTCTGTGTCTACTTTTGAGTAGGGAAGAGGCAGAAGTCTTCCAGCAAGAACATTTTCTCAGAAAGGAAAGAGTAGTCACTGAAGGATGGCAGGACAGAATGAGAAATAAAGAACCTCAGGAAATCTCAGAGCTTGTGACAAAACCACAATGGTGGCATACTTGGCTCTGAGTCCAGTGTATTTTCTAAAGGAGGAGTAAGTACTTGGTTGACATGATATAAAATTCAGATTTATAACTTTATGGAGATAAACATAGGAAAGTTCAGGAGGGTCGTTATTGCAAACCCCCTGTGATAACCATAGTTGATCCTCCTCATTCTTGAGGTCAGACTTCATCAATAAGGGACACAAAGTATTTCTCAGAGAAGGAATGCTAAATATGTGCAGAGCCGTTATTTAGTTGTCTATTTTCTTGGAAAGTCTCTGGTTATTATTTGAATTTATTTGGTAGCTTCTGATTGCATGCACTATTGTTTCCTTTTCTGATACAAGCAATTATTTGTTTGTAAATGGTCCAAGGCAAACTTTATGTGTACATTTCAACAAAGGTCATCATTACTTTGTCCCAAACTGTTCTTGTCTGCCCAGAAAATTTTCAGGTCTAGTCTACTTTAATTTGGCTGAACACTTTTAACCAGTGTTGAGATGATCAAGCTACATTATTAAAAACTTTTCTGAAGGTTGCTTACAGTATTAATTTCTGTAAAAGAAAAACCCATGACAAATAACATAATAAATATTGTGATTAAACTATTTTATGTGGAAGTTTACTGAGAATCCTACTCATTATCAGTAAAACTGGAAGTTATAATCATGTGTGTGTATGTGTATATGTGTGTGAGAGAGATAGAGAAAGAGAAGGATGTTTAGTTTAAAGAAGGACTTAAAGATCAATGGTGGTGGTTAGTTGTTACAGTTTTTTATATTCTCTGTCTTCCTCCCTACAGTAACATTATTTTTGAGACTGAAAATGCCTCACAACATTCAAATATATTATTTAGAAGTGACAATGATTTTACATTTAAGTTAAAATTCTTTCTGATCTGTAAAGCCAAAGTATTGAGCTAGATTACTTAAAGATTCCATCTAGATATAAAATTCTATAATAATATAATCACTAGTACAGTCTTCTAACATAGGAACATAAGAAAAAATTTTATATCTAAGATAAAATACATGGTTCATAGTTTTAAAAATAAGTCCTATCATAATTATGCTCAGTGTCTTTAAAGGACATTTGCTCAAAAATACATACATCTAAACTAATTTAATTTGGTAATTGTTTTGATAATACATAAATATATGTATCCATTAAAATGCATATATATTAAAATATCCATCTTAATATATACACATTTTAAATATATAAACATAAACAAAAGATTTGTAAATAAGGTGTTAATGAGGGAATGAGTAGGGCTCTTCTACTAAGAATAGAGTAACTGAAAGGCTGAATAGAAACCTTATACACAAAGTTCTATTGTAGATTTTCTTTTTTTTAAAATCTGTAAGTTCATATTTATTAGGCAATTATTTATAATACCTAAGAATTAGAATTAGCCTAGGTGCCAATTAATATATGAATAGAAAAAAATGTCTATGTAGACAAGAAAGAATTATTGATCCATAAAGTGAAAAATAATCCTGCCATTTACAACCAATGTGATAGGACTATAGGACACAATTATTATGCACAGTAAGTCAGACATAAAATAAAAGTCAACCAGAACATAGGACACTTATTATGAGGTCCTGGGAATGGTAGAGGGTGGAGGTAGATGTGGAAGAAGAGTGGTTGGATAGAATCACATATTTTTCAATCTTGTGTAGAACTGCTGTGTAATTTATCAATAATGTTTGAAATCACTTGGCAGAGAAATAACACAAAAGTTTAAGATGACCACTAAACCGGGTACCAGTGGCTCATGCCTATAATCCTACCTACTCAGGAAGCTCAGATCTGAGGATCGCGGTCCAAAGCCAGACTGGGCAGGAAAGTCCTCATATGAGGCTCTTATCTCTAATAAACCACCAGAAAGCCAGAAGTGGCGCTGTGGCTCAAGTGGTAGAGTGCTAGCCTTGAGCTGAAGAGCTGAGGGACAGCACTCAGGCCCAGATTTCAAGCCCCACGACGACCACCACCACCACCAATAGATGACCACTAGATTCTGTTTTAAACCCAAAGCTTTCATTAATAAAATCATATTCTCTATAATACTAAATGGAATATGCTATCATTTTCATCAGATGCAGATTTTGATGTATTATCCTTATGATCTTTAAAAATAATCAAATAATCACTTTCTCTGAGTTGTCTTCATGATGTGCTGACATTTAATTGCTGCCCCAAATGGTCTAATAAAGGAAGCCAAGGAGAGGGGCTGAGGCCCCCAGCGCTAAGGTTTTCTGTGTTATCTGACACTCAGAGTCTACAGCGGCATGAAATTAGTCTAATGGCTTAAGAATGTGTTGTTGTTATAATGTTTATTTTCCCTGAAGTTGTGAGCTGGAAAAGAAAAACGTCAGGAATATACAACATACACATCTTACAATCATGAAAAGCATCACCTTACTTTTGTTCTTTATTAACATAATATTGTAGGTTTTTTTCAGTTTAAATTACATAATCAAGCACATTATTATTTCTCATTTTAATTTCAACAACAAATGTTCATCTAAGTCATCTTTCTCCAGTGATCAACTTTTAAAACATCATTTTGGAGTTTGCTAATCAATTTAAAAACTGTTGGTTGTGCTGTGGTTGGGGATTTTTTTTCTCCTTATTTTACTAAATATATTTGAGAAGATATCATAGGTGGAAATCCCTTTTCATGGCAAAGCATTTATTGACATTGATAGCATCTGTTTAACATGGTTGTGATGATACCAAAGTAAAAAACAAGTCATAAAATGAATTTATCTTGCTATATTACTTCTTCTGTTTGGGAATCAACCAACATCTGTAGGATTCCTTTTATGCAATATCCTTAAAGATAGCAAGTGAGATTTCCAGACAATGTGCCTAAGCTTATATCCTGCTTACATTATTACCTATGTGACCCGAAGAAGTTGCATCTATCTATCTGAGTTGATTTTCTTCTTCTATAAATAGGTTCAATAATAGCTACTGTGCAGTGTTACTCTGAGGCTAAAAACTAAACACATGTCTGACACGAGTAGAAATCAACAAATGGCTACAATGGTATTTTTTAAAGGAGAAAAATAAGCCTTGTTGTTTTTCATATTTATATATTTATTGTGTCAAAAGGTAGACAGACTGTATTTCGGGTGAGACTTGTAAGTCTTATTATCCTAATACCTATTAGGATAATAAAGTAAATAGAAGATAAAGGTATCTATATTTGGATTTGTGCCTTTAAATTTTTTTAAAAATTTTATATTTTTGTAAAGATGCTGTACAGAAGGGTTACAGCTACATGAGTAAGGCAATGAGTACATTTCTTGACCAGCCTTGTTAACTTGCGGGGGGGGGGGTAAGGAGTAAGAGAGGTGGGGGAGGAAAGGGAAGGGGTAACAATGTTCAACAAAATAAGCCTTATTGTAAAATAGAAATTTGGAAAATCATTTTGTGCTTTCCAAAAGAACATTTCACTTGCAGCTGACTGCTGGTCCAACTCCCTCACCTGTAACTATGGCTATTTGGGAGGCTGAAATCCAGAGGATCACATTTTGAAGACAGCGTAGCCAGAAAACTCCTCAAGACTCCATCTCCAAGTAGCCAGCAAAAAGCTGAACTGAGGGCATGGCTTATATGTCTCAAATTTGCCAGCTGAGTGAGCAAGCAAGTTGAACACTCACAGATCCCTGAGTTCAAACTCCAATACTACAAAAAAAATCACTTGAATTAAAGTTTTATTTTTCATCAGTAAAAGTGGAATGGCAATGGAATAATCTAAGAATTTTGTAAGACTTCAATTCATACATAATAAAGTTTAATAAAGAGTGTACATTCAATGAATGGTTGCTGTTATATTAATATTATTTCAAACAATTGTCCTTTCAACATGAAACTATTTTGTTAGAGTTGATTACAATACAAGCACAAATAATTGAGAATTTTGTCGGCAGCATATTTTAAAGCTTAATGATCAGCCAAAGAACGTGATGTATATAGATGACTTAAAGTGAAGAATGCAATTTAAAGAAGTTTAGTAGGAGAGATTGTGAGTAATTTAAATTAATTTTGCCTCAAATTTCCAAGATGAACAATTGATAGCAAAATTCTTCTCAATTTTGAGAAAAGATTATGGAATTAGAGGTAAAAGTCAAATAATTTTCTGGTCATTTTAAACTATGGTTTTCATTGGGGAACAAAATAGACTAGAGCACACATTTTAAAAGATGTCTGAAAAACTTAGAAAAGCATTTGTTTATTGTTGTTCTTGATTGTTCAAATTTATTAAGATTAGCCTTTTAAAGGCCTTAAAATTTTAAAGAAGATCCAAGTATACAAGTTCCAAGAAATCATTATGTCATTATGATGTCAAAAGAATTCTGTTGAGACACAGGTGAAATCAGACTGTTAGGAAGACTGCATAACAGGCTGCATCCACAGTGGAGAGCACTTTGTTCTCAGAATTTGCCTGCTCCCAGCAGTGGACTGAATCAGCTCTGAGGCTTTGCCTTTGGGTATCCCTGGCAACATCAATTTGAATGCACCCAGCATTAGGGAATCAGTGCACAGAGGTGACATCGTAAGGGAAATCATCTCTCTCTACTCTTATGTTCTGGATCTCTTCAAATCCAAAAGGTCAGCTACAGGTCCCTTTGATGACAGTCTCCCAGCTTCACCAGATGTGAGTTGCATTCCTTAACACTGAGAAAATAAAGCATCATCTGCCCAGTGTGAACCTGCTGACCTTTTCCTCTGAGGAGGTTTATTTTGGATGTTCCCTGCCTGGGCTGATTGCTTTGAATTTGAAACAAGTGTATAATAGTCATCTAAGAAAATGAAGAATCGCATACCAAAAATGAATTTTTTATATGCATTTTAGTCTCCAGGGATTCCAGTCTGCTTCTTAATTGTAGTTTTGGCTTCCCTTCTAACAGCAAATGAAACTCATATATTTGTACTCTGTTCTATCAACTCACATAGACTTTGTTCCATAACAAAAGAAGAAATGTCACATTTATTTTTCATTTTGGAGCAGCATCGGGTGGTTTATAATAATACCTTTAAAAATGACTCTTGGCCAGTTATCATTATTTTCCTATTAGTTTCTTTAGGTTTGGAAATGAAATCTATCCATAATGAATTTTGACATTCTTAGCTTTATCATCAGCTTCTTGAGACTCACTACCAACAGTCTTTTCCTTCCCCTGTAGACCTAGGAGGGCTAACGTTTCCTTTCAACACAAGAACATACTTTTTAGATGATCATTGCTTATGAAAATTCAGTAAATAAAATTATTTTACTCAAAACACATATTCATCAGCAATTGGCTATACTCTTGACAAATTTGTGATACATGTCTTAACTAGATAAGCATTGATGAAGACATGCATACCTTTGTGGTTAATGGGTAGGTACAAACAAGCTGCTCTAATATTTAACATGCTTGATTTACAAATTTGGTTCACACATTTCTTCTATGTTCAAACCTTTTCCATAGAGTAAGAGAAACGTGTATCAAATACATTTTCTGCTGAAGCTGTCTTGGGTCCCCAGCAGGAAGCCTTTTTAGAGAAAACCAATACTTTATTTCAGGGAAGCCTTTTAGGAATTTTAACAAGTTAAGACACAGCATTCCAACAAAGATAATTAACACCCACAATCAACTGTGAAATTATTCTTTAGATGGTGAAAAATAATAATATTGTATGAGGTGACAGAATTTAATTTCAAAATGGTGCTGAGTTTGTTCAGGGAGATTTGACTTTATTAAATAAACTTTTAAAAAGTTTTATTCATATTCACATAATATTCTAATTGAGCTGAAATATTATTGACATATACAGACAAATTCTCATCATTTTTCACTTTTATCTTTTTGGAATATATAATATATATAAATATATAAATAATAAGTAATTCAAAAATAATTTTTTCTCTGGGAGTTTGATGATCTTTGCCCATTTCTCTTCTATGAGAAGGTTTCTAGTTTTATTCTGTCTAACTAATGATTCCTTACATACATAATATTCCTGCTGGTTGCTTTCCAGTGGTAATAAAACAAACATTGGTATCATAAATATTCCTCACTGATTTACCAATTTCATCATCAATTTTGTAATTAATTAATACTGTTGAATCATTCCCATTATTTCCTATATTTTTGCCTCATGATGATGATATTATAAGAACACTGAAGTGCAAAGAAAACCTAAAAAGGAGTAAGGCATTGGGAGGCAATGGGATCAGAATAGAGTCTCATTCAGACTCATACTTTGGTAATTCCACAGTTATTAAATATATCATTAGAAAAACTCAAGAGGTAAAATGGCAAATCTTTTTAGTATGATTTAGATAAGGGTGGAGGTGAAAGAGTAAAAACAAAAGACACCTTTACAATAACATTTAAATTAAAAAAATAAAAACAAAAGAAGCTATACATTGTGAACCAAAGTCAATTTAGTTCCCAATCTTGCAAGTTATTCAAAATTAATTTTCTTATATTGTGGCATGTTTTTTCATTTAATAATCACTTATTCACTTAAACATAAGCTACTATTCACAAATCTTCATCTTAGGAAATAAGGGAAGTATTAAAAGATGAGGATAATTCTTTTTTGAATAACCTTTTCATCGAAAAATAGAAAAACAGTGTACTGATATTCTACTGCTACTCTAAAAGTCTGTGTATGAGGCCGAAGAGAATAATAACCAAGTCACAGGGCCTTGCCGTTAAGGAAGATAATTAATTGCTAGCATTCTCTGGCAAGATATTATTCAATATTGATGGACATCAAAAGAAAAATTGTTTTAATATGTTGTCTGCAAATTGTGTTAGTAAGTAACTCTACCCTGTTAATGAGGAGGCTACCTACTATTATGCTTGATCAAAATTTTATTTTTTACTTTCTTTTTTAATATATAAATGGTTGTACCAGGGAGTAACATGATATTTATGTGTACAGTGCACCTTGATAAAAGTCATCTCTTCCATCATTCTCCCTCTCTCTTCCTTCTACCGCTTCCTTTATCACATATGTATATTGAGTTTTATGACTATATCATCCACTCTTTTCTTTTCCATTCACTGTTCCCTCCTCCTCCCTCCATTCTAACCATGTTTCCTCATCCTTATTTTCATTTTATTAAAGTATCCATGTTAAAATGATTTACACCATGGAGTTTCACTCTTGCATGCTATACTTATGTACATATCTAGGTATCTGTATGTCTATCTAGGTATCTATAGAGAGCGATGTAGATAATATAGCATAAATAGATCTATATATATTTAAATATATATTTATATATGTATGTATGTATATGCATGTGTGTTTTTATACATGTGACATGACTAGTCACATGGAGGAAGAAGTTTGTTTATGAGAACTGAAGTCAATTTTGAATAAGTGGGACTTTTGGAGGTTTACATAGCCTGAGTCTAGAATCACAAGCCAATGGTGAGGCCTGTCCTTCCCTATTGATTTTGGGGAAATGGGATCCAGCTCTTCACTACCATATCCTGGACACAGTCCTTCCCAGAGACAGAGAGAGGCCTGGACTCAATGACTTCTAAAGGTCTTTCCTAACTCTGTGATCAGATACCATGAAGTGAAAGTCAGCATCCTCTTGCACGGTCAGAAATTAAATATTTATACTTAAGTTTTCTTCTAATGATTTTTGTCTCCTTTTATAATTAATTCCAGCAGTATGTTTGAGAAAGCCTCAAGATTCTATTCAAAGTTTTTGAATCCCTAGGCCCAGCAGATTGTTAATTGGGTGGTGCATTACTATAAAGGAAGTGAGAAATGCCTGGCATAATTGTATAACGTTTGTTTTCTCTGCTCTGTGGGAAATCTCAGGGGTTTCATTAGCAGATGGTTGTGGAAAGACAGCATCCGGAATCTGGACTGGTGAATAACGCTCTTCTCAATTATTTATCAACCAGATTGCATGGGTCAGGTCTAAAGCACAGATATTAAATTCAGATCATCCTGGATAATAATTTTCCTTATCTAGGATTAGGTCTTTATTCTTTCAATTAAGCAAAGCCATGAATGCATAGCACTAATACATCAAAGATGTCAATCACTATTTACATATGAGTTGCCATGAGATTAAATTTATAAAGCAGATATTTTTTAAAGCCATCTAGTTGCTCTTTATAGAGTTAACTTAGTAAACATACTAAGTAGATAAACTAAGATGTTTCTTAAACATGACAGAGACAGAGTCTTCCTCTGAAGTCATGAAAACTAAAGAAGAAAAGAAACAACAAATTAAAATGGTAGTTTTCAGAATAAGTTTGCTGTAAGTTATCTCAAATGTTGGAATTTACCAACCCGAACCAAATAAAGATCGTTATATCTTACCTTTGTTCATATGCTAATTCTGAGTCCTCAGAAATAAGTCTGGGAATAAGTCACAGAGTATTATATAAACAATAAAGACTTACATGTTAAGACTTTCACCACTGTGACAAATATGTGATACAACAAACATGTTGTATTGGGCTTAGAATTTTCTGTGATTTTCGTGCATTGCGTAGGGAGGGCAGGCAGAACAGAACATATTTACCACAGTGGCCAAGAAGTAAAGAGCAAATAATTATGGTGTGGGTTCTGGCCTTTTTCAACTTTTCTTCCTTCTGGCTTCTTTCAACCTATGGAATCCTGAGAATGGGTCTTCCCCCGACTTAATATTGTGACAGATGTACTCTCAGACAAACCCAGTGGCATGTCCAGTCATCTTTTAAGCACTTCTTGATCCACACTTCTTGATCCCCTGAAGAGTTCATGATTTCCTATGCAATAGGGAGGAAATAGGCCACTACTAGGGGTGTGCATTTGCAGGGTGTATCTATCTAGGGTCCCTCTCTGGTGGTTGTTGTTGTTGTCCAGTATGGTTATGAGATGCAAGTAAAATATCTGGATAAGTTAATTAACTGATATTGCAACATATTCAGTGATCATTTCCAAAATCTCATCTGTGCTACTTAGGGAAAAGAATGTATGTCTGTGGGAATGGATTTCACTCTCATATCTAAGTTAATATCTCAATTGATTAGCCTATTTTGGCTTTGCCAACTGTACTGGTTCCCTCATGGGACAATATCTCATAAAGTCTTGACAATCCTTCAACAGTTAACTATACATTAAAATTATTTTTAATTTTTGTTAGAGTTTGATTTGCTTTAAGCATGTTTTCATTATGTCAAATGTGAAATGTTAAGTAGCTAAGTAATTGTAAAATTTGTAAAATAAAATAAATTCAGTTATATTTGAGAAACAAACCATCCCCACCCGATTATTATGGATTTGTAATTTTTTTGAATTGGTTATTCTCTCTCAAATGTCTTAGTACCTACAAATAAACTAAAGGAAAAATTCACTCTGTTATGTAATAAAGGATCCATTGTGAAATTTCATGTATGACAGTAAGTTTGTACATCACACACTTGGGAATCATTTTAGATTAACAAATTCTGACTACACCAAGGCAAACTTAGCAAGATCACACTCCTCACCAATAAAAGAACACAGAGGGGTTAGGTCAAAAGAATATGACATTAAACCAAGCTGTCTTTGGGGAGCTCTGGAGCTCATCTGTCATGCCTGAGGGAATGTTCACATAAAAGAGTTACAGTCTCAAGGTGAATATGTCATAACGAAGGCTCAGGACACTACTTGTTCTAATATAGAATCAGCCATGGCAAGTATTCATTTGACAGCCCATCCCTTGAGACTAATTCACAAAACACACAGTGAACGACACATGAAAACAAACAGTGCTTCAGACACAAAAAAGACAACAGTGTATGGGTATAATAAGTTAGACCAAGGGTGAGGTTAAAGTTATACTGCAAACATCTGTGTATTTATGCATGCATGTATATTTGTGCATCATCTACTTAAGAGTTTATGTGCTATTAGTGTGTACATTATATACATAGAACATATTATATAAGTAATATGTATTGTGTCAACTATATGAAAATAAATAGAAACTTTAGAATTAAAACATTCAGAGCATGTCAAAGAAAAGGAATCTATTTCAAAATGTAGTCTTCAACTTTTTAAATAAAGATCTAGAACACAAGTCAAAGAAAGGCTGGATAAATGGGACTGCATTAAACTGCAGAGCTTCTGCATGGCAAAGGACATAGCTAGCAAAATATATCAAAACCCCACAGACTGGTAGAAGATCTTCACCAGCCATACAACAGACAAGGGTCTCATATCTAAAACATACCAACACTCAAGAAAATAAATTCATCCAACACAAATCCCCAAAGAAGCAACCACCCCATTAAAAAGTGGGCTAAAGACCTTAAGAGAAGCTGGAAAGGTGGCTCAGTGGTAGTGTGCTTGCCTTGCATGCATAAAGCCCTGGGTTCGACTCCTAAGCACCACATAAACAGAAAAAGCTGTAAATGGCCCTGTGGCTCAAGTGGTAGCGTGCTAGCCTTGAGCTGAAGAGCTGAGGGACAGCACCCAGGCCCAGAGTTCAGGCCCCAAGACCGACAAAAAAAAAGGATCTTAAGAGAGACCTCTCTGAAGAGGAAATATGAATGGCCAAGAGACATATGAAGTTTTGTTCAACATCTCTGGCCATAAAAGAAATACACATCAAAACAACATTGAGATTCCACATTACACCATTTAAAATGGCCATAATCAAGATTTCTAACACAGAAGATGCTGGCATGGATTTGGCCAAAGGGGAACCCTACTGCACTGTTGGTGAGAGTGCAAACTTGTTCAGCGACTCCAGAATGCAGTGTGGAGGTTTCTCAAAACACCACACATAGAGCTCCCCTATAACCCAGCATGATCACAAACAAGTCCACACTAAAGCTACCAGTAAGATGATGTTCATCACAGCATTATTTACCATAGTCAAGATATGGAACCAACCCAAATGCCCCTCAGTAGATGAATGGATTAAGAAAATGGGGTATGTATTTTTTCCAAGTCTTTCCATTTCCTAACAAATGGGGCAATGTCATTCTTTCTGATGGAGGCATAGAATTCCATTGTGTATATATACCACATTTTCTTGATCCATTCCAAGCGCAAAGAAACATAGGTCCTATGGTTTCCCTTATTTGCAATATCTAGTATATGTATGAGTCAAGCAGAAAAGGTCAGATAAGGTGATGTTAGGAAAATTAATCCTAAGATATGTATTTAAATGTTTTTTTTCTTTCATTCATTTGTTTTTAACGCAATTGTAAGATTATTTCTTTGTTGCTTTGTATGTCCCTCCCCCACAGTATAACCCCTGCTTTCACTGTATTTGATGTCAGTATAATTTGTGGAGGGGAAGGGGAAAAACAAGTCATTTAAATAAGGATACAGGTGGACCTGTTGCAACAATGAGAAATACAAGTTGTCATGTCGAAAACAAACTTTACAACTTTGTTGGGGGGCGAGGATTGGGGGGGGTGGGGGGAGGCTGGGAAGGGATGGGAAGGGTAAACAAAGGAGGAGGCTACAATGCTTGATAAGAAATGTACTCACTATCTTGCCCATGTAATTGTAACCCCTCTGTACAGCATTTTCACAATAAAAAAAAGAAAAGAAAATGGGGTATGTATACACAACGGAATTCTGTGCTTCCATCAGAAAGAAGAACATTGTTCCATTCATAAGGAAATGGAAAGATGGAAAAAATTAAGTGAAGTAAGCCAGACCCAAAGAAAGAAAATTATGTCTCATGATCTTCCTGCTTTGCAAGAACTAGAATATAGATATAGATAGAGATATATATGAATGATATTCTTAACAGGGAATCTCAATAACCCAACTGCTTAGTGCGTAGGACTATATATAATGAAGCATATCAACATGAACTCCAACTTATTGAAAAAAGAGGTTCTGATGTAGTTCATTCTTTTTTCTCTATTGTTTTATTTTTTTTCTTTTTCTTAGTTTTTGTACATCATGTTTTGCATATTAGACAATGCAATCTGTGGAAAGGAAAAGGAATAATAGAAACAGCAGGACCACAGCAGCCTTGATACTCTCGACACTATGTTGGATATAACATTGCCACTGGAAAAGGGAGGACTAGGGAGGAGCAAGTGGGAGATAAAGAAGGATGGGGTAACTGATTAAAAACAAATGTACCTGTTGCCTTACTTATGTAACAATAACCCCCTGATCATCATCTTTTTAATAAAAAATAAAGAGCAAAAATGATCAAACTTAAAAAATAAAAAAGCAGTCTTCAGTTTTAGGTACTAAACCATCACACTGAAACTCAACAAGCAAGAGTTGACTTCCTTAATCACATTTCACTATATTTTTTTTACTGTAACATACAAATATAAGCATCACAACATGTGTTTAAAGTAACTATAATGAGCACATTTCTGGTTTTTATGAGCAGTGATACTCCCTCATTTTCTCTCATTTTCCACCCCAACCCCTGTCCCCACCACATTGTAAAGTGTGTATTACTGTTGAATTGGTTCATCCTTTACTCATTACCTTACTTATGTAAGCATAACCCCTCTGTGCATCTCCTTAAAAATAAAATTTAAATTAAAAGAAAGAAATAAAATGTTCTAAGCATAATAAACTATAAAACTGTTTTATGGTTGTTTCCATCATAAAGGAACCTGCTAAAAAGGATCTTCTTAGGAACTGGCTCTCAAAAGACTTTATGAAGATAGATTTGGTAGTATTATTCTGAGGGTAAATTTATTATATTGAAACAGGGAGACGGTGCAGAGAAAGTATTTGAAATAGGAAATGCGAATCAAAAACCAGGAATAGTAAAGCGAGGTGAAAAAGCCAATAGCGTACAGGGGAGAAAACTGCAGAATAGCTTCAGCCAGGGAAATGGGATTTGGGAAGACTAGCGGGTTTCCAAACTTTGACTGGTATATAAAGCCTAAAAAGTACTACCCTCAACCTTAACATGAGTGAATACAAATGGGTCAATGTAAAAGTTCATGTCCTTTTTTAACTTATAAGAGTGGTGAGGTCATAGAGTAGCCAATTAACCTGAAATCCAGCTAAAGACAGATGTTTCCAGGAAGACAGAAATGTAAATGATCATTAACCTTGGGTAACATACCCACTGGTAAGAGGGAAAAAAATCTTTTTTCAAAAATATTTTAATTAACTGTCCAAGGAAGGCAGTGTCATTATGGTAACTCCATAGAGGTATACAGTGTAGTTTGAGCAAGTTCACGCTGTCATATTGCCCTATTCCTCCCTCCTGCTAATTTTTGAATGAATTTCAGAAAGCCAAGTGTGGTCTGGCATCAAAAACAGGATGACTAGGAATCACAGTCACAGAGAGTTTTATAATTACTCACAGGAGCTTTTAAGTGCTTTCAGAAGCATTGGATGCCTTTGAAAGGCCAACACAGGACAAGACGGTTGATGGAACCTTCCTTCTTTCATGCTAGGGAAGGGAACCAGGAACTATTATGAAAAAAAATGTTAAACTCCACTTTTCCTATTAAAAAAAAACAATTTTTTTACAAAGCACTTAGCCCTTGTGGAAAATTTACTAAACACCATGAACTTTAGGGGACAGAAAGAGTTACTACTACCTCAGTGCTTGAGGGGAAAACAAACGAACTAGAAATAGAGATTATTCATTCTGTGTGTTAAGTTGAACTCGGTGAATTAAGAGACGAGGTACAGTACCTGATTCCCCCTAAAGAGTGGTGTTCAGCTCCTGCCAGCCAGTGGAATTCCACAAGCAGGTTAGTCACATACTCCTGAGATAAGCAGAGGTCCTCTTCCACCTTCTAACCATGATTCTAGCCTCCCATGGAAATCTGTTACTCACTTTGATTCTCAATCCAGCACCCATGTAGTCCTGTGTGTGTTGTGGTGGGTTGTGAGTGTATGTGATTAGTCAGTTATCTGCCCAGAAAGAGTTCTCATGTGCTCACACATCTCCTTAAAACTCAGCATGGTATTGTGGTCTGGATTTTAGATGCTTCCCCAAAGGCAAAAAGACCAATGAGCAGCCTGTGGGACACTGGGGAGGTGGTGGAATACTGTAGAGGCAAAGGTCTCTTGTAAGGAAGCTCAGTCAATGGGGTTGTGCTCTTGAGTAGAGTATTGGGATTCTGCCTTTTCTTTTTTTTTCTGTCTTTTTGCTTCCTAGCTGACATGTGGGTAGCATCTTTAGCAACCCCTAACTTGATTCTCTGCCTTGCTCAAGATTGAAAGGAAGAGAGCCAGCTAACTACAGCCTGGGATCTCTAAAATGATGAGCCCAAATAAACCTCTCTTCCTTATAAATGAATCACAGGTATTTTGCATCGGGAACAGAGGTAGGATTGCTTCCTCAACAGTGACAGGAAGAAGTCTGTGTGACAGTGCATATGAGACACTATGTGACTTGGGAGCCAGGGCAACTATTGTACCTGGGTGCATGTACGGACTCCTAATTCTGTTCCTTGAATCAGAGACACTGCTTTGGTTATATTTTAGTACCTTCTATTAGTCTCCTCTCCAACTATATCTGAGATTTATTTCCTGACTTTCTGATTGTATTTTCAATTGTCCTTTCAGTTTCTGCTGCAGTATTTCTAAATGGGAAGTGACAGAATAATGGACACTTGAGAGAGTGAGATAATTTGAGTTCTGTGTACTGGAACAATGTGTACAGTCAGCCAAGCATAATGTCAGTACCTCTAATCGATATTGAAGGCCTACAACACTCTGATCCCAAAGCCTTGATTGTAGAAATATATGCATTTGATTTTGTCCTTTTCCTTGTGTTTCTTCTGCTCATTCCTCCAAAAGAAATACTTTGTATGTGTCTGCTCTCATGATTGAACAGCAATTTCCTTTTCACCCTTTTGGTTTTGTTAAGTTTTCTCACTTTAGATACTTGACAAGTGGGATTACATCAGATAAATAGTTTCTGCACAACAAAATATATAATTATTAAACTAGAAAGACAACCAACAGACTGGGAGAAGATCATTACCATCAACTCATCCAAATGGGTAATACCCAAAATATACAAGAAATTCAAGAAATTAATCCCCCTAAAACTAATAAAAAAATCAATAAATTGGCAAAGGATCTAAAGAGAATCTTCTCAGAAAAAGCAAGAATGCAAAACAAGCACATAGGGAAATGCTCAATATCCCTGGCCACAAAAGAAATGCAAATCAAAATAACTCTGAAATTCTATGTCATCCCAGTTAGATTGCCCAACATTGAGAATTTGAACAACAATCACTGGAATGGATGGAAAAAAGAACTCTATTTCATTGCTGGTGAAATTGTGAACTAGTACAACCACTCTGGAGGTTTGGAGGTTTCTCAAAAAACTAAAAACTTCCCTATGACCCATCCTATCACACTTGGGAATCTACCTGTAACACTAAAATTCAGGATAATGTAAAGCTACTTGCATACTCATGTTCATTGTTGCACTATTCATGATAGCCAAGTAATGCAAAAAGTCCAGAGGCCCTACAATAGATTAGTGAATCAATAGAAAAAAAAAGTAGTACATATACACAATGGTATTTAATTCATCCATTAGAAAGAATAATCCTATGTCGTTTGCAGGGAAATGGATGGGCCTAGAACAAATCATATTAAATGACATAAGCCAAGCTCAAAGAAGAAATGGTGTATGTTCTCTTGTATATGTGGCAGCTAGATCTAAAATGCAACTGGACTAAAGGAGGATACTCTTAAGGGAAGAAACCAAAGGTGTAACTCTTCTAAATATCTAAAATACTATTTATCAAAGCAAATTTCAGGAAATGGAAACATGTTTGGGGTTTTTAAATTTTGTTTTGTTTTGTTGGTTGGTGGTGGTGATGTTTGTGTTTGTCTTAGCTTTTAAGTTTCTTAGAATTTTTTGTCTTTTTAGGGGAGCAAAACAGGTGCAGAACGGGAGGGGGAAAGGATGAGCAAATGCCATCACAGCATGCATGATACAGTATGTGGAAAATTAACTTTGCAACTTGTGGGGATGGAAGGTAGGGGAAAACTGGGGGAGAGCAAAGGAAGGGGTGACATTGTCCAAAAAGAATTGTATTCATTACTGTGAAACAGATGCCAAACATTTCTGTGAAGTGTAGTCTCTTAGGATTAGAGTCCAGTAGCCAAATACAAATGTCTCATTCTAACTTTTGAATGGAGACAATTTTAAAATATTCTCTTCTTAACTAGTTTATATCTGAGACAAGCAGAAAAGGTCAGAGAAGTTGATGTTAGGTGAAATGAACCCCAAGATAAGTATTCAAATGTTTTTTCTTTCTTTCATGCGCTTGTTTCTAACATGCTTTCTTTGTTGTTCTTTTGTTTCTTTGTTGTCCCTCCCCCACGGTATAACCCCTGCTTTCACTGTATTTGATGTTGGTATAATTTGGGGAGGGGAAGGGAAAAACAAATCGTTTAAATAGGGATACAGGTAGACCCATTGCAACAATGAGATGTACAAGTCATTATGTCAAAAAACGAACTTTACAACTTCGTTTGGGGGGGAGAAGGGTTGGAGGGTGGGGGCGGGGGTGGAGATGGGAAGGAAAGGAAAGAGAAACAGAGGAGGAGGCAACAATGTTTGATAAGAAATGTACTCATTATCTTGCCCATGTAATTGTAAACCCTCTGTACGGTATTTTCACAAAAAAAAAAGGTCTTAATTTTTTTCTTAGATAAGTTGCCTGCTAATATCAGTTAATAAGTTTCACAGAATTATCTTTTATGTTTGAAACATAAGGTTTTCAAATATACCCTCACTAATAGTTGATCTCTCTTTTCTTCTTTCCTCATCTGTGTTCATCTATATTATATCTTACTGTTCTATCCTAGTATATCTACAGCACATCTATAGCTCTGGAGTTGATCAATTACCGCTATGACCATGGCTTGCTTATTTGAGTTAGGACATAGGTGAAATTCTAACATTTTTTACTGGGCTAAGTTCTCATAAAAAATTTATAGAAAAATAATTCTGCACTTGGTAGCTTCATTCGTGTTGAGTCCCATTCTAATCCTGAACCTACGTTGAAGAGGTTACTTAGATATTTCTTAGTTTTGACACTCACTCCTCTGTTGTCTGTGTACTTATGGTATAGGAATGTCCATATTGAGTTTCCTATGATCTGCTATCTGACGTGTTTGACGTCTGGTCTATTTTTGTCAAATCTTGTGCAAGATAAATAGGTTGAAAGGGCAAATGAAGATATTTGATAACCTGTAATAGACGTTGATGAGGGTGGTAATGTCTGCAACGGAAGCGGGGTAATTACAGAGTTAACTAGATAGAAGTGATACTTTTTCAGCTATACTGCCCCCCAATAAAAGGAAAATTATTCAGTTGGCTAGAGGGTATCTCCAATAGGACAATTACAGGTGTAGGCTACTAGACTCCAGTACATAGTTATTATCATGTTGAGTTTTATATGATTACCATAGTTTAATTTTGTTCTTCTGCATCCACATCCTTTGCTCAATTTTTAGTCTTTCAAGTATTGCTCATCTAATTCTTTGATTTTTAATTCCCTATCTCTAAATTGTCTGGCTAGACCCTGCTGATATGCGTGTGTTTTAATTCATAGGCATATATGAAAATAGCTGAGATGGATTGCTGTATTCACCTGCCACTAAGAAAAGTGCTTTGTAGCCAATTTACACTTTCTGGCAAGAGGAATTCTAATTGCACTTACAAAAGTTTAAATCTAAAATGGAAAGGGAGTCGTTGACTTAGTGATGCCACTTCCTAGATTCTACCCATTCTTATGGATCCCATACTCAGTAGAATTAACTTGGCTACTCTTTAATATAATGAACATGTTCCCTTGTATATTTGAAGGACAATGTGCTTTCCCTTGGATCTGAAAATTTGTAAATTCACTTTAATCTCTTCCTTTTTCTTCTCCTTTGCCCCACTGTATGTAAAGTCTTTTCATTAAAAAATTCATTCTTACTATATTCTTCAAATAGTTGCACCAAGGACTTCAGCTTAGCCTATCACTGTACGCAATGCATCTTGATCAGAGCTACTCCTTCGTCATTCTCTTTCCCCACCATCCGTCTCAACCCCACCTGTCTCACATTTCCTATCCCAGCTTTCCTTAATTAGATTGACTATTATTGCTGTAGTCACTCACCATCCCTCTTTTCATTTGTCTGGTCCCCTCCATTTAATCCCCCTACTCTTAATCAAGATACTTGATTAACATATTTCTCCCACTTTATGTTGCTGCCCTGAGCCATGAGACTTACTAGTATGTTCCACTTCCTTAGAGCATTTAATATTGCTGTTCAACACACTGACTTCCCAGGTGATGACAAGGATATTCCTTCTGTTTCCTGAAGTCCTATAGCTACTTTTATCATTGCTACCACGGATGATGGCTTATGTATTTCAAGGGCGATTCTTGAATGAATGCAATATTCCAAAGACACATAAACCACATCGTCTCCTATTTTCAGTCTCAAATAATAACAATCACTTGTTAGTTTAAGGCATATGAAAAAGAACTAGCATGAGATAGAAAATCATGATCTTTCACAGATTCCAGATACTTCCATCAAGAAAAATCCCTCTTGGCTTTTCCCTGTCACAGACAGAGACATGAAGGTAGATGTCAGTTTGGTGCACACAGACTTATTTTCATATTTTTATTTATTTCTTCAAGTGCACAATGTTCCTAGGAATAGTTTGTACAAATATGTCAGAAGTATTTTGTCATTATTGATATGTGGATGACAATCTTCAAAGAAATGAGCTTCACTTTCCCCTGTAAAGGGACAAATGTCTCATAAAAAAAGAGACTAATTTGTTTCCCCTAAGTCCACAAGCTGTCCCAATTGTGTTTTGATCTGGGAATGACCTACAAAAGCTTGGACTTAACAGAATCAGATTTTCTTTCCAAAAAATGTGAAGCAAGGATTGGGAAGCTTCCTAAACATAAAGCAAGAGTGCAGATTGCTTTTTTTTTCTTTTTGCCAATTTTTATATCTAGTGACAACATTTGCCAGAAGCAGTTCTAAAAAGTAATTTCCTACTAGATGTAGTACAGCTGTAAATATAGCCTGATTTTTATTTAAAAATTGACTCATGCTTTTTGCATAATTACAGTTAGGTGAAATTGAAGCTTTAGACATTTGAAATTCCAATCAAACTTTCTGATCTGAAATAAATGTAAATTTTGCAGTAAGTGTATAAATAACACATTTTCAAAATGATAAATGGCAGTTATTGAATTCAGCTAAGCAATATCAATCAATAAAATGCAAATACTTTGGGAAGCAGGAAAATTACAGTTGATTACCTATTAGCAAATCCTAGGGAAAAAATTTTAGGATTATAAAAATTGCATGGCATGTTAAAGTTACTGTGGATGGTAATGTATTTAATTCTTGAGAATTTAGCCACTCTGACTTCTTGTTTTTGTCAAACTATATTCCATCTCTCCGTTGTATATTATACAATTGCTTTTTCTGATGACATTTATCTTCTACAAAAATAGGTCTTCTACCAGCCCTTTGGCATGTGACCTCTTAAAATTAACACTAAATTTAGATATTTAACTCTGTGAATTTAAAGAAAAAATAGTTTTTTAATCATTGGAGAAGTTTACTAAAATTATATTCCTTAATATAAGAAAAAAATCAGTAGTGGGAAATTCTGTAAGTCAGACTGATATTCCTTGATGCAAATATTGCTCAAATATTGCAAATATTACTCAAGTATATAATACTGGTGAGTCTAGAGATGGGGCTCAAGTGGTAGAATGCCTTGCTTGCAAGCATGAATCCCTAGGGCTGCAAAACTAACAGTAAAAGTGACAAATTACAATACAAATACTTTGGATTGACCTGTTCAAAGTTATACTTCTAGATTATATAGTTCATAAACAAAATAACTAGAAACTAAAATAATACCTGTGTTCAATTCATTCATTTCATGCAGTGACTATTTGTCAAGCATCACTTGCATGTAGTTTTATTTTAGATTTTCCTGAGACAGAAATGAACCAAATGCAATACATCTAGAAATTATAGTTTATAAAGAAAATTGGGTTGGGATACAGATAATATTAGTATAGTAAAAAACATGACAGTCATGAAGTGAAATGAAAATAAATGAAAGAAATAAAATGCCATAGAAAATTAGAATGACAAGAAAGAAAACCAGCTGAGTAATGAAAAGAAAGTACCATAACTGCATTTTGTTCCCGAAAAGATAGATCCAAACCCTATCCTTTTCAACCTTAGGCTATCTGCAAATACCAGCACCTCAAATGTAATTAAATTAAGGATATTGTGACATTCATTGTGAATTTAGCCTGAGCCCTAATCTAGACACAGAGGCACATGAAAAAAAAGCTATGAAAAAAGGTATAGAAAATCTAATTGCACTGTTTCACAGGGCAGGAAGCAAGAAGCCACCAAAAGCTGAAAAAGGCAAAGATTCCCTTCTAGGGACTTCAGTGGGAACATGACCTGGTCAACACCTTGAGATTTCTCATCTCCAAAATTGTGAAAGCATTTATTGCTCTTGTTCTAAACCACAAAGTTTGTGGTAATTTTGTTCCTGGAGTCCTTGGAAACAGTAAAAACCATTGTAAAGGTGATGTTTGGGTTAGGTCATAGAGAATTCATTGTATTTAGATATTTAGAGAATATTGGGTAATCTAGCTAGGGAAATGGCTAGATGCTGAAGGAGATTCAGGGATTGGTTAGAGCGAAGAGGAAGAATGAAAACAGATGACACAGGGATATGAAAGAAAGCAGAGAAAACCCAAGGAGGGATGGAGGACGATGGGTAAGAAGAGAGAGAATGTGTGAAAAACAGGAATGAGGTTATATCATAAGGAAGGTTATAGGAAGAAAAAACCAAGGAGGTGTAACAGAGTGCTGACATTTCTAGAGGCTGAACATTGTGGGTCCTGGAGCCTAAAACTCGTGGCCATAAAGATACACAAACATGGAATGGAGAACATTAGGGAAAGAACAACCATAATTGTTTGCATGGACTTTTTCATTGTGCAAGAAGTATTTTATATTTATTTAAAATTTCATTCACGTTAAAGATTTATGCCAACAGAATTGGGTTACCAAAAATTATTTTGTAATCAACTCCCTTTTCTGTTTAGGAATGATGGCTTACTTCTTTGTTAAATTGCAAGTGTAGATGTGGTTAGAAAACCAGGATTTTGATGATGGTACTTTTTGCTTTGTAGGAAAGCTACTAGTGGATGCTGGAAGGTATACAAGGACATTCCTTTCACAAGACTGTGCTGTATAGGAAGTCCCTCCCCCATTTTTGTGTGCTGGGGATGGACCCCACTGCATGCTAGGGAAACACTCTACCACCAAGTTATATTCCAACCCCTTCACAAAATGTTTTATAACTATCCCCTTATAAACTTATTTGCATTATTACTTTTCCTTTTATTTTCTATTTATTTTATTTTTCGCATCATTTATTATTTGTCTTCTCTTCCCACTAGCATTCCTTCAATTAAAAAAAAATGTGTGTGTGTGTGTGTGTGTGTGTGTGTATCCCAGTTCTAGGGCTTGAAATCAAGACCTAATTTCAAAAGCTCAGCAGTCTCATGGCTGGTACTCTGCCACTTGAACCACAGCTCCATTTCTGGCTTTTTGGTGGTTAATTAGAGATAAGAGTCTCATAGACTTTCCTGCCAAGGCTGGCTTCAACAGTAATCTTCAAATTTCAGCTTCATAAGTGGCTAGGATTACAGATATGAGCAACCAGTGCCCAGCTTAAATTGATTTTTGTAAGACTTATAATGATATTCTATAAAACTAAATAGTTATGTCTTGCATGATAATTAAGAAATATGTGAAAAAAGAAATGCGTATTGCAAATCTATAAGAAATCTCAGGCTCTGCTGCACTAATTATTAAGTATAGTTTTTGAGGGTTAAAGCACTTTTTACACATTATTAAGTTCATTTGTAGACTTCTAGTGAAATGCAATTTGTAGTCAAAAGTTGTGCATATATACCTACATTTTGATGAATTTAGACCTCTTCATATACTCATGATACCATCATCACAATCCTGGTTTTCTAACCACATCTACACTTGCAAAAATTTTCTTCATGTGCTTCATATGGGAGAGGGCTTGTTTTGTGTGTGTGGCAAGAGCACAATGCAGGAGCTATTTTCTGAGCCTATTATCAAGTACATATTCCAGTATTTCTAACTGTAGCTACTATCTTAAAGAGTAGATATCACAGTAACTTCTGTCCTTTAAACAAAAGCTCTCCATTCACCTTCTTCCCAACTCCTGAACACTGAACTATGTTAGCTATTTCACATGAATGTACCATTTCTCTTTCTGTGGAGGACTTAATTTGAATTTTGTAATGTATGTAAGGCTTATTAATATTGTTCCAAAGGATAAGAACCCCATATTCTCTTTACAATAATGAACAGTGTTGTGATGGCACAATAGTTCTCAAAAACACAAAAAGAAATAGATACATAAATAATTTTCCCAGGTTCATAGTGTATGACAGTTTCTGTGGCAAAATATCTTCTATATGTTCAATTCCAAGCTAACAAAATGATTTAGAAATTAACTTGCAAAATTTATGAATATTTGACAATTGGTTCTTGCCAACCCAAAAGTTATGACACATTGCTGGATTTTGGCACTGATATTAGAGAAAAACAAAAGCCAAGAGCAACTGCTGAACCTTGGTAACATTTTCTACACACATATGGAGAAAGCTCATGTTATTTCTTCCATACAATATGAACTTCCATATATATGAACTTTTCATAACATTATTGTAACTACTTCTTCATTCAAACAATAAAAGTTTCCAATAATTGCCTATTCAGAAAAATACTCGAAGCACATTCAGACTAAAATGCACTTTTTAAAAATAAGAGGCATTTATGGATGAAACAGAATCATTTTAAATGAAACAAGATAGCTAATATCAGTATATATACACATAAGTGTGTTTAGAAACTTGTATCATGGAATATAAATGTTATATAAACTTATAGCTCAGACAGTTACTTAGAATACACTGAATGAAAAAGAAGATCTATTCTTTACTTTTGGGTATAATGGAGTATAGAAATCAAATTGTTTCCATATAGTTTTCAAAGTCAGATCTTACTGGAGGCAACTGAATTAAGACTGAGAAGGAACAAAACAAAAAAGTCAAAACAACAACTAAAGAAGTCATTCTTAAATCTACCACATTTCCATTAATATGTGTGAATACACTTTCTTACCACCTGACATGTTTATTCATAAGTTTCTAAGCAAATCTGGCTTCCATATATAAGGGAAAGTATGGATCCTTTGTCTCTCTGGGTATGACTTAATTCACTTAACCTAATTTTTTCTCAGTCTTTCATTTCTTTAAAAATAGTACAATATCATCTTTGTAGTGGCTGAAAAAAATTCTTTTGTATACATACCACATTTTGTTGATCCATTTGTCCATTGAGGTTTATCTATGCTTATTCTACACCTTGTCTATGGTGAATAGTGCTGCAATAAACATGGTTGTGCTGGTGGCTTTACTGTACCCTGGTTTGTAATCTTTTGGATAAACCCCAAGGTTATAGGGTAGTATGATGTCTGATTTTTGAGGAATTTCCCCACTACTTTTCAGGGTGATTCAACAAGTTCCCTTTTGCCTTCCCTTTTGCCACATCTGTTATAGCTTTTTAAAAATTTATTCTTCACTATTTTTGTGATTAATTTCTTGATAATGGACAATATTGTTTTGATTTACATTTCATTTATGGGTAGAGATTTTGAGCATTTCTTCATGAGCACTTTTTCAGGTCATATACTTAGGTCCAACCCAACTTCACTAAAAGCAAAAAGAAAATGATGGTACCACTGTAGTTATGGTGTTTACACAGTTTATCTGTCTTATATCTCTTGAGCAATCATAGTAAGGTTAGTTTTTGTGTTTTTTCCCCATTAGTTGCCATATCCTAAGAATGTCAAACCCATCACTTAATATCCTGGAACCAGAATGCTTTGTACCTAAGCCAGCTTTAACTATGATTGCCTTTTCTTGGTGACCACACTCCCTTTTGTAATTATATTGGACCTCTTAGTGTGCTTCTTATGTCTTGCTGTTTGTGGCTTCCAGCTGTGACCATTTTGATTAATAACACATCAAGATTTTATTTGATAACCTGCTGTGATCAGAATTAGTTTGGAAGTGCACAGAAGTTTAAGATGATAGGAAAAAAACATCAGCTAATTGCATGTCACCTACATGAATGGATTTTTGCTCTTACAAATAAAAAGATGAGAGAGATCTGGTGGCCCACTCCTGTAATCCAAGCACTGAGAAGACAGAGGCCAGAGGACAGTAATTTTGAGGCCAACCTGGAGTATGTAGTGAAACTCATTCTATCTCAAAAACTAAAATCATTCATCTGATCATTAAACAAATAAATGTAAAATATATTTAGCTACTTAAAATTATGTTAAAGCACTAAATAAAGAAGCCATGGCCTCTAATTCTAGCAGTCTGGGAGGCTGTAAGCCCAGCCTATGAAAAATTTTCAAGACTGATAGCAGGGCATGGTTGATATATACATACAGTATCCTGGTCATGGTGATAAGATCAGAAGCACAGGGCACAGAGCTCAGAGTTCCCACATCGCCTCACCAGGAGTAAATCTTGCCAACTGAACAATGCTGTGGAGACTGAGCTGCCCTGAGGCTGGCACAGTATTTAGCTTCCAGACTAGCTTCCTGGCTATGAGTGTAGGCTGGCAGGTGAGAATGAAGATGTCAAATCTAGGCCATCCAAATCATATGCTTTCCAAGCCTTCTTTCTCCTAGCCTGGAAATAAGTTAGTGCCTTGTTACTTAAGTTTTAGAAGAACAGAGTCCTGCACCTGGAACTGATTCCAGCTTATGTCTGCTTCCTGATAGATCTGAGAAGACTGAACTCAGGCTTTCTGAATAATGGGACTTCCAGAACTACTGCCCCCTGAAAGATTACTAGTTCCCACTCCCAGGGAGTATAGTCTGGGGAAGATTTGTTGCCAGACAGGAGGAAGGGTTTACTTTTGAATCCATCAAACCTTTAAAGAAGAATTAATACCAGTACTCCTCAAACTGCTCCAAAAATACAAAGGCAAGGAACACTACTAATCTCATTCTATGAAGGCATTATACCCATTCCAAATCCAGGCTAGGACACAGAAGAAACGATCATTACAAACCAATTCCTTTAAATGACATAGGCACAAAACTTTCCTAATAAAATACTTACAGACAAAATTCAACTGCACAATTTATAGATTATACACCTTAATCAAGTTATATCCGTTCCTGGTCAGAAGTATAGCTCAACCTAAGTAAATCAATAACTATAGTACAGCTAATAAACAATCTTCTCTGTCCATTCAGCTAAAGCATTTGACAAAATTCAATGTCCTTTTATGATAAAAAAAATCATACATGAAGAAACTAGAGATGAAGGCTACTTATGACAAACTCAGAGTCAGGACGTTACCGAACAGGGGAAATTTGAAATCATTTCTGCTCAAGTCAGGAATGAGATAAAAGAGTGTCCACATTTATCATTCTCAGGGTAGCCCTGAGATTCCTAGTCAAAGCAATAAAGCAAGAAAAATAATAATGATCCTAAGAGAGAAAGAAGAAATAAAATTATTGCTGCTGGAAAATAATATGATTCTATATTTTAAAGAACCTAAAAGTTACACAAAGAAACCTCTAGATATGATCATTTCAACAACATGACAGGATATAATAAACAACATACAATTCAATGGAGAGTTCAAATAATCTAATTTCTTAGAAAGCCAAAATCAAAGTTCAACAAAATAAAACACCATAGGGTGGGGGCCAAGGGAAAAGGGAAAGAGATAGGTGAATGAAGAGGAGAAGAGGGAGAGAATGCAGAGCAGAATTCATGTATGTCCTAGAAAATTAAGGAGAGTGAGGAAAGGGTTGAATACGGGTAAAGGATGGGTGAGAATGTTGAAAGTGGTATATTGATCAAGATACATTGAATTCATAAACTGCTTTGTCAAATGGCAACTCATTTGTTTATACAAATGTTCAAAAACCAGCCTGCACTAATGACACCAGCACAACCATGTTCCTTGCAACATTATTTACTATAGATAATATATGGAATCAACCCCAGATGCACCTCAGTGTATGAATAGATCTAGAAAATGTGATATATATGCAATGGAACTCTATGCTTCCATTAGAAAGAATGTCATCGCCCCATTTGTTAGGAAATACAAAGACCTGGAAAAATTAAGCAAAGTAAGCCCAACCCAAAGAAACATAAGCTGCATGGTTTACCTCATTTGTAATAACTAGAATATGTCTATAAATCTACAAGCTAATCCAATGGATAATAAAAGACAATTACACTTGGGCATAATTAATTAAACAGCACTCTAAGCATTTACACAGTGAGAACAAAAGAGGGTATTCTTAGGAGTGGATCACAATGGCTCAATAACTCTGTGCATATCACCAAATAAAATAATGCTTATTGAAATGAACTCCAAGAAATTGGAAAAAAAAAGGGGAACTTCTTATTGTACTGTTTGCAGTTTTCAATTTTTTTCTTTTTTTCTCCTTTCCCTGTTGTCATTGGTTTTGCTTTCTGTACACTGTGTCTTTTATTTTTTGTTGGTTGTGGGGCCTGAACTCTGGGCCTGAGTGCTGTCCCTCAGCTCTTCAACTCAAGGCTAGTGCTCTACCACTTGAGCCACAGTGCCACTTTTGGCTTCTTCTGCTTATGTGGTGCTGAGGAATTGAACCCAGGGCCTCATGCATGAAAGGCAAGCACTCTACCACTGAGCCACCTTCCCAGCCCTGTACACTGTGTCTTGTATCTAAGTTTATATGATTTAGGGACAGGAAGGGGAATCACATAAATTTGGACAAAGGGTGAAACAATTCAACAGGACACTATGTTGGAACTAGTCACAATGTTGGAAATGAACTTTACAATTTCAGGAAGAGGGGTTCAGGAGAGGAAAAGGTGTGAGAAAATGGGGTGGATAACTCTATTTAAAAAGAAATGTACTTATTAGCTTACTTACATAACTGTAACTCCTCTGTATGCCACCTTTACAATAAATTTTCAATTAAAAATAAGTAAAATAAAAATTATTTGAAGGGAGACAATAAAAACACACATAATCAGTAGCTTTGCTGTATACCAACAACAAACAGGAAATGTGTTAACTTCTCATTGTATACAAGGGAGTCCCTCCAACTCACTGAGTTTCAAATGGTCTTTTTGGTTTAAATTATTTTTCTTATTAAGAGCACCATTTTTCTATGTGTCCAAAAATGATTTTACAAGGACTTTTTTCAGGGTATCTGTTCATTTTCTAATTTTTATCAATTATTTTGACTTCTTAAAGACATTACAAACTTCTAGTATTTTTTAATATTTTTCAAAGTTTTACATACAAAGCTTCTCTCTCTCTCTCTCTCTCTCTCTCTCTCTCTCTCTCTCTCTCCTATATATAAGATCTGTGTCTGGATTTAAAATGAAAACCTGTGCCTATATCTCAGTTTTCACATAGCATCTCTAGTTTCTACTTTCATATTTATGTTTTATGTTTTACACTCATTTTTTAAAATATTTGTCCTAACATTTGTGCTTCTTTTTCAGGTAATAGATGGCATGGGATCTAATTTTATCTTTTTTGTTTTTGGTAATGCTTCTACAATTTTCTCAACATCAATGCTTATTTTTTTTAAAAAAACAACTTTTCGCTGGTTATTTATTATCTTCCATTATAATATTTTAGTATTCCAAATCAAATTGGGTTAATTTATACTATTTGTATTATATTTCATTGGCCAGGATTCTTTTGCCGTTTAAGCAAATTATAAGTATTCTTTCCTTTTAATTATAAGTACTGTGGATTGTTTGCTATCTGTAGAGCTTGTATTTATCCATTACAATGCTATGTATGGTGATATGGCAGAAGTAAATGTAGACAGCTCAACTCTTGTGAAAGAAGAAAATTATAATTTGTCGCCTTCATCAACAAAGCCTTTCTAGTACAATGTACCCATTAGTTTTACTGCATGATTTGTATGATTATGCATGTTCTTCAATTGAATTTGATTATTTCTTGCTATTTATGATGTTTCACAAAGATATCTTCAAAAGAAGAAAGGCTAATACACATGATGGAAAGGTAGACTTTTCATAATCATATATTATCTAATCATATTGTGTATAAGATTACAGCTACAAATACTAATTGTGGTATCTTATTACATAACTACTACTAACATAGTGAAATGACAGGAGACTACAGAAATTGAGATGGCATTATGGATGGAAAGAAAGACATTCTATGTCTATAGCTCTTACACCAATACAGTTTATTTTATGATAATTTTTCCTAGATAATATGTATACTAGATAGAGTGGTTGGTTGGGTTTAACAGAAATCATCAGTTGGGTGAGATCACCGAAGAAATTTCCCAAATTAACTTCCTTACACCTAGCTTAACATCACTGCTCACACTGGAGCTTTCTTTGAAACTTCAGAAACCAAGAATCAAGGTGAAATAAAGGTTGACAATATATCACTGTAATCTAATAGTTGCTTTAATCGTGAGTGGAAATATATTCAGATCAATTCCATCACTTCAGGTCAATTGCCACTCCAGCAGTATCCTCTTATTAGATTGTAAACTTTTAGAAGACTATTCTTTAGGACACTTTGGATTGTCAGTGACAAAAAGTCAATTCAAACTAACTTAAGCTTAAAAGCAATTTATTGCCAAATATTTCAGGAGAGTGAGAGAGGAGTGGACAATATAGTAATTAAATTTGCAACTTAATTTCATTTTGTATGAAATGCACTTGACAGGGCAAGATGACTATTCAGATTTACAGCATTCTCCCTTCATAAATGCAGTAAAAATGCTTCTTAGTTTTTTCCCCCCCATGGAAATCACTGAAAAAAGATTTTGTCTGACCTTACTGGGCTTCAGACCACTCTTGGCTCCAGTCATTGTCACATGCTCACTGTATAAAATGAAAGGTCATTTCTTCAAGAAGAGGCTGCCAAATACAACCAGTACTACTTCAAAGACAAGAGTCAAATCCGAGTCATCACTGCATCCTCCACAGGCCTTTGACCAAACACGTATTTAATTCAATGGATACTAAACAAACAAAGCAAGGATATAACTAATTAATTTTTTGAAAACTTGGAATGAGACCAAGGTAATTCTCTAAAAGGAAAGGAATGAAATAGGGAATAAAGAACATTGGTAGGTAAGATAGAAGGATAGAAGGGAAAAGACACAAGAGTAGAAAATAAGATGATACTTGTCTTTTTTCAGTTTTATCTATTTGTGAATGCAGACAATAGAAACCTTGATGACATTTTTATGAGAGAAAGATTTTCAAAGTCTTCTGTAATTATTACAACCACATTTAGAGAGCCTTTACGAAATGCCAGGGAGTTGATCCAATTCCTCTTATGATTTGCTTGCTGTTAGCAGTTAAAAAAAATAAAAGCTACAGATATTTTGATGGGTAACTCCCAGTGGTTTTCATGAGCATCTGCTAAATATAATTAATGGTGTATTACATTTGAAGATCCTGAAGATAATTAAATTGGAATGTCAAGGTTATAGAAAAATTGTGTGCTAAAATTAGTAGCTGAGCTTTTCGTAATGAATCTCATTGCCTTAGACAAGAACTCCATTTCTGTTCATGAAAACATAGACCAATTCAGAGTAGGTGAAATATAGATGCTACCTGTGCCTTTGAGGACTCAGATAAAAGTCAGTCTGTATAATATACAACTTTCAACTGCCTTGATGGCTACTTTCTCCATCTTTATCTCTTTGTTTCTTCTCCCTAACCTTAGAAACTGATGCATCCCTTTTCCTACTGAGTTCTCTTCTGCTAATGCCCTAGCCTAGTCTTATGCATGCTGAAGCTTTTACTTACCACTCAGAAGGGTTATCAAAACTATCTCACCAATGGGAAGATGTACTTTGTTTCTGGTATTCAAACCAAAGAAGTGCAACATTTCCAAATTATAACAATAATGACAATAATAATCACACATATTTTTGAGCCAAACTAATTTATTAACAAGTATCATTCTAAATATTCTATTGGATAATTAAACTAATTCTTTTGGGGGGGGTCAGTTTGAACTCTGGGCCTAGCCGCTGTCCCTCAGCTCTTCAGCTCAAGGCTAGAGCTCTACCACTTGAGCCACAGCGCCACTTCTGGCTTTTTCTGCTTATGTGGCGCTGAGGAATCAAACCCAGGGCTTCCTGCATACGAGGCAAGCACTCTACCACTGAGCACCTTCTTAAAAACAATCATATAATGTTGATACTGTTACCATCTTTGTTTCTTGGTGATTAAGATTACACTTTAAATGACAGAGATACTAGTTCTGTGTACATCTCATATAATCGCATTTTGTTCAAAGCAAAATGCTCAAAGAACATAGGGTTTAGGCCCTGGGTTCAAGTCTCAGAAATGGCACTAAAAAGTAGGAGAATTTAAATGCCTACAAATAGTATACAAACTGCTTGGATGTGTGCTCACTTACTTGCCCTACCCTCAGTAAGAAAACAGCTCACTTTGATATTTGTAGAATACATGCCATGTATAATGTGTAGTGAATATATAAGGACCCTAAATAAGTTCCTATTTTTGAAGATAAGAAATTTATATTCTATATATATATATATATATATTTGAAATAATGTATGGCATAAACAAGTAATATAATAGCACAAATAAAAACATACCAGCTTCGCCTACTGTAGATCCTAGAAAACATTAGAGATGTTGCCATTTCAAAATAATGGGTGACATGGTATAAGCAAGTTTATTTTCTATTTGAGCACAAGCAAATATAAATTGCCAGCCTTTAATTGCTGTTTGTTCTAAGTAATACATTAAAGTAATATGTTTAAAATATATTCCAGAAAAATGTGACTTAGAGGTGAAACATCAAAGGCAAGGTGCATTGTCTCACACCTGTAACCCCAACCAGTCAGGAGAGAGAGACTGAGAGTATTGTGAGAGAAAAAAAGGTTACTAAGTCCCCCATCTCAACAAACTTGTAATAGTGGCATATGCCTGGGATCCCAGGTACAAGAGTGACATACAGAGAAGGTTCAAGATCTCAGGCTATCCAGAGGAAGAAACCCAAAGTCCTGTCTGAAAAAACAAAAAGGACTAAAAAATAATCTCAAAAGATAGAACATCCAGCTAATAAGACCACAAACTACAGCATCATCAAGGAAGACAGAAAGAAAGGGAGGAGAGAGCTAGAGAAAGGGAGAGGAGGTAGGGAGTGTGGGAGGGAAGGAAAGAGAGAAAGAGAAAGAAAGAAAGAAAGAGAGACAGAGAAAAAGAGAGACAGAGAAAAAGAGAGAGAAAGAAAGAGAGGAAGGAAGGAAGGAAGGAAGGAAGGAAGGAAGGAAAGAAGGAAGGAAGGGAGGGAGGGAGGGAGGGAGAGAGGGAGAGAGGGGAGAGAGGGAAGAAAGAAAGAAAGAAAGAAAGAAAGAAAGAAAGAAAGAAAGAAAGAAAAGGAGGGAGGGAGAAAGAAAAGGTAAGTGAACAGTGAACACACATTTTGCATTATCCAGATAATAAAGCTTTCTTTGCAAAAAATGAAAATATAAGTATTATTATATACATATATAGACATTCAAAATAATTTTGATTTAGTGAAATATTTTTCCTTTTCATTCCAGAACCCAGATAACATGTTTTGAATGACTCATTACTAATTTCATACAACACATTGTGTGACTTGAACAGCAAAGGTAATGGATGTTGTCCGTGGTATTGAGAGCTTTCTCACTAGTCATAAATTTTATGTAAGTAACATCTAGAAGGCAGATTAATGAATCATTATTCAGTTGTTTCAGAGTTTCAAGGAGCTGGTTTGAAGTGATTTTGCCTAAGTATTCCCAATGAAAATTAAAGGTTACTAAGACATCATTCCTGATTCTAAATCAAAAGACACCCAATAATTTTACTAAGTATCTATTGGCAACAAAGTTTTGGGTTTTTTGTTTGTTTGTTTGTTTATTGTCAGTCATGGTGCTTAAACTCTGGGCCTGGGCACTGTCCCTCAGCTCTTCAACTCAAGGTGAGCGATCTACCACTTTGAGCCACAGCACCAGATAATTAGAAATAAGAATTTCATGGACTTTCCTGCATGGGCTGGCTTTGAACCACGATCCTCAGATCTCAGTCTCCAGAGTAGCTAGGATTACAGGTGTGATCCACCAGTGCCCAATGACAACAAAGTTTTTGTGACCAATTCCACAGAGAGAACCTCACTTCCCAAGAAAGATTTAGGATTTGAAGAGTTTCTTCCTACACACATCCCCTCACCCACATTATTAACTTAGTTTCTCCCAAACCTTTACTTCTCTTTCCATCTATGTTTACATTTGTAGGAAAGAAAAAGTATAACAAAAATCAATATTTAATTAGATATGCTGGATAATGTAAGACAACATAGGTGAAAATATAATTTTATTAAAGATAACTGAAGTTTTAGATTTCAAACAAAACATAGAGACATAAGTAAAACTGAATCTCAAAAGAATAAAAAAGTGATTTTTTTTCTTTTTAGAAGGGCCCAAGCTGGAGCTATGAGAACTTTAGTGAAATAAAACAGAACTAATTAAGATAAAAGCATTTCGATTTATGCCTCTGAAATTAGCCTTAACACTAATATACATCAATTCGTTTTCAAATTTTATTTTAATGTAAAGATGTTGTACAGAGGGGTTACAGTGGAAGTGGAACTGTGGCTCAAGTGGTAGAGTGCTAGCCTTGAGCTGAAGAGCTGAGGGACAGCGCCCAGGCCCAGAGTTCAAGCCCCACGACCAACAGAAAACAAACAGAAAACCAAAAACACAGAGGGTTTACAGTTACATGAGTAAGGTAATGAGTAAATTTCTTGCAGAACATTGTTACCCATTCCTGTGTTTTTCTTCTCCTACTATCCCTTCCCTCCCCCAACTTCCCTACTCCTGCCCTCCCTGCAAGTTGTGAGGTTCATTTCCAACATAGTGTCTTGTGAGTATCATTGTTGCAATGGGTCATCCTGTGTGCTTGTTTCAGCATTTTGTTGTTGTAATGGGTCATCCTGTGTCTTTGTTTCAGCAAGGACAAATTAGATAAATGTATATACAAGATGCAGGGTACCAAAATCAAATACTACACATGAATTCTTAAGGAGATATGGGACATCAAAAACAAAAGTTGTGTTTATAAAAACAAAAACTTAGTATTAAGAACACAGATAGGTGAGAATAATTAAATAAAGTATGAGTCTTTCTCTTCAGCTCAACTTTACAAGTAATTAGGCTATGGGTACAGTGAAAAATTGAATTATAGAAGTATGGAGAATAAAGTTATTACATTTTACAGACTAGTGAAGAGTCAAAGGAAATTGTTTTATGAAGAAAAAAGAAAGGATCAAACAAGGACATATTTGTCATGCTCATAGCGACTGCAGAGTATACATTAAATTGGAACCAAGAGGACATAAAGATTGGGAGCATGGATTTAGAAGGCAGATATCAGTGAGTTCAGTCTTCAAGCTTGGGCCACTTTTTCTTTATGTCCTTGGCACTTTTTTTTACTATGATTATAACCCAAAAGACATTTACTTTGAGACTTAGCACAGAAGCAATAGGGGAGACTGTAAGTGAGCTGGTGGAAGATACTAATGTAGACCAAGAAAATTATGGGTCCAAGACCCATCTATTGAGATATTTCAGAAAATAAGAGAGTATAAAGCACCAAGTCTAAGCGCATAAGAGCACCAAGTGAGCACAGATTTGGGAATATTTAGATTAGAGAAAATAAAGGACAAGAAAGAGTCTAGAATTAAGAAATACAAGTGAAGATGGTAAGAACATAACGGTATGTCAGGGAATTCCAATGTAATCACAAAAAAAATAAGCCATGTCATTCAAAATTGCAACATAGTAGATGACAGAGAGGCCCTAAAATTCTCTTTATTGGTTCAAGGTCAAGCCAACAGCTTAATCTTAGAATCTTGGAAGTAAGAAATATTTGACAATTCAACATTTGTTTTGTTATAGGCCAGAGAACGTTGCCAGTACTTCAAGGTTGCATATTTTATACACAATTTATAAAAGATATATATGAATCTATAAAATGTTCTCAAGGAGACACAATACTAAGGAAATTGAGAAACGGGGTATTTATTTCATCCTATGCTGTATCCGTGTCATCTGTGTGGAGAAGTGTCTGTGTTGTAAGAACTTTACATGCGTAAGTATGAACTTCTAGTGAAAGCACTGGAGTTTGAATGCTGGGTCTTCATTCTGTCTTTGCAATTTGTTCTTTCGTATTTCCACTTGAAAGCTGGCCCTGCAACTTTCCATGCCTTTACACTGGAAAAACTTCTCAGTGCCTGAGTTCTTTTTATCTATACGATGTGGGTAACAACCCTGCCTACCTGACAGGATGCTATGGACATTAAGTGAGCTCACACATGTGGAGAGCACAGACGAATGTGCTGTACGTAATGAATTCTCACTACATGGTGGCTATTATTACCAGACAGCCCATTTATTTCTCACAGTCTGCCTTGAGCTATAAAGGTCTTTTAGCTTTTTCAGTCTGATTGACTTAAAATTTTTATTCAGCGTAGCATAAAATAGAAAAGAAGGGTAGGTCTGCATGAAACTCTTCAACAAGTTACTGAGTTCAATCATCTGAATAATGGCTAATATAGATCTAAAAATACCATAGTAGTTCCTGCATATGCTGTAATTTTGAATAACATTTGTCATAATCTTCTGATTATGATAGGAATACATGCAAATTAGGTTTGATCTAAATAGACAAATGTGAGCAATTTATATGTAACAGCCCTTTTTATTTGCTACATTTTTGATTTATGTATTATAGTCGTATCTCAGTTTTCTTGAGGTATTTAGATACAGATGGATAGAGAGCCCTTTAAAAAGCAAATATATTTTAAGGCTCATCAGGGGCATGTAATGAATTGTCTTAGCTTTCTGTCCCTATACTAAAAAACTGTGACAACTTATAACAAGAAAAGAAAAAGAAAAAAAATTATTTGGGTGTATGATTATAGAAGTTCCAGTCAAAGATTGTGTAAGGGTCACAGAGCAGGTAGGAGCAACTAACTGCTCATGTTATGAAAGAAAGGCTAGGATCCCATCATCTTCTTTGTAGGTGTGTCTTCCAATCACCTGAAATCCTCCTACAGGCCCACCTGTGCAGTTCCACAGACCTCCTCGATAGTGCCACTGGTCAGCCTTGGACCTTTGTGGATACCACTGATATTCAAACCATAGCATGAATAGAGATGAGAAGGGTAAATGGATGCAAAGGAGAGGAAAATAGGAAAAAGTAAAACAAAGCTACAGAGAGCTTTCAGTCACCATGTGACTCCTCTCCAGGATGTTATAAAACCATTGAAGTCTATTTACATATGAATAATATCTTGTTTCATTTGTGATTCCTAATAAAGGACAACAATGTATTGCAGATAACCTACTCTTTTCTAATAATGACTGAACCTAGCACCTAAGAAACACGTGCTCTCACCACTGAGCCAGTCCCTGCCAAAAGATATTCTTGAATTACTTTGAATCTCTGAGAAGACTCATGAAAGTATGCTCAAAACCATTCAGAGGCAAATGGAAGCCAAAAAGACAAAACTACAAGTTAATCATACCAGGGGATCCATGAACTACAGCTTCCATAGATCATCCAGTGATACTTCCAGGCATGTGGTTGCCACTGCTGTCCAGGGTACTGGATTCTAGTGGTGGCAGTGTAGACAGTACTGGCTCTACAGCTGAGTTCTAGCTATCACTCTTAAAGCACAAATTTAAAATTACCCATTTCCTCTACTAGCTCTGTTGATAGATAGAACTGACTGGGAAAAAATATTATATATATATATATATATATATATATATATATATATATATATATATTAGCTTCCAGAGATAAAAACAATATAGGTAATGATTACTCTCCCTAGCAAATGAAGGGTAAAATAAGTCATATCTAAATAATATATTTAAATAGCCACTGGATATTCTGTGTCCTTCTCTTGGGACTTGAACCCAGGGTCTAAGCACTGTCTCTGAGCTTTCTTGTTCAAGGCCATCCCTCTACCACTTTGAGCCACAGCTCAAGGCCTTTTGGTTTTAAATCAGAGGTAGGAGTCATAGGGAGTTTCTGACCTGGGCTGGCTTTGAACCATAATCCTCAGATCTAAGCCTCCTGAGTAGCTAGGGTTATATGTGTGACATACTGGAACCAAGCTTTAGATCTTTTTTACATTGGTTTAATTTTATTTAAGCCACTCAGAGATCAAATGTTGATATAATGAAATTGATAAAAGAGAGTTTGCCAAACAAAAATATCACCATGGAAATGTACTTCTTTATGGGAAACCTAAGAAAATCCTGCATAGCACTTTAGATACATTCAGGAAGAAATAAATCCTGTCTATTCATTTAAATCCCTGCTGTCTATGGTGATGCAAATAATCATGAGCCACAGTCTTGCACATTTCATCTTTTGTATTTATAAATCAAGTACCAATTTATGCACCAAAAGGTTACAACTTGTTTTTTATACTGTGTTCAGTAAAAAGAAAGAGAGAGAGAGAGAGAGAGAGAGAGAGAGAGGAAGAAGGAAGGAAGGAAGGAAGGAAGGAAGGAAGGAAGGAAGGAAGGAAGGAAGGAAGGAAGGAAGGAAGGAAAGACCACAACAGTGGGTACTACAGAATTACTCTGTATTTTTCCCTGTCTTATCAATAAATTCAGATTAAAGTTTGCTTTCTGATGTTGATTAAGGATGACAAAGGATCATTTTATCCTATGCAACTTGGCAGTACTCAGGAATCAAAGTACTAGGTTTAGCACTGGAGTGAAATGGGCATTAAATTTTGAGCGAGCAGGCTATAGAAGAGAGATGCAATGGCCTTTGATAACAGAGGAAGTCATTTAATGCAATTTCTTTTTTAAAGGCATTTGTAAAAATAAAAAACATATTTTAAAATAATTTTTATTAAAAATAATTTGCTGATACATTCTTAATACTTAGTCTATTTTCATTTCTGTTAGTTTTAGCAGCCAACAGTTAACAAATTACAGGACATTCCTAGTTTATGGAATATGTGAACTGATTTTCCATGAAGCTATGACAGGCAGAAAGATTGCTTGAATGCTAAATTCATTTCTAACAGTAACCAGATCTTTCCAGAAAAAAAAATGGACCATAAACTCTGGACCTTCAAATATAAAGTTATTGGAGTCACCAATAAAATGCCAATTTCTTGAAAATTATTAACATCTACATTTATAATCTGGACATAATCTGAAATTGAAATTTTGCATAATTGCTTAAATGTAGGTTGTAGTTTTGAGGAAAATGTGCTCTTTTAGAACACTTTCTAATTTAACAGTTTATTGAAAGAGAACTATTTTCCAAAAGTATTTCCTCTGTTTTACAAGTAAGGAGGCACTTAAAACAATTGCTTCTCTATTAGAAAAGATACAATAAGCTTCTAGAAACAGGATGCTGCTAAATTAATATCATTAGTAAAGAAGAACTCTGGGGAAAGTCTAGAAAGCAACAGGATAATCTTTTTGAGGAGTAAATTTTCTAAGGCTCCAACTTGTCTTTTCCAATCAGCTGTAATAACATAAACACGTCTTTCTATCATCTTTTCTGAGAATAGTGTTGACAGGAGTATTGAAAGATATAAGAACGAGGAAGGATTTCCAATTAAAATTTCATTATGAAAAGTGAAATTATAGAGCATCCATTGAAGAGTACCTTTGTCAGAGTTTAAACTTTTTATAGAGCTTCAGATGGATGTTGGGAATACATTTAAAATCCTTGAGTTAACGCTCCAACTGAGCCAAAGACACTACAGAGAGCCATGATGACTCAAGCAATGACATCCATATAATCTTTCTAACTTTTATTAGCTTCACACCTAACAGGATAGAAAGTACCTTCAATACCAGAGCCCAGTTAAAAGACCCAGAAAGTGACAGGAAATTCAGTGTTTTCAGTGACTGATAATTCATATTGTCCAACTTATATACAAGGAACCATGAGGACAAATAGGTCCGACGAGAAAACTAGAAGATAATAGAGTAGGAATACACCATGAATAGGAACTGCTAGACAGTTCTTCCTGCTCTATAGGGAAAAAAAGATTAACAACACAAGATCTATTGGAAAAAAAAACACACACTTGCCTTCAGAGTTTACAAAGGACATTTTAGTGGACTACAGAAAGAGAATAGACCAATGTGAGACATTAGGCCTTTAAATATACTGATTAATCACTTTTTGAGCTGATTTCATTTGTTGTTTTATTTACTCCATTTCTCCTTGAAATGGCTTATCTCTTCATCAGAGAAGAAGGTATATTACTTCAGCTAATTATTCGACTAAGTGAGAATTTCAAAGTAGATAAAAATGAAGGCAACCACAACAAAAATGATTCCTTAGGGGAACCAACATGAAAAGATGCTATGTGAAAAACAAAAAGGAAAGTATATACTACTAGAGATTTGAATAAGAGATCTCTCTCTTCTGATTTACTACATCAGTATTGTTTTATCATTTCATAGAAGGAATCCTGAGTGCCTGCCTGTCTTGGTTTAACATATGGGTAGTGATAGTAAATGGCTACCTGTTGGGCATATATTACATGCTCAAAGATAGTTGTGTATTGTAACAGGTGATACTGAATCTTCCAAGAGCAATGTTATCTAACAGAAATTTAAAGTGAGCCACATATATAATTTTGATTTTTCTACATTAAAAAGAAATCGGGAAACCTCATAGTTCATGTCTGTAATCCTAACTACTCAGAAGCTAAGACCTAGAGGATTATGGTTTGAAGCCAGCCCAGGTAGAAATGTCTAGAAGACTCTATACAATTAATCAGGAAGAATCCTTGTTGGAAGGATGAGTCAAGTTGTGGAGTGCTAGCCATGAATAAGAAAGTCAAATGAGCGTGAGGCCAGGGTTTAAGCCCCCATACTGGCAAAAGAATAAAAAAAGAAGTAAAACTAATCTTAATGATATATTTTAACTCAACTATCCAAAGTAACAACTTTATGACATCTTTGATGTAAAAATGCAGAAATGTTTAAATCCTATATTTACAAAATGAGTCTTTGAAATTGGTATGATATTTATTTTCACACAGAGTGCATCTTAATTAGGCCTTTCATTCCTAAAAGTTCAAGTGTCAGGAGTAGCCAGTAACTACACTCTTATTAAGTTAATTCCTAAAAGTTCATTCCTAGAAAATTGAAATAAGCCAATTAAAGTTTTTGAGATTTAATAATGACTTCCTGATTCTAGGTCTCTTTATACTGCTGTATTCTTGCATCTCTTCAGCTTCAATCAATAGAGTACTTCCATAGATTTCCTTTTCCCCTTTTTGCCTCTTCTTCTTTGGGCCAGATGAGCCCAAGTCTCTTATGTTTAAATGGGAAATGGAGAAGCTTTCATTCCCTCATTCTGTGCTCTAAAAAAATCTATGTTCATTCTCTCTGTGTTCTCATCCCTCACTCAATTGTCAAAGCAAAACAGGAGCTTGACACAGGACCAGGGGTTTCTCCAATGATCCATTCCCAAGCCATTAAAGTTTACCTCTGTCCCCAACTACTCCATCAAACCTGCTTTCTGCGGAGCAGTGACAACAGCTGCTTGCCTCTGAATTGCACAACACATGCTTGGTTTCCTTTTTCAAATGCAGAAGTGCTAGATTCAGGGCCTACTGCTGCCTCTCCTCTGGAATCCGATAACATCATGAACACATGGCTTTTGATTATGTTCTCCTGTTTCCTTGTTCTCATCTCAGGCTTGTATATTTCACTATATTGATGTTTCTTAAGGTTTATACTCATCATTCTAAAAGGCTTTACCTTATTTGTCATCATTTATCTCAATATAATAAAAAGTGACTGTAAGTATGAATGAATGAATAAATTGGTGAAAGATGAATGACTTTATGTGACTATTAAGAATATTCTGAGGGTAGAAGACAGGAATAAAGAGAAAGCATTTGTATATGATTACAAGATTAAAAGCAAAGAAGGCTTGAGGAAGAGACAGATGGTTACATTGTTGGGATAGAAAACTGGTTTCTAAACTAAGGTATATTATAATACACTGATGTACAGATTCTTGGCAGAAATCTGAAAGGTCCTTGAGATAACTGATAATCTAAAGCACACGCTTGACATGTTTTTACAAGAGAAACCCAAACTAAAATTTAAAGGTAAGGAAGAAACTGATTCGAGAAAACTTGACATTGAAATTCAAAAGAATTGTAATTTTGGAAAATCTATATAATTATTTCAGAGAAAATATTTCTTATGTGTTCCTGTGTTCAGAAATAGGTATAATTGAGTAAACTCAAAATTACTAATTACTCATTCATCAAATTATATTGAAGTAAGAGAATTGGGATAACAAGGGATAGACGTATAATTCCCAAGATTTAAAAATACAGATTTGTATGAGTCAATAAATTACTAAGATGTCCATTCCTAATACCTAAAAAATTTATAGCTGAAGAGAGAAGAATAAGAAACAGCAATGTTTCAGCTTTTGAGGAGGTTTGGGTGATCCATTTCCTCTTATCTCTCTTGTTGGGATACAGTTCAGGAAAGTAATGAGATTCCAAAGTTTCCCCATTGTTTTCATGGATCCAGGGAACACAGACACAGACACAGACACACACACACACACAAGAATATAAACAAGTGGACTTAAATGAGTGTCATAGAAGACCTATTTTATGAATAGGTATGACAGATAATTGACAATATTGCCTTCAACTAAAATAGAGATGCCTCAGAGTTCAGAAGACTTTAAGACCACTTGCAGTTGAGATGAAGTTGATGTAGCATTAATACTAGTGAGCCAAATGTTCTACAGAAATAAAAGCATCTTTATTGCTTAGATTTCATCTATGTCCACATTGAGAACCCAGTGATCCCCTGCCTATTCCCCAAACAGAAAAACCAAGAGAGCTGTTAAACTGGGTGGGATCCTGCCACTTGACTGAGGTTGTGTTTGTGATAGAAATTAAATTACTTAAAGAAAAGCAATGGAGGGCTGGGAAGGCAGCTCAGTGGTAGAGTGATTGCCTTGCATTCATGAGGCCGTGAGTTCGATTCCTCAGCATCACATAAGCAGAAAAAGCCAGAAGTGGTGCTGTGGCTCAAGTGGTAGAGCGCTAGCCTTGAGCTGAAGAGCTGAGGAGTAGCGCCCAGGCCCAGAGTTCAGGGTCCATAACTGGCAAAACAAACAAACAAAAAAAAACAATGGAATTACCTACCACAGTTATGCATACTGTAATTAACAGTATTGGATAAAGGAAACACCATAATAGTGTCTGGAAAAGAAAAGCTTCTAGAGAACAATGGATGCTTTCAAATGTTATGACTACAGAATGTCATTTATTTAAGGTTTCAGGAAACAGAAACAAATTCCAGTAAGGAGACATTATAAAGAGATAGAGTGTTAAAAAATTCCATCCACAATAAGAGTTATTTGTTTTGTTATTTCTTGACAAATTATAGTAATATCTCTCTACATTTAGGGCTAGAAGACAAGCATTAAGGAATATGGCAGCAGTTCTTTGGTCTGATAAGACAATAATTCATGAGCTTTCTTGGTGTTGTCTCAATAGGAAGAAATTTCACAGTCTATTAGATTTTCAACTCATGAAGTAGTCACAGTTATTGTAGATGAACAAATAAAATATTAGCTATCATTTTCCCCTATATCTTCACAAAAATTAAATCAAAAGAGGAGGAATAAGGTATCGTGGAGTCACATAAAAGCTTAGCAAGCGTTATCAGAACAATAGTGGCTTTTACACTTTACTAAATCATTTAGCCAACTCAGACTAATCAATGATGAGATGCTGCCAGGAATAACACTGGTTCTGTCACATCACCATAGTAATAAGATTCAAAATTATGTGACTACAGCCCTGAGCTGAAAATCATGACTACAGGAATTCATTGTTCACATTAAAAAATTTTTGTGAAAGAGAAACGTGTTATTCTTGCCTACTTTTCTCTCTGTGCTAAAGACATATAGTTAATCCAGTTGAAACTGAAAAGTTAATTCTTTTGCATCTTATCAGTTCCTGACAATATATGAGTGATTTAATGAAAGACGCTCTTTATACTTTTTTTTTTCATTTAAAAGGTATTCATTCAGTAGGTTCAGGGATCATTTTATGAGAAAATATTTTTAAATCATTCATATTCACAATTAATATTCACTATTGGAGGCTTTATTTCTCCAGCTATTGTATTACTCTCAATTCTTATGGACATTATCCTTGTATTATTAGAATAATTACTTTGATTGTAATGTATGATAGGCACCATTAATTGAAAATTATTGATGTAGAACTACATCAATATTAGACTAACTGATGGGAAACTTCATCATCCAAAAAATAATTCAAAACAAAATACAAATTAGTATCAGCTTTCATCTACTGTATTTAAGATTAAAATTAATTTGGTTTATAAATAAAAAACAATAAAATACAAAAAAATACATTTTTGTTTGAAGCTTTTCAGATCACTTAAAACAAAGGCCTTAAACTAAGAATTATTAACTCAAGCTCTAGTATAGTTAACCGAAAAACATCTGAAACAAAATTATAGTTTATTCTAAATCTGGCTGCATTTGGTATTTGATCCTTTATATAGCTATGGGAATTCTAAAAAGCTAGACAATTTGACCTTTTTATTATAGTCAATTCATGTCCTTTGCTGTGCTAAACAGTACATTAGTAGTAAAAATACCTAGTATTCATCAAATTCATATGCTAATCCAGCCACTATTTCAAGTATATCAGAAACATCACATTTGAACCACACAACACAGGAGAGGTATTACTTTATTCCTAAATTAGAGTACAGGAAATAGGAATCTAGATCTGTTAGCTGAGTGCTGGTAGCTTTCACCTCAGTCCAAGCTACTCAGGAATCTGAGACCTGGAAGATCTTGATTCAGAACCAGCCTAGGCAGACTTTACTTCCAATTAAGCAGCAAAATGTTAGATTGGAGCTGTGGTCAAGTGGTAAAGTGCCAGCCATGAGCAAACCAGCTGACCAAAACTGGGAGGATCTGAATTCAAGCCCTGGCACTGGCACAAAAATGAGAGAGGGAGAGATAGAGAGAAGATAATAGGTTAAATAACTTGTAGAGATTGTCAATGAGTGAAAGATTCATTCTCTAGACTTTTGAGGTCCATACACTTCACCTTGAATTTTGCTGCCTCTTGAAGGTTAAAGCATTTATGATGTATAGCCCATACGTTTTTAAAAATGCATTTAAAAAAAAAATCCTAAAATAAAACTACTTTTTACTTCACTTCTCGTTGAATTCTTACGACCACAAATAATGTTAATTTAATACCTGAGCATTCCAGGAAGAAACATTACTTCATCAGTAGCAAATTTAAGTAATAATCACTAAGGATCATTCTGGCGACATTTTTAACTCACTGACTGTGAAGTAATTTAAAAAGAGCTGGGATACAGATAAGAAATTATTTATAAGTATTCAATTCCTACTGTTTTTTGAAATAATTGTAACTTGGAAAAAATTGGTACTATTATACTGTCTTTTCCCCAAATACAATGTGGTTACTTTCTTCAGCAAAATCCAAGGCTAACAGTTAATTTCTTTTTTATTATGTAACAAGTCAGCCCAAAACTTGTTGGCTAATACTATTGATTTGGCCTCTTATTTTTCAGTTTGACTGTTAGGACTGCACTCAACTGTCTGATCTTGGCTGAGCTCAAGCTTCTTGCTAGATGGAGATGATTTCTCTACTGACACTTGTACAGAGGTGGGTCATTCCAATCCCATGTAATCTCTCATCCTCTGGAAGATATCTTATGCTTTTTCACATTCAGGGTTGATGATGTTCCCAAGAGGGAAAGTGGAAATGTGCAGAGACATTTATTTGAGTACTAGTCTTGAATTGACCTAATACTGCTTTTGTTAGTTCAAATTTACATTTATATTTAAGAATTGAGAAATCAACTCTGAGGCTCCACGTAAAGCTCAGTAGCAGAGCACAAATATGTCAAACACAAAGCCTTGTCTTTGATCACTAGTTCCATGAAGAAGAAGGAAGAGGAGGCAGGAAAGGACAAGATGGAGAAATGTATTCTGCCCTTTGATAAGTTCAAAGTTATGCTGAAAAAGGTGTAGCTGTAGGGATAAATGGAGAGAATTCGGGTGGATTTTGTACTCGACTACATTAACTGAGGGATACTCCAAGAAAACTGCCTGGAGAGTTTGGCTGGCATCCTTTGAGTTGCTGAGAATTCACAGCCTGTGATATGACTCACAGATTAAAGGGCCAAAGTCAAGGCTAAAGTAAGAGGAAAAGAGAGGACTCCCAGAGAATAAAATTGTACTTCATGAGTGTGGCAATAAATAGTAATAAAAATTAATCCCCCTGGGACATAGGTAAACTTGTTGTGGAATATTGAATTCCACTGAAAGGATTCTATTCAAGAAAGTCAAGAAAGATTCATTAGGGTATGTCCAGTGGGCAGTATATCACTTGAAGACAATAGAAAATAAATTAGTATAAGTAGATGGACAGTAAACCTCTTTAACAATTATTTTTATAACTATTTTTATTATTATACAAGGGAGGTTTTATTGTGATATTCCTATACAAGCATATATTTACCAACCTCTTGCCTTCTAGTTCTCCTTTTTTTCCCTCCTAAAAACAATTCCAAAAAGGTTTAAAAATTCTATTCTTGTGCATAATTCTAAACTACTTCAACTATATTCACCTTCTCCGTTGGTCCTTCCTCCTCCTGAACATGCCTTCTCCAACAGAGCATATTTTACTTTCATGTCATTCATTTTTAAAGTATTTTCTGCTTATTATCTATACAAAGTGTTTTCACTATGTTATTTAACATGTGCATAAATTACAATTTAGTCAAATAACCTTCTCTATCGCTTTCTCTTATCCTCTTACTCACTAATTGCTCAAAATATATAAGTGGGTTTCCTTATACCATCTTCCTACACAAACACAATGTGTTCCAGTATCACTCATTATTCTTTCCCCCTCTATCTCCTCTGTTCATCCCCCTAAACAATCTCACAATTAAAATCATATCCTATATATAGAAAACCAGAGATTGTTGAATCTTAGAAGAGACATGAAAAAAATTCCCAAATGAAGAATACCAAATATGGCATTCGACATCTGTCACCCACAGAACAAAATCACCTCAGGTGTCAATTCCAGCAACAATCAAATGAGATTTTTATGGCCATGCTGCAATGAACATGGGTTTGCTGATAGTTTTAATTTGGTCTTATTTGTGGTCATTCGGGTAAATGCCCAGGAGTGGAATTGCTGGGTCATAGAGGAGCTCTATGTGGAGTCTTCTGAGGAACCTCCGTATTGCTTTTCAGAGTAGTTGAACAAGTTTACACTCATACCAACAATGCAGTAGGATTCCCTTTGGCCACATCCCCTCCAGCATCTGTTGTTGTTAAGTTTCTTGATTATAACCATTCTAACTGGGGTGAGGTGGAATCTCAGTGTGTTTTTTATTTGCATGTCTTTTATGGCCAGAGATATTAAGCATTTCTTCATGTGTCTATTGGCCATTCTTATTTTCTTTTCAGAGAAATCCTTAGTCTTTAGCCCACTTGAAGATTCTAAGTCTTTAGCTCACTTGTTAATGGAGTGGTTGTTTCTTTGAGGATTTGTTTCTGAGGGGCTTAAGTATATTTTAGATATGTGATGCCTTTGTTGTATGGTTACTGAATATCTTCTCCCAATCTGAGGGCTTTTTATTTATCTTGCTAGCTATGTCCTTTGCCATGTAGAAGATCTGTAGTTTAATGCAGTCCCATTTATCCATCTTTATGTTTCTAGCTGTTTATTAAGAAAATTTTGACCTAATACAAGGAGTCCTAGTGTTTCCCCTATTCCTTCAGGTAATATTCTGCTTTTACCTCAAGGTCTTTGATCCATTTGGAGTTGATTCTGGTGCAGGGTGATATATAAGGATCCAACTTCAATTTTCTACACATGTTTAGTCAATTTTTCCAGTACCATTTGTTGAAGAAACTGTCTTTCTTTCATCCTGGTTTTTTATTGGCGCCCTTACCAAAGATTATGTGGACATAGGTCTGTGAGTTCTTTTCTGGCTATTCAATTCAATTCCATTGGTCAAACTCCTTTTTGTCAAACAAAAAAAACTATAGTTACAAGATAGCCTGTGGCCTCACAGCATATAAGAAGATATACTGCACAGATTTCCCTCCAAGAAATAACTCTACATCCAGTTGTTTGGAGTACAGTTAGCTCATAACACTAGCTGCAACACTTCCAGAAGCTGCTACCGCACATTGGGCCACACTCTTTTTAGACATTCCCAAGACAATGTCTTGCTTATGGTGGAGAAATTAGACTCAGGATATTCCTTCCCAGTGTAACAGTCCATTTATAGTCAATCTTTTTATGAACATTGGTTTGGCAGAGAATATGTCAAACATGAATTAAAATTATAGTAGCTCCTCTGTAATTCTGCTTCCTTTCCTCTTCTTTTCCCCACAGATGTCAGATTTGCATGACAGTGTCTGGGCTTTCCTTTATCAGTTCTTCCCCTTTCTTTCATTTTTGTTTGCAGGTTGTTGAACATGGTAGGAAAGATCATGCAACCTCTATTACCAGGGATGGATAAGGAAGAATCAACACACAGTTGTGTGAAATAAACAGTTGGTAAATAGAAAGGTAGAACAATGGGTAGATAGATAGATAGCCACATAGATAGATAGAACTTGCTCTATGTTTACACCTTGCTAAGTCCAATTAATGCAAAAAATCATTTCAAAACTGAAATATTACATTGTGGACAGACTAATAGTAGGCTGTAAAATAAAATATTTTAAAACTATGCAAGGAGAAATTTTGAATTTAACTTCTACTGACTAGCTCAGTGACCTGAATGGATTCACTTTCTCCCTATCAGCTTTCTCACTGCAAATTAAGGTTAGTTATTTTAGATCATAGTAGAGATCAAATTAGATAAGAATAAAAATGATAGGGAAACTATAAAAGTTACTAGATGGTTATAATTTTAAACCAGAAAAAAGTATTGATTATTCATGCTGTTCACTGAAAAAATGGTTTTGGCTAATTCAAATCAATCCAAAGCACAAAAAATATTAAAAATTGCAACAAAAATATAGAAGAGAAAATGAAAGTTTAAAAAGTGGTGCATTTTATAAATCTTTTTCTTTCTGTACCACTCTACCCATTCCTTGAAAATCACCCCTACTTACTTTAGAATTGAATATCCCACAAAAGAACAAACAAAACAAAAAAATCATTAGAAAAATGAGAATCAACTCAACTCAAAACAAAAGGGCATGAAATTTATCTGTTGTTAAAGTTTAAATATTAAAACACATTGATTAATGAACAAAGTCATCAAAAAGGAAGATGAGCTTTCTCAAATATATATTTTATCATTACTATTAGAAAGGCATTACTTAAAGGCAAAGTTAAAATAAAGGCATTGTCTTTATTATGCCAATGATAATTATTTGAAGAGGAACAAACATATTTGAAAGAGTATTATTTCTCCTATTTATACTTTGAATATTAGCTAAATCACAGTTGATTAAATGGTATGTAAACAAGACAAAATAAATATATCCAGTAATTTATTTTTGGTTCTTCTGTTACCCTAGTAACAATATTACAAGGTGTTTAAATCGATGTCATATCTAAACACAATTTTATACTCATTATAAAACAGACACCTTATTTCACACATGAAATCTTTCAATTGCTTACAAATATTCATATCTGAACCCAAGTCTAAGTGATGCTAAGATAAATGATGGACAGAAGAAGTATTTGTATATTGTCATCAGTTTACTTAACTAGTCAGAATCTACATACTTGTGATGATGATTTCCTAAATTAACCAATTATTAGTGAACATGACTAATAAAGGTCCACAAAGGCTTATCCTACTTGACTATCAACAGTCATTTTTAAAGCAGCATATAACTCATTACCAATATTAATGCAACATGTTTGTTAGTACTGAAAAATGAAGAATTTATAGCCTAAAATTGTGATTGTCAGAAACACGAAATTGTTCTTCCTTAAAAAAATTCTTTCAGCACACTATTTACAATTAATTTTTGGATTAAAGAAAATTATATAATGACACTACAAATAAGAAACCTGACAAAGACAACTAATAAAAATAATATATAGTTCAGAAAGTAATATCAGGATGTGCTCAATGAGACTCAGAGTCTTGGTGGAAAAATGCAATTTTACATTTGTGGGGAGGGAGTATCCTTCAAAAGTTCTGCTTGATTGGGTATATGCATTTAGTTGGTAGTTAGTTTTGATTCATTTGCACTGTCCTAACAAAAAAAAAAAGAATATTCATCATTGTAACAAATTTCTCTATACTTCCCATATTAATATGAAACCATATAGTAAACTTTACCTCCAGAACCCCTTACCCAAAAGTCAGTCTTATAATTCCATACAATTAAGCCAGGTGCCAGTGACTCACGCCTGTAATCCTAGCTACTCGGGAGGCTAAGATCTGAAGATTGTGGTTCAAAGCCAGCCAGGGCAGGAAAGTCAGTGAGACTCCAATAAACTACCAGAAAACCGGAAGTGGTGCTGTGGCTCAAGTGGTAGAGTGCTTGCCTTGAGCTGAAGAGCACAGGGACAGCGCCCAAGCCCAGAGTTCAAGCCCCACGACCTACCCCCTTCCAAAATTCCATACAATTGGTAATCTCCATATGATTCAATAGATACTAACTTTTGCTTGTGGTACAGATAAGGGGGAGATAAATGACCTAACTCTAGATAACTATGAAATCTAAGCTGCAACTCTTTGTAGAAAGGAAGATCATCTATGATGCAATGGAAAGAACAGGACAAGGAACAAGGACTGGAAGAAAGGACAGGAGCCATATATAAATAAGAACAAAAAAAAAGAAGTTAGAAGAGGTGAGATGTCACAGAAGACAGAGTAAGTTGGAAGTGGGAAGATTTTCAGGTTTTCCACTCTGTTCAGTTCAGAGTTTTTTCTCCCTGTATTTTTACTCTACTTCTTTCTTTTTTTATTAATAAGTTCTTTTTTTGTGAAAATACTGTACAGAGGGGTTACAATTACATGAGCAAGGTAATGAGTACATTTCTTATGAAGCATTGTTGCCTCCTCCTTTGTTTCCCTTACCATCCCTGCCCTCCCATCTCTTCCCCCACAAAGTCGTAAAGTTTGTTTTTCAACATAATGTCTTGTACATCTCGTTGTTGCAATGGTTCACCTGTATCCCTATTTAGACAATTTGTTTTTTTCCTTCCCCTCCCCACATTATACCAACATCAAATACAATATACTCTGCTTCTTTCAAACTTATTCAAGCAAGGCTTCTCATTTTTATAAAACCCATTCATGCTTTTTTGCTGAGAACACTGACAGTTGTCAATATCTGCATATCTTTCCCTCTGCGTCACACGCTGAACACAAAGAATGTTCAGCATTCTTTATCCAACTAACATGTTAACCAAAACATAGAAAGTGCACAGAAAGAATTTTATGTGTGATCATATCGTCTTCAGATGACCATGAAGAAAACAAACTTATTTGCACAGATTTGGTGAGGGGGTGCTTAATCAAGCTCCCTGGCTCCCTTCCTTTATTTATTATTTTCACCAAGAGTTGTGTATTTTCAGACTTGTCTGTAGGCTGACTTTTTTAAAATAAAGTTGACAGAGGTCAATTTCAACCTGACTTTGGTGTCTTTGCAAGCAGAGGAAAAGGTTAGATGGCTAAGAGGAAAAAAAAATGACCATTTTTCTACTCCAAATTATCTGTCATTCCATGTTGAATGTAGTAATTCTATTTTATTGAAAACTATTTATGGAAGCTTTTAAAAGAACACATGCTGCTAGGGTTTGCTAGCAGGGAACTTAAAAAAATCATAAATACTCAGACTGAAAAGTAGATACAAAATATACACATACCTCTTCATTTGATTTCTAACCTGTTCTTTTAAAAGAAATCTGATAGTCTCTGTTTAAAGCAGTTATACAACTAAAACAGAGAATAAATATGATCAAAATTAATAAATGCTAATAGAGGAGATTGAATGTTTTTCCTTTTTCCTTTCTTTTTCTTTTTTGCGGTCACAAGGGCATTATCTCTCCCAGATCCTTGTGCTCACTGAGTGGCTTTTTTACTCATAGTTAGGCTCTATCACTTAATCCAGGCCTCCAGTATAGAATTTTGTTTGTTAGTTGGAGATGGAGTCTCATAGTCTTTTGTGCCAGAGCTTTCTTCAAATACAATCTTCTATGTGTCAGCCTTCTGAATAGCTAGGGTTACAGTCATGAGCCATAGGAACCTGACTGGTTTTTATTTATTTATATTTAATGTTTTATATTTTTGAGAGGTTTTGTGGAAAACTTGGTATATTATAAGTGAAATTAGAACAAGTGTTTGAAAAAATGAGCAGATACACTGGGCACCAGTGGCTCACGCTATTCAGGAGGCTGATATCTGAGGATCTCAGATTTGAAACCAGCACAGGTAGGAAAGCCCAATGAGATTCTTATCTCAAATTAACCACTAAAAAAGCCAGAAGTGGAGCTGTGGCTCAAGTGGTAGAGTACCAGTCTTGAGCACAAAACCTTAGAGTCAGCACCCAAGCCCTGAATTCAAGCCCTAGGAATAGAAAAAAAAAAAAAAGCAGTTACAAAAGAAACATTTTCGGGCTGGGAAGGTGGCTCAGTGGTAGAGCGTTTGCATTGCATGCATGAGGCCCTGGGTTCGATTCCTCAGCACCACATAAGCAAAAAGAAAAAAGCCCGAAGTGGCGCTGTGGCTCAAGTGGTAGAGCGCTAGCCTTGAGCTGAAGAGCTGAGGGACAGCGCCCAGGCCCAGAGTTCAGGCTCCATAACCGGATTCCCCCGCCCCGAAAAGAAACATTTTCGAAATCACTACAAAGAACAAGAGCATGAGGTAAGTGAAAAGAAACAGGAAGTATTGGTTTTGATTTAAATTATATTCACTCTCTCAAAATAGGCATCACATTATCATTCATCCTGAAGTTGGTTAGGAAGTACAGCTTTCTGAGAATAAACAAAGGTAGGAAATTACTTTCAGAGCTCACAATGAAAGAAAAATTCCACGTGTTTTCCTGGAAATTAGATAGATACACTCACGTGCTGAGCTGTTCTTCCCTTCCAGATAATCTCCTAGGGACAGGGAGCTTATTGGTAAAAGCAGATCACAGTTAGATTGTCAAGAGTATTAAAGTTGAGGAGTCATGGGTCATTTCCAGCAAGGTATCTTGATGAAGCATCAGAAGAGTCATTCATGTAGTTTCCCCTCATCCTTTACTTCCTTGTTCTAGGCCTCTGTCATTATCCTAGCCCATAGCTACCTTGTAGCAAGAGCAGCCTGGCTTAAAATCTGTTCTGTATGCATTTGAACATGGTTGGCTATGTTGGTAGATCAAATTCAGATCCACTTTCTATTACCTACAAATTGTTGTTTATTACATTGAAGCTTGTGATTTCTTTAAACCTCAGTATCACAAAAGAAGTAGTCAAGTAGGAGGGTGGTGGTAAAATAGAAGAGTCAGAAATATTAAAGAGAAATGGGAGCCAGAAATCTGGCTTCACATTTGGAAATTGAGGGGGGTTGGGGGGAGTATCACCAAAAGGTGATATGCCTTTATAGACAGGCAGCTAGAATAGAATAGTGAGTTGGCTTCTGTTCTTGGAATGTGGGTACAGACAAAGATGGAGTTATGCTTCACCGTGGTCAGGAATTGATTCTGAAATTCTGATTCTCCTGCAGGGAAATGATAGACTAAGAAACATTATGAAGAAAATTAGAAGATTGCACTGACATAAGTCAGCATGGTTGGAAAACTAAACCTGCTATGAGACTAAAACTTGGAGAGCTTTAATGACAGCAAAATCAAAGGGGAATTCAAGCCTTCAAGAATCTTGAACAAGCAGATAGGACAGACAATGGCTACACCATTAAAGATGCCAGTACAAATTCTAGCAGAACAGACAAGGGATTGGCCTCAAATAACAAATTAAGTCCAATGATTATGATTGCTTACAAGTTCAAGAGCACAATCCCACTTTTTGTGCCAAAAGGCAAGAAGAACCAATGAATATTTATTTAACAAAAGACCCTATATTTGTCAAAAGTTGTTTCTAACTGAAAATTCTGAAGTACATGGGATGGCACCTCTACTTTGACTTTAAGTTTAAACCTTACTTTCTACAACTCTGCTAAGCACAAACATTAAAATGGAGATTACAAAATTGTGATGAAATAAAATGGAGATATTTTTCAGTTCATCTTCACTTATAAAGCAGCTACATGGGCCATTTGTTTTATGTATTTCTTAATATTATTCAAGAGTAATCTCCTTGCTATATAATATCTGGGAATATTTAATTAAAGAATTAAATTTCCATGCTGGAGAAAGTCTCAAAAATTTAGAGATATCAACTTTGTGAATCTATATAAGAACAGATTATATCGTGCCAAAATTAGAAATATATTATCTCCAAACATTTTATTTCTCTTTACAAACACTTTAACATTTAAAGTAACATTTTTTTGGAAAACAAATGTCTGGCTCAATGTAAGATTAGTACTTTGATTATTAAAACTCAAGAAATCCAGATCCAAAGTATGAATACACACATACACACACACACACACACACACACACACACACACACACACATCTATGACTCCTTGGACACATTTTATAATTATTTATTATTTTGATGAAAATCAGTTGAGTTAGAAATTTCTATCTATTAATTTGCATCAAGTATTCATTCTGCTCTGTATAAACACAAGAAAATTGTTTTTCATTTCAGCATGTTGTCTTTTGCATGTCAGTCTGAACAGTGTTGCTATCCTGAAATGGTCTGTACTTTGAACTAATATTAGTCTACTCAAGACACTCGCTAGCAATGCCATCTTTTCCCTTCTCACATCAAGCACAGGCAATCAGAGGGTGTTTGGGGATTCTTTCCTCATGATAGACTGTTTATCATTTGTATTCGAGTTTTATTTGAATATTGTTTTTAGTAAAATCTAGATGATTAAAAAAACAGGATGCTATAGCACAACAGGTAGAAAACCCCAAGCAGAGTATGAGCAATTATTCTGAAATGATCCTAATGCTGTACAACATAAGTAAGGTATTTAAATTCATGTTTTTCCAGCATCTGTTGCTAGTAGATTTAATACCTGATTTTCAGATAAGTGCTCTAAAGTCTTTCTCCAAGAAATACTAGAACTATTGTTTAATTAGATCTGGTTTCAGATAAATCCATAGCCAGGCTTGGTTGCAAGAAAGATATAGACTTTTCTCCTTCTGTCTCCTTCCAGTTATAAAGAAAAAGATGCATACTCAGGTCAACTTAAGTCATCGAAGTATATTAAAAGGATACAGGGAGAAAGAATGAAAACCATATGGTATAGAAACCAAAATTACTGCTCAGAAATGAGTAGTTTCCCCAGATGTCTAAGGAAGGCAGTGATAAAGAAATTGTTTTACAAACTTTCCTCTTAAAATGCAAGGCTAACCTAATCTAATCTAATAAGAGAGCTAAAAAATAAAATGGAAGAAAGACAACCTCTTTAGTAAATGGTACTGGCAAAACTGGTTAAACACCTGTACAAAACTAAAGCTAGATGCTTATGTATCACCCTGAACCAGAATCAACTCCAAAGGGATCAAAGACCTCGAAGTCAAAGCAGACACCCTGAAAACATTACAGGAAGGAATAGGAGAAACTCTAGAGCTCCTTGGCACAGGCCAAAATTTTCTTAATAAAGACCTAGGAGTACAACAAATCCAAGAAAGGTTGGACAAATGGGATTGCATGAAACTGCAGAGTTTCTGCATGGCAAAGGACATAGCTAACAAGATCAATAGAAATCCCAAGGATTAGGAGATGATCTTCACTAGCCATACAATGGACAAGGATCTCATATCTAAAATATACCTGGAACTCAAAAAATTAAATCCCCCAACAACAAATCCTCAAACTAACAACTGCCTGAAAAAATAAGGGGGCTAAAGAATTAAAGAGAAACTTCTCTGAAGAGGAAAGAAGGATGGCCAATAGACACATGAAGAAATGCTCAACCTCTCTTGCCATAAAAAATGCAAATCAAAACAACATTGAGATTCCATCTCACCCCAATAAGAATGGCTATAATCAAGAACTCAAATAACAACAGATGCTGGAGTGGATGTGGACAGAAGGGAACCCTACTGCATTGTTGGTGGGAATGTAAAGTTGTTCAACCACTTTGGAAAGCAGTATGGAGGTTTCTCAAAAGACTCCACATTGAGCTCCCCTGTGACCCAGCAATCCTACTTTTAGGGATTTACCAAACTGATAAAACAAGGCTATACTAAAGCTACCAGCACAACTATGTTTATTGCAGCATGATTTTCCATAGCTAAGATATGGAACCAACCCAGATGCCCCTTTATAGATGAATGGATCAAGAAAATTTGGTGTGTGTGTGTGTGTGTGTGTGTGTGTGTGTGTGTGTGTGTGTGTGTGTAGGAATTCTGTGCTTCCATTAGATGGAATGACATCACCCCATTTGTTAGGAAATGGAAAGACTTGGAAAAATTATATTAAGTGAAGTAAGCCAGGCCCAAAGAAACATAGGTCCCATGGTTTCTCTTATTTGTAATAACAAGTATCAGTCTAGGAAAAACAGAAAAGGTCAAAAGCTATGGACATATGACCATATAAACTGATGTTTAGTGAAATGAACCCAAAGATAAGGACACAACTGTTTTTTTCTTTCTTCCCCATGGTATACCCCTGATTTCACTGTATTTGATGTCGGTGCCCTGCACTTTGTATATACATTTTTCTAATTTGGAAAATTAGAAATATGGGAGAAGTAAAATAACAAAATGCTGAAATGAGAATACAGGTTGACCCATTGTAACAATAAGATGTATAAGACACTATGTTGAAAACAAACTTCACAAATTGGGGGGATGGGAGGATGGAGGAGTTAGGGATGTGGGGAGGTAAGAGATAATAGGGGAAAAACAAAGGAGAGGGTAACAATGCTAGATAGGAAATATACTCATTACCTTATTCATTTAACTGTAACCCTTCTGTACTGTATTTTTACAATAAAAAACATTTAAAAATGCCTGGCTATATACCTTTATCCTACTGCTTAGCCATATATCCATTGCCTTCTTTACTTCTTCACAATCTATAACCATTTACTAACCTCTCTACATCTCATAACTATCCCCAAAACACAGAATTAGAGTAGGTCAGACTGAGTCTGACAGTGTGGTAGCCAGGCCATATTAAATCATCTCGAAATCTCTGCCACTCTATGGCTGATAAAATATGGCTGATTGTGGGCATCGATTCAGCTTTGCTTCAAAGAATTTCCCTCAAGAAGGATAGACACAATCTTAAGAGCTCCTTAAAAAGAATATGAGAAATGCAGGCACTGTTAACTAAATAAATGTCAGTGTATGTTAGTGTGAGCGCCCTGTTATGAATCGTCAGTGTTCTAAGACCTTTACATATTTACTTGTAACCAATTCCTTGGTCTGCCTCAGTGGCCTGGATCTTTGCCCAATAGAAGACATTAGATTCCTGGATCAGAGACAATGGACAGTTTATAACTCATGACAATGATTTATTACTTCTAACATTAGCCATAGCCTGTTCAGTTTGTGGTTTTGTGTTTTGTTTTGGTTTTTTTTTTTTTTTGACCAAAGCACAGTTCTCAGTGGACATCAGGAAGAGGCCAATTTGATCACTGTGTAAGAGAAAACTCAAGCTTAGGAAACTTGAATCTTTTCACATAGACCATAAATCTACCTGAACTTTTCCTGAGAGAGAGACATTATCTTGATTATCCTGGAGAGTAAACAAATCTGAACCTTGATTTCTCCTTCTTCGGCTATAATTATCTAAACAAACATCCTGGGACAATGCTCAAAGAACAAAGGCAGCTGATGCCTCTGGTTGCCAAGCATGCAGCAATACATGAGAATCATCGCCCTAAGGACCTCAGCTTAAAGGGTGCTAAATGTTATTTGAAGAGGTGTAATTAAACATAATATTACAAACCTGAAGTTCATGGGCCACATCTGAAATATGAGATCTGCTCTTTCCACCACTCACAGTTATTGCAAGGAGAGGAAGGGGACTGGGGCCACAGTTACAGGAGCAGGGTAATGAGTCCATTTCCTATCCAGCATTGTTGCCTCCTCCTTTATTTTTCCCCTACCATCCCTTTCCTCCCCACCTCTCTGGCTCCTCCCTTCCCTTCCCCCAACAAAATTGTAAAGTTCATTTTCAACATATGCCTTCTATTTAGTGAATTTGTGACATACCACCTTGTCTTTCAAATAGTTAGGATCTTTCCAGAAATAAAGCATTTTCTGGCCATCTCTGAACCATGGTTGTCCCATACAAAAAAAATGGTTAAAAAAATCAAAAAAAAAAAACTTTAGTGTTCCCATGGATAGAAAAAGTCTTAACGTTATTCCTTCACCCATCAGCTATCATTTCCCTTGTTGAGAACTTCGCTTTCATGCTCACAAATAGATAGCTAGAGAAAAAGTCCAATGAGTTACCAGAAAGTGATAGTGTTTATCCAGAATGTTTTCTTTGTTTTGCTTTTTTTTTACTTACATAGACATATGTGTTTTTCTAATATGTCAAGAATTTACCAGTAGCCAACATCTGTTTCTCTCCCATTAAAATCATAGCTGACTTTATCCAGACCACTAAAATTAACAGCTTAAAAAATAGACTATTCATCTTTCTTAGGAGAAAGTTTTCTTTGGAGCAAAATATGACTATGGGACTAAGGTTTACCAAACATGATAAATAGAGATTTTGGAAGGCATTTTAGAAAGATTGTAAGAGCTGACTTTGTAGGCATATATTCTTGGTGTTTCTTTATTCATCTATTACTGATGCCTGAAAAGTGGAAGTGTCAGTTGGATTTCTAGCAGGCCCTCCCAGACTTTGGAGAAAATAAGAGTAGCCTGGATCCTTGATATCTTCATGGAACCATTGTATCAGCCTTGTTTCTCAGTCTTCAAACTCATATAACTTGGAACAACTAGTGTGCCCAAGAGCTACCTTCAATTGTTTAGAAAACAAATGTTTGATTCTTCACAATAATAATTATGAACTATGGGATGATCATTACAATAAATTTATAGGGTTAATAAAAAGTGAAAAGAATACCACTCTGCATTGTTATTGGCAAAATTTGTCCCAACCATTACTATTATGAATAAGCTAATCTAAAACACAACTACTATGAGGCAATATTTCTTTATTTAGTAATAAATGAAGCATATTTAATTATACTAGATAAAAGCCTGGCTCAAAACTTACTTTAATTTTGTTTAAAATAGATAATAGGCTGAGGGTCTGTGGCTTGTGCCTGTAATCCTTGCTTATTGAGAGGCTCAAATCTGGGGCTCAAGGTTTGAAGCCAGCCCAGACAGGAAAGTCCTTGAGACTTTTATCTCCATTTAACCACCCAAAAGCCAGAAGTGAAGCTATTGCTCAAGTGGTAGAGCACTAGTCTTGAGCAAAAGAGCTCAGGAACAGCACTCAGGCCTCCTTATATTCAAGTCCCACATAAAAAAGGTAAGATCCTAGGATTTTACTTTCAATATTTATTTTGAAGCTTATTTTCAAGGTGAGTGTATTTTCGTTTCATAGAAATTAAGGACATACCTTCTATTCTTGATATCTTCCACAAGTATCACTTTTATAAGTATCATCAAGTGAAATTTGCAATGTTGCAGGGCTTTGGTGGTGTGTCTAATTTCCTTATATGTGTGTTTTTGTGCATATGTTGGTGTAATTATGAATACAGTGCTGGCACATGGCAAATTAAAATGAAACACAGTATGTAAAATGTAAATGACATATCTCCCTTAAACTCTTGTCTTCCTTTGCTTGGCAAACTCTAAGTGATAAATACATAAACAGCTTTAATAAATTATTCCTAAAATTCTTCATGTCTCTAAGATAAGTACATCAAAACAATGTGTCCATCTTACCTATTTTTGACCCCCAGAAATTCAGGAGTGAGTAAGGTAAACAGTCTGAAATGGAGAGAATACCCATTTCTTTCCATTTTTCATAAGATACTTCCTTTTCTATAAGGAAGAAATGTAGATAAGACACATAAGATGAAAGCCCACATAGCATAGCATCAGCTCTATAAGAGCCTCATGACAAATGGTTAGGCACATGTGGGAAGAAGCAGACTTAGAAGTCTTTTACAACAGCTTTTCACAACAACGCACTCCTACGAGAACTCAGAGATCTCTCAAGAGCTACCTTCATCTTTTCCTAGCATACCAGGACCAATGAACTAAGGGGTATCCACTAGGTCCCACCTCTTAAAGCATCCACAGCATCTAAGGCTTCTATTCCATCTCTTCCTGAATCTTGGGAACTTCAAATACATTAACCTTTTGAGGACACCCAAACCAGAGCAAAACCAAAGCAGCACCTCAGCAATCTAATCAATCATCATTTGTGAAACTTATTCAGTGCAATGTTTGACATTATCTCTCCTGAAATGTTAATGGATTTGATAATTATGAAATTAATTGCTAAATCCAACAGGAACAGATCCCATCAATAAGCAGGTACCAAAGATCCTATGAACTTCATTTCATGTTTAACACATTTTTATGTTAAAATTTTAAGAAACTGCTTTTGTGTGTGACAGTCCTAGGGCTTGAACTCAGGGTCTGGGTGCCATCTCTGAGCTTTTTTTCTCAGGGCTGGCATTCTACCACTTGAACCATAGCTCCACTTCAGCCAGGCCTTTATCTAGAATAAGAAAATATGCTTCATTTATTACAAAATAAAGGAAAACTACCTAACAGTAGGTATGTTGTAGATTGACTTATTCATAAAACAATGATTTGGCTGAAATAAAAACACAAAATGGGTATACTTTTCATTATTGACTAATTCTATAATTTTAGTAAGGATCATAGTTCATAATTATATAGCATTGTTCACTTTCATACACTAGACACTATTCTTCTAAAGGATGAGATAAAATTTTGTGTCTAACTTTATAACCTCATTGTGCAACTACTTAAGAATAAAATCTTTAGTTAAAAAATTGAATAAATATATGAGATACAAAAGTTTTTCAAGGAAATGGCAAGCTAGGGTTGTTTTTCTTTTTTCTTTTTCTTACATCAGTAGATTGGAAGGTTGGAATAGCTGCATGTGAACATTGAAAATGAGCCTGGGAGAGACTACATTTTGTCTCTACTTCCCCAAATAAGCTAATCAGAGAAATAACGTTGGTTTCAACTGTATCAAATAAGTAAGAAAGAATTGAGTTTTGCTTAAGCACCTGTGTGCCCTTACCAACAGCAGAATAGATATCTCTCAGCCTTCAGGGAAGCTATGAAGATTTAATGACTAAAGATAAAATCTATCTGGGTGAGTTATGGGTTACTTAATTTGAGAAAGATTAAGCTAGCCTTTTGTGCCCACTCATTTTAGGCTTCATTATTCTCTTATATTTTCCCTTCTTAAACACAATTCTCCACCTGGCATTTTGTCCATCAATTTATAGTCATAATCCCAGAAATGAAATTGCATGCCATAAATAGTTTGTTCAAACACAAACCACTATTCAGAATATAATTTAAACACTGTAGGTGTTTGTGATTTAAATTACTTTCAACAAAGGCAGCTTTTATCACAAAAAGTGAAAGAAACTGTTATTTCTTCTCAAGCTTTGGAAAACTGAACATTTCTGAAAATGTTCATTTGCAATCATGATTAACTCAATTGAGGGAAAGAAAATCAAAATCAAAATATATTTCTAAGATAAAAACGTGATGATGTAGAAGTCATTTATTATCATTGAAAAGCTGATGTTATTTAATTTGGATAAATGGACAAAATTTGGAGGAGAAATGAAATTTCAATGCAAACAAAAGTAGATATGAAGAAAATAAAGTGGACCACATTTCTATAACATGAGTAAATATTTTTTTCATACAAGAGAAAAGCTTGCAAATTGAATCAAATTGGTCAAGATGATAGAAAGGGATGATGTTAACCCCTTATACTCAGTATATTCAGTAATAAATCAGTGTTTGAGGTTTTCTAACTCAAAACCAAAATGTTAAATTAAAATCTATACAGATTTACTTTTTTATTGAAAAATGTTTAATGGTTCCTTTCCTTTCTTGCATGGAAAAATAGATCCATTTGATCCTCATTATTATTATCCTCACAAAAGAACAAGCTTTATTATAGATAAGATCATAATGATAGGTCATTAGAAGAACTAATGAGAGAAGACAAAACACAGAGAAGGAACTCAAAAGATGATACCCTTTTAAGAATCACATTGGATTTATACCATGGGGGAAGAACACACAAAAGAAACAAAAAAATCACATAGTACATTATAAGTACATTAAAAACAACAGCATGTTTTCACTGTATTTGATTCCAGTGCCCTGCATCTTGTATATACATTTTTCTAATTTGGGGAGGGAAGGGAAATAACAAAAAGCTGAAATAAAGATGCAGGATGACCCATTGTAACAATGAGATGTACAAAACACTATGTTGAAAACAAACTTCACAACTTTGGGGGGAAGGGAGGAGTTGGGGAGGTGGGGAGGGAAGGGATGGTAGGGGAAAAACAAAGAAGGGGGTAAAAATGCTCTATAGGAAATGTACTCATTACCTTACTCATGTAACTGTAACCCTTCTGTACAGTGTATTTACAAAGAAAAATATATATTATAAAAAAGAAACAACTGCCAGCATACAAAAAAAGAAAAAAATTACATTGGACTTTCTCTCCTCAAAATAAGAATGTATATGTAAATACGATGTTCCTGTTTCAAAGACCTTTCAATGAGGTAAGTCATAAGTGTGAAAAATTAGTCATTTAGAATCGTTTAAGAAAATGGGGCTGGGAAGGTGGCTCAGTGGTAGAGTGCTTGCCTTGTATGCATGAGGCCCTGGCTTTGATTCCTCAGCACCACATAGGCAGGAAAAGCAAGAAGTGGCACTGTGGCTCAAGTGGTAGAGTGCTAGCCTTGAGCTGAAGAGCTGAGGGACAGTGCCCAGGCCCAGAGTTCAGGTCCCACGACCAGCAACAACAACAAAAAGAATACAACAAAATGGAACATATAAAACATTTTATAAGCATACATATCATATGTTTATGTGTATATGTGTGCATATGAACATATTTTTACATATATACATGTTTATGTATATAAACATATGTATATATAAACATATACATATAAACATCATAACATTTAATGATAAAACCTGATTAGCTTAAGTTGACTTGTTAAAAAAGCATGCTGCACATTTTCATGAGAAATATATAATAAGTATAACTTCATACATTGGATCAAAGACATTTCATCTTAATACCAAGAGGAAGAGCTCCACCTTTATCAAATAAGAGTGCTTTTTCAGCTTGCACTTTCACACCTCACAGTAGCTAAATCAATGTTCATGTGCATTCTGGGCACCCATGAATGGAAACTTGCAAATTCTAACATTAAGTGGAATTTCCAACAAGTTGTGCTAAACTAAATCAAATAAGACACAGTTATGTGTTTCAATATGATGCAAATGATAATATTTTTATGAGGGGAAAATGCCCTCTTTAAAGGCAAAGAAAGACCTAATACAAATTGCAGAAATAATAAGTTGGTATCTGGAAAATGAACATGAATTTATCTGATAAATAATAGATGGGGTGGTGAGAATAATATGTGTGAAAGTCCTGTGGCAAGAAATTGTTTGATATAATCAAAAACTATTTTTTTAATCTTATGACTAAAATTTAAGAACTAAGGCTATATGAGGATTTTTAAATGTCAAGCACTTTAGTAATAACACTATCAATATTTACTACTGCATAAGTTTATATTAACTCAAAATTTACATCTTGCTGCATTGAGAATAAGGTCAGACGTCACTCCTGGTGGCTGACTTCCAGCTGGTGTTTGGGTATCCAGTCTCTTCCCATCAAATGTCTTTGGACTTGGAGAATCTTCCTCTTCCAACCAAGAGAATGGATCACATGGGAAATGTTAATATTATAGCTGAGGTATATTCCTTCCACTCACATGCCACTGACAAAGTTAGTTCATTTGTCCCCAGCTTAGCTGCAAGGGTAAACAAGAAATGGCACTCCTTTTCATGTTCAAAATGTCTGATTCTCTACAGTCTCTGTCACAAAAATAAAGCATAAGCTCAGACTTAAGCAGAAGCCACACAACAAAAATATTTTGTATTTCACTAAGACATCACTTTTTATGTAAAAACAATCAGAAGCCAGTGAATGACTTTAACAAATGAAAATATTCAGAAGCCAGTGAATGACTTTAAGCAAGTGATGCATTTGTTATTCACTCTTTTCAAAGGTAATTCTAACAATGCAACTATCATGAAAAGAGTTGAGTGGGACACAGGTGGCTTATTCCTATATTCCTAGCTACTCTGGAGGCTAATATCTAAGGATATTGATTTAAAACCATCCCAGTCATAAAAGTGTATGAGACTTTTAGCTCCAATTAACTGCCAAAACATCTGGAAGTGACTGTTGGCTCAAGTGGTAGAGCACTATCTTTGATCAAAAAACCTCAGAGATAGCATCCAGGCAAGAGAAAGAAAGAAAGAAAGAAAGAAAGAAAGAAAGAAAGAAAGAAAGAAAGAAAGAAAGAAAGAAAGAAAGAAAGAAAGAAAGAAAGAA
>NW_012267224.1:16988844-17027478 GCF_000151885.1 Dipodomys ordii
AGAGAGAGAAAGAGAGAGAGAAAGAGAGAGAGAAAGAGAGAGAGAAAGAGAGAGAGAAAGAGAGAAAGAGAGAGAGAGAGAGAGAAAGAGAGAGAGAAAGAGAGAGAGAAAGAGAGAGAGAGAAAGAGAGAGAAAAAGAGAGAGAAAAAGAGAGAGAAAGAAAGAGAGAGAGAAAGAGAGAGAAAGAAAGAGAGAGAGAAAGAGAGAGAGAAAGAAAGAGAGAGAGAGAAAGAGAGAAAGAAAGAAAGAAAGAAAGAAAGAAAGAGAGGGGAAGGAAGGAAGGAAGGGAAGGAGAGATGGAGGGAGGGAGAGAGGGAGGGAGGGAGAGAGGGAAGGAAGGAAAGAAGGAAGGAAGGAAGTAGGGAGGGAAGGAAGCAGGGAGGGAGGAAAGAAAGAAAGAAAGAAAGAAAGAAAGAAAGGAAGGAAGGAAGGAAGGAAGGAAGGAAAAGGAAGGAAGGAAGGAAGGAAAGAAAGAAGGAAGGAAGGAGAGAAAGAAGGAAGGAAGGAGAGAGGGAGGGAGAAAGGGAAGAAAAGAAAATATTTTTTAAAAGATAGAAAAGAAAAGAATTATAAGGAAAAACAAATTGTTTAAATAGGGATACAGGTGGACCCATTGCAACAATGAGATGTACAAGTCGTTATGTCGAAAACTTTATGGCTTTGGTGAGCGGGGCGGGGCGGGGGGGGTGGTCGCGGGAGGATTGGGTGGGGGGGCGGGGGGAGGATGGGAAGGGATGGGAAGGAGAAACAAAGGAGGAGGCTACAATGCTTGATAAGAGATGTACTCATTATCTTACCCATGTAATTGTAACTCCTCTGTACAGTATTTTCACAATGAAAAAATAATTTTTTAAAAAAAGAAAAGAATTATAAGTCTGAGGCTGACAAAGGGGATAATTTGGCAACAGAATCCAGTTTGTGCTATAGGAAGTAATTAAAGTGAATGGGCAGGAACTAATAGTACTCTGATGAATTTTTCTTTGAATACATCATAAGGACTGGTAAATGTCTTCAGATTTCAGAACAGCCCCCAGCACCACACTGCATGTTGAGGAGGGCCAGGGAGAAGAGCTCTGTGGATCTGACCATTTTCCTTTCACCCTCTGGAGAATACTGGCACAGTACACATCACTTTTCTGTACCTACTTCCTGCACTAATTTTGAAAGGGACACAAATAGGCTTGTTTATTTTAATTTCTAGATCTGTTTTTTATGTGTGAAAACATTTTAGCGTATATAGATGAGTCAAAGGATAAGATTCTGTGAGTCACAGAGGAGTAAAGAATAGACATGCCATTTTCAATATCTAGTAACTGACAGTTTTAATAAACATTTATAAAACAAGAGTATCTGTACCATAACATGTGACAGAATGAGAATGCAATGAACAGTTCTACCTTCACTAAAAGTTCCTGACTGGGAGAATGTAAATGGCTGATATAGGACCAGCCCTGAGACATTGTGGGTAGGAAGAAGAAGACATAAGGACTGTTATTTTTCATCAGCTCTGTTTCCCAGAGCAAACATTTGCTTATAGGCAAGTGTGAAACTATAGCACTGAAGTTTGTTTATATACCCAAATCAGTGTTAAATAAAGAGAGGGTATAGAAGAATATGAATTGGTCTTTGCTTGCTGTGAAGTACAAAGAAAGAATGTTTGGCTTAGTGATACTGAGGCAGCAAGGAGTCAGAAACTTTAGAAGCTCTGTTTGGTGGGATCTTCAGTCAGATGCATAAAGTTGTTAATTTTGTTTCCTTCCTTCAGATGAATTGCATGTTGCAATTGCTCCACCAGCAGTATAACTTGCGTGATATACCCATTTAGAAATGGTCATGTATGAACACTACCTCTGGATGAGTTTGTTTTCAAGGGAGGAGGCAATTTGTATCAGAATAAAACATCTTTGAAATTTCATTTTGTTACCAACGAATTTTACAACCATGTTCATATGAACAACAGACATCAAATGTGTTCTCTACATCATGAAGATTGAGACTCTGATAATAGCATTAGGTGTCTTCTTCAGAAAGCAAAATGTCATCTACACGGGTATAATTTCTAGTTTGCTGGCTCGTTTTTAATCTTTGCACTTGGTTGAATGCCCAAAATATAGGCTTTAGGGGGAGAATTTACATGTCCACATCTGTGATTGTAAATGTTTTTGGTTGGTTGTGGAGTTTGAACTCCATGCTAGGTGCTGTCCCTCAGCTCTTCAGCTCAAGGTTAGTGCTCTACCACTTGAGCCACAGCTCCAGTTCCAGCTTTTTCGGCTTATGTGGTGCTGAGGAATCGAACCCACGGCCTCATACATGCGAGGCAAACACTCTACCACATTTTTTAACTTAAGGTCCACTTTTGCACCAACCGTTAGACATTCTCATATTAATTCTACTCTGAGAAGCGCTCATTTGTTCTGCAGATTTTTGCTGACAAGGGGCTTGCTGGTTCTTCATTCCATAACCGAAGTCACATAGAACTTCTTCTTTTCTGTTTTTAAATTTCCCCTTCAAAAGTGTAACAACCTTTCTGACACCATCTCAAACAAATATGTATTTCTCAGAGTTATATTTTCTCTGCTTTTTAAACTCATGCTGCTCCCTTTTCGTAATCTGCTACTCAGTATTAGGTCATTACTTAAACTGAGTTTTCACCATACCTATTTTTAAAAATTCTAGAGTCAGGTTTTTTGGTTTGTGAACTTTCTTTCTAATAATACATCCCTATTTGGGCATGACTCCAGTTGGTTTAAGTAAATGAAAGACAGACAGAGAGGAAGAAACCCATGGACAGCTGACACTGACACTGTATTTTCTCTGTCCAAACAGAGACAGATGTTTCAAAACCAGTGCAGTTCAGGAGGGGTTTTAATGACAAAACGGGTCATTAGAGATTTTTTCCTGGGCTATTTTATAGTCTCTACAATCATTTCTAAATTCTCTCTATTCCTGTTTTTTCTACATATTAGTTATTTTAAATCTATTCTATTCCTGGAACTTAGTGACAAACAAATAAATGTATTTTGTATAATCATTTAGCAGGTGTCTAGAAAATTGTTAGAAAATGCACATTTTTTACCACATCCATAATGCACAAACTTATGTACAAAGTTCATCCCCAATCTAAGCCATCATCATGGGACCTAATTATGTTTCATTTACTGAGCTTCATTGCATCCTCCTTCTGTCCTACACTTTCAGAATGTTTCATGTTTCAGTGAGTGGAAAACAGGATGAGGATAGAGAAATCTGAGCCTAAAAGAAAACAAGTATCAAATGTGTCAAAAATAAGTCAGAATAAAAAAATAATAATTATGGGCCAGCTACAAGAACACAGAAAGAATTAATGGTTGACGTTTCTTCTGCCCTAATGCCTTCATATTCATCTTTGGATTCATTAGCCCAGCTGCCCAGATGTCCAGTGCGTCTCAACTCCATGAGAAGCACACAACAGAACCAAACAGGACACAGCATGCTTTACATCCTGTTGTACAATGTAGGAATGGACTGTAATAGTAGACAATGGTCCAATTGCATCTACTGATCTCCTGATAAAACTAGAAATGTAAGAACATGTTCTGCAATAAGGAAAGAATGCAAGTTTTTCCCAAGAGCATCAATTGATTTCAATATACTTAAAGACAGCATGAATGTGGCACTTGCAACTTATTTAGTTAAGAATATTCAATAAGGCAATGAGCTCTACACTATAAATGATGGAGACTCAAAAGTTATCTTTTTGCTTGTTACCATTTTTAGTGTTTCACAATGACTATTCCAAAACTCACTCCATTGTTTCTGAATGTCCTCTTTTTACTGTAAATTGTATTGTTTTAAAATAGGGAAATATATCATCCATTTAGTAACCATTGGTTAGCCTATGTTTTGATATAGGCTGTTTTTAGTAGGTGTATCAGGTTTCTTTATTATAAATAAATTCAGAACGTTAAGAAATAAAGTCAATATTCAGAGATCATTTGAACAGTCGAGGTGTCCAAATAACTTACCATAAGCCTAAAGAGGTAAACTAAATCCTTAGGATTGGGGGTAGCACTCTGAGAAGAACTGGACAATGGAGAGGGAAATGAAGATGAAGCTGTAAAAGACAAATGCTTAATTTTAATTTGCCAAAGTCTTGTTCAGACACCCAGAAGATTCCAAGTATGAGCCTGCTTTGACTATTCCTGACTTCTTTTTATCAGGCTTAGAAGAGTCCTCATTTGGTCCATCCGTTTTATGGTAGAGGTTATTCCTTCTCAGCTGATGAACATCTTACAGAATGGAAGAGTAAGATTTGAGAAGGGGACATTTTTCACAAAGACCTTTAAAAGAAAATGTCATGGTAAAATCAGTGAGGATGTTGAATGTCAAGCTAAGCTATCAGAAAATTACTTAACTGCAGTTAGAGTATGTAGTTAAGAGGAAATTTTAATTTTCCCTCTGTCTGCTTGGTGGTTGTGGATTCTTCTGCTTGTGAGTTCATTCTCATGGTGTGTTTGATGGCACTATATATCTTTCCTGTTCTAGCCATGATCTTACCATTGCTGGCTTCTCTGTTACTCACAAACTTGTAATGTTCAGGCTCTGCAACAATTGATTATTGTCCTTGCTGTCTTTTCTATTTGTTCTCTCAGTTGACCATCTCTATAGAATAACAAGTCTATAGAATAACAAATATAATTTCCTATTTTCCATGTCTGTAACTCCATCCCAGTCTTCTTTTTGTAGTGCCTAGTAAATATACATCATTTACCTCAGTGCTTTGATGCTTCATAGACATCTTAAAATAGATTTCTTGACTTCTAATGACCATAATTTCCAGTTCAAATAAGAAACACATGAGGCATCTTTGATTCTTCATTCCCTACCTCATGTTCTTGGTAAATAAATCCATCAGGATGTTGTATCATCTTTATTTCCAAAACATACCTGGCATCTATCAAATTTCTCCTATTCCATTTTATCTACTTTAATCTACCTAACCCACACCCTCTTCTTTCCAAAACCTTCATCAGCCTGCTAATTGGGCTCCCTACTTGTATTCTTTCCCCTCCAATCTAGACATTGGGTAAATTTACTGAGACATAAACCAATCAATTCACAATGCAACCTTTTAAGGGCTGTCTTTGGAATAAAACTTTTTTAATTTTTTAAAAAAATTTATTTGATTGTAAAGATGCTGTACAGAAGGGTTACAGTGACATGAGTGAGGTAATGAGTACATCTCTTGTCAAACATTGTTACTCCCTCCTTTGCCTATGAAGATTTGTTTGACCTCGCCCCTATCTATTGCCATAGGTCTACTTATATCACATTTCTCACTAGAAAGATCCAAAGTCATCCCTCTTGCTCTTCCTCATGCTTCCCCCTATCTTTGTAAGACGCTTATCTGTGTTTGCTTTTCTGTCTTTCTTCTCATTTAGGCTTTGGTTTCAATTTCACTTTTCAAGGAAGACTTCTTTAGCCTCTCTCTCAACCTCTTATTTGTATGAAGGAATGATGTAAGTTATAAACTTTTCACAACTGCCCTGTTTTGCTGCCCTCCTTTTTTATTTTTTTATTAGTGCCTTTTCAAATATAAGCTTCAGGATAACAAAGGCCATTTTTGTGCCTACTTTCCCCCCTTGGTACCTTAGAGCCTTTAGCAATGTTAGCACTATGTAAGTATTTATTAAATGGATGTGACAGAGAATCAATTAAATTTTTGGAAGCAAAAATTTTTTAAAAAAGGAAAGAAGGCTGCAAAGAAAAATAAAGAACTGTGTCTGTGGAGTGCAAAGACTTGATGTCCAATGTTTGTTTTTTTAAAGCACTCCTTTTCAGGAGTAACTGAAGAGAAAATATAAACATAGGGAGATGTGTTTTCTCTATAGATCACAAAATACCTCCCTGTGGGGCTGCTTTTGAGCCCTCAGAGCTTGTGACTGATGGGCAAGAAACTGGTGCTAGTTTTAATTATGTGGTGCTCACTTTGATAACTTAAAGTAGATGTTTGGACTTTATTTGATAGGCGTTTTTACCATTTACATGCTCAGTCCCACTCTTTGAAGTACACCACCCAATTAAAATGCACGGGGGAAGTTCACACCTTGGTTTCTGCCTACATAACTATCTATTTATGTAGCAAAAGCTGTCAAAATGACAAGAAGAGATAGAAGTTTTTTCCTTGTTCAGGAAGTGCACGCACAATGTTAACAACAAAAATCAGAGCAGGCTGAATCTGTATTCTTCTACTCTTCCCCAAGCACACAAATGTGAGAAACACTTTTAGGTTGCTTCAGGTACTACTGTATGTGCAGTCCTTAGATCATAACTCCCAACCTCACTACTTTTTATACTTTTATGCTTTTCTTCTCACACCAACTACTGACGTTTCACACACTGAAAGTGCAAAGATCAGAATGAGCACCAAGATAGCCAAAATTCAGCCCTTCTCAATATAGTTATAGCTCTACACACACACACACACACACACACACACACACACACACGTGTATTATTATGGCTCTTTATATGTAAGTACTTTAACATGTGACACACACTGTATAAATGAATGTGAGGATAAATGAATGGTGGTTTCTATTATCTTCTGCATCATCCATGTGTTCCCACACACCTCACACACAATGGTAGAACACGGACAGAACAGCTACAACTTTTCCACTTGAGAAACAGAATACTGTGTGGCACACAGCAGTCAGTGTTTCCAGAATAGTTTGAAAGACAGCCAAATGATGCAATCCATTTTCCTTTCTCTGAAGGAAGTTATTTTCCTTCATTGCACACCTATTATGCCCTTAGTAACATAGCTCCCTGGTCTTACTCAATCTACAATATTTGACTCTATCTTGTACATAGATTTGGAAAAACAAAAAGCATTGGAGAACAACGCCTTTCACTAAGAACAAGAGGTCTTCTTTTTGCTGATTGTTGTCTAAATATTTGTTAATTTGTCCCAATTGGAACCCTCTGTGTATTTGTTTCTAGTCAATTCTTTGTGCCCAAATCCATACTGTCTCTTGTTATAGAGTTAATTATTTACTTTGGACCTGTTGGCTTTGGTGCACCTCGCCCTTAATTTTTTTTTTAAAGAAAGCTCTTTCTTCAAGTTGAAAAAAGATTCCATCTTCTCTCAAGAGCTTGCTAGAATCTGCTTCAGTCACATATGATTTGTTTTGTAAACTCTGGTTATAACACGATGGCCACATTTTGGATTTGTTGAGAACTTTTATTTACAACATTGAAATTTCTAAATTATTTATAATCTCTGAAATCGGTGCTGCACACAAATCCACCCTAGTTTATCTCTTAAAAAGAAGAAATTTTAATTTGCAATCAGCATATTTTAAATGTTGCCTCAGTAGCAACTAACCAAAAAACAAGAGATTATATATTCTGTCTTCCTAGTTAACAACAAGCCCCACTTTACCAAATATTTTGCTACTCCCTAAAACAATTTTTCCATACCATTCAAATCCCTTCTAGATCAGTATTTGCTCCTAAACCTAAGGCTCCATAGATTTTAGGTGGTAGTGATCTGAATCTAGTTTTAGTGAGTTCTCTACCAAGTTGTTATATTACTTATCTAATGAAACAAATACATCTTAAAATATCACACATTTTCTACCTCGCCATTTCTGTGATCAGAAATATAGTTATGGTTTACTATACAGTATCATTTTTATATTTTTATTATTATGTATATATTTACTTACTAATTTATTTATTCATACTGGATTTTAACTCAAGACTCCATACTTACCTGGCTTGCTTGCTTAACTGTCTCTCTACCACTTGAGCCTGCCGCTACCCCTACCTTTTATTATTTTGAAGGTAGTGTCTCACTGACCTGAACTATGATCCCACAGATCTCAGTCTTCTTAGTAAGTAGACTTATAACAGTGAGCCGCTATGTCTGACCATATAAGGCATTGTATGAAGTTGCAATCAAACTATCAGCTACAGTTACAGTCTCATTTCAAAGTTCAAGCAAGGGAAACGTCTTGCTCTTTTATATGATTATTCACTGAAGGATCTACAGCAACTTGCTTCATGAAATCCAACATAAGAGAAACTACAGTAAGACGAGCACTGAAGTCATATGTATGATATAAATGTAATCATAAACATTCCAATATTGCTGTCACATTTAATTAGTAAGAAGGAAGCTACAGTCCTGACCTGCACTTGAGGTGAGGGGTTGATACAAACTGAGTCCCAAGAGATCAATCTCATGATGGTCATGTGTTGTCTACTTTGTACCATCAAGACTCACTTCTAAAGGTGGCATTTATAGTCCAAGAATCTTCTAACCTGTTCTAACTCTGGTTCATTATTTTCCAGTGAGCGAGAGGAAGAGCATCCATATAATTTGGAAGACAAAAGTTAAATGAAAGTGATTATTCATAGAAAGTTGTGACACCTAGCCACAGAGAGTCACAGATCTGCCAAAATCTCATATTATAAATCATGGGCAGCTTTTCAGACTTCTGAGTGAATTCCATACAATATCTCCATGTTTCTATGTGCAGTATATAATATGTTGTTATATGTGAGAAAATAAATATGATGACATTAGAGTTCTTGAAGAGCTCCTAAGATCATAAAGAATTTGGAGACAGAATCAATGAGTAATCAGGAAATGTGCTAAATGGTCAACACACAAGGTTTTTAAGAGTCCTAGAAATAACTGATTTTGCCAGAAAGGAACAGGGAAAGGCTTTCTGAGGAGATGACATCTGGGTTGTTTAAAAGGACTTTGCCTGAAGGATAAAGTGGCATTCTAGCACAGAAATTATATAGTCACAGAGAGAGAGAGAGAGAGAGAGAGAGAAAGTCTGTCAAAAATCTTTTTTGCTAATCTGTAACCTTTCAGTGAAGCTATTTCACCCAGAAAAAAAGGGGAAATATAACCCTACAAATTAGAAATATAGCTAACAGCAACAACCAGAAAATTCTGACATGGACAGTAAATTTTTTCTCACACTAAAATAAATATCAAGTAGCCAGTCCAGTTCTGGCAAAATGGTTCAATGACACTAATCATTATGGACCCAAGCAGGGTATTGGCATATGGCCACATGAATAGTTAGTTCACAGTGCTAGAAACTTCCAGTGACACTGATAGAAAAAAATGACAATTGGCAGTCTGACCCTCCATCTCTCATTCCGGTCTCTTCCTGCCTTCCCAATGCCACCGTTGTCACACAGAAAATGATTCCCATTGTTGTAAGAATTTCCCCCAATATACTGTTTACAAACAGTGACATGAGTCTACTTATTGTATTTCTTCATATTCACCTCTGCTGTCTATGCACTAGCCAGGCCAGAATTCTTTCTTTTTATCCCTTGGAGATGCCATATTCTTAAAAGTTGTCTTAGGACTTTGACCTTTTTCTTCCTTCTGTTGCTATTTTCATTTCCAGTCAGAATTAGATCTACCAAAGTCTTGTCCATTTATCAAGCATTAAATATCACACCTTCATGCATGCTCAGGCTAAGTTAGTTACCTATGTTCTATCTAAAGCTACTGAGTATTCAGCACACACTTTATTTTATTCCACATCTATCTTCTGCTCTAGTTTGTTGGCTGTGTCTAAGGAGGGATGTCTTCCTTTTGCTTACTAATGGGAAGATGTTCCCATGAGAATATACTTTCTAGGTCACAGAAATACTAACATTGTATACCAACTAATAGCTTATTGAACTCAATCCTTTTCCCTGTGGGTATCATAGTTATTTAAGAGGAATTTTAATAATATCTTGTATCCTTGTAAAAATTTGAATAAGGAAAACTTAACTTTCAGGATTTCTTTATTTTTAGGAGCAAACCTTTGTCTAAATGCACTCCAGTGTACTCTGACCATATTTAAGATGAGTTTTGAATATATTTTCATTCATCAAATACATGTTATCTCATGCATATTCAATATTTTTCTCTGTATCTTAATACAAAGTATTTCAAAAGAATGAACTTCAAGTCTTACAATTGCCATATGTAGGTTATTTGAAAACCTATTCATCACTTTATGAGGAAGAAATTAAAACACTGAATTCTTCAAGAATAAGCATCAATATGTTGCTCATTTATTATTTGAAGTATTTGTGGTATCTTCTTAGCAGTACATATTACTAAAATGAGGCTAAAATTGAGAATGTTTCTTCTTATAAAACAAAGGGAATGAATGACTTATGCTGTCAATTAGACTTTATTATTGTGTCCTAAATTCTCTTTTACTAATTTTCTGGTCTTTTATTTTATTAGAGTCTCTTCTATCCTTAGACTAGATGCTTATTGTACTGTATGAAATATTTTCCCCCATGGGGAAATATGCTCTGTGACTCTGTTCTCCTTTTCAGATTTTTACAAACTATCCTCTATATCTTCATTGCCACAGATGTTAGCTCAGTTGTAATGCAATTAAACATGAAACAATTAAATGATGCATAAAGAACATCAATGTCAGATTAGACTTGCAAGCTCATTAGCAGACAACACAATGATTTGCCCACAAGAGTATATTTTTAAAGAACTAAAATAGTCAACTTGCTTTCTACTTCTTTCCTGTCTCTTTATAGAAGTAAGCAGGATAATACCTTATTTGCTTCAGCAATCATGTTCCCAGAAACTAAAGGAAAGAGATCTCATCAATGCCAAGTTATGGTCAAACTTATTTACTAAATTTAGAAGAGTCTTGAGACTTATGGCACACCAAGCTGTGAAAACTAGTCAAACGATAAAGGAAAGCATACAATTAGATGTGCTTCTTGTTAGCCTATACCCCAGGGAATGGAAAGATGTCATCAGTGGTCTTAAACACCTAGGGATGTTCTATACAAGAAAACACCTTCTCTATTCCACTCAAGTTTATATTAAGCAAAGAAGAAAAGTAAAAAATAAAAACAAGAAACTTAGGAGCTTGAAGTATGCTACTTCCAGTAAGTTGATAAATTCTCTTTTGCAATACTTACCTAGTTTCAATTAAAATGTGGACCAAAATAGTCCAACATGGTTGGTCTACATTTTGAACTCCAAAGAGATGAAAATCAGATTTCCTAAGTTTTGAAGGTTATGACCTACTTCATCTATTGCTAGCAATGTCCTCCCAAAGGCAAATGTATCAGATAACTGTTTATATATGGTTGTTAAAGAACATTTTAACAAAATTTTAAATAATATATCTTATTTTTTGATTAGTGCTTTTTATGGATGATTTCACACTTAAATCTTTACATGGTTTTCTACTAAAATCCCAAGTCTTACAATAAAAACTGGAAAAAGTCAATATAATATTTGCAGTGTATATATATATATATATATATTCTGAATAAATTCAGGGATTCTCCTATTTAAAAGATAACTCGTTTCCATTTGAGTAGTTATATTTTAGGTGTCATTTTTGCTGGAGATAAACCAATTGAAATTGAGCCAATGTGTTAGAAATCTTTTTCAAGGTTTAATCCCTTCTTTTCCATCCCAGAGTAATCAGTAAATTGAATAAGATATGCATGTTTTCAAAGATAACACCAGTGTTTGACCACTACTTGCACCCTGTTAACATTTTGTGAGATACCTACTTTGACCTCCTGTCTCCTTTTGTTGATGAATCAGTATGGTTTTGTTTCTTCCAATGCTTGAATTATATGTACCTGAGTTTCCTTTGATATTGAGAATGATCTAGAAATAATGAATTACTTATTTAGAAAAGAGGATACATTTTATATAGAGAAATTTCTTCCACTTTCAAGCGGTGATACAAAACGGTATGGAAGTAGAGAGGTTAGCACAAGGTATAGAGAACAAAATTAACCCAGCGTAGCTTGAGGGACGATAGGTCACACGCGGCTATGTAGAGGTGTCCCTTCTGGATATGTTTGTGGGAACTTGTAGAAGTTCGTTTCCAATTGTTTTGATTTTAACACAATAGTAAGGAAATTAATCAAGTGATGCACACCCACCCACTCACCCCCCCCAAAAAAACACCTTTAGGAGTAGCTGGAAAGTAGTAATGCAGGATTGAAGAGATGTTAGGAATTAGAAAAGCATCAGACCTGGTAGCTCATGACATAATTGCAGCACTTAAGAGAATGAGGCAAGAAGATCTAAAATTGAAGCTAGCATGTTCTACATGATTACACTCTGTCTCCAAAGAGTATTTAGAATACTCTAAATATTTTACAGTATTCTAAATATTCTTAAATATTGCTTTTAAACTTGTACTCAAAATCATTTCTAGCATAATTTCATCCCTAATAGCACTTTGTAAGACAAGAGCTAGGCTTCATTTATCTTTTTATCCTTAGCATTCAATACAGATTCTCCCAATATTTGTTAGTGGAAGGAATGTATGAAATAATCTGTCTTTACGTTTTTGATACATTTGTGAACTCTGTGTAACATTTTCCTTATTATTATATCACAATAATCATTGCTTTATTCTCAAATTAATCCTGTAGTATGCTATGAGCATGGAGGAAGTAGTAGACTATCTGTGAAGCAAGCAGGTGGTATCCTAAGTTCAAATGCTATCACTGCCATATAAATTTACCTTGTTGTAAAAGAAGGATGCTGTATTATTAGCCATCATAAAAATAAAATATATTTATATAGATCCCATAGTTCTGGAAATAGGGAAACTGAGAGGCAGCCCAACAATAACTTCTACTTTCATAACATTGCTGTGAATTTGATGAGTTGAGCTGCAATGGAAGTCAAGAAAATAGTATTTTAGTAAAATGTTGCTGTTGTTAACTCAAAAACTGCATAAGAGCACCTGTTTATAGGCTAACCATCTATCCTGACTCCTAAATTTTGTATCAAAGTACTAGCAGGAGCCACAAGTTTTCTAGATCATACATTAAAACAGGTATTACTCGTGATGTGTCAGATCTACACATCTCAATTCCTCACAAGACAAGATGCCTGTGAATCAGCTCCTACCTGCTCAGACAGGGCATTTTATCTCAGGAAAGCAACACAATGACACTCAGGGTTCGTATAGAGAATTATGGCACAACAATCAGCCTTCTTCTCTAGAAGGAAATAAAAGCTTCTACTCTGAAATGCAAAGATATATTCTTTGAGAAGAAGACAGATGGATTAAGTCTCTCGATTTCTTCCTCCAGAATATGAGCTCTCATTACTTTGACAATTCATCTCTAAATCTCTTCTAGGTGATGAACTATTGTGACTTTTCAAGGAGTATTAGCTGTTCAATCATCCTTTAACCAGCCTTGTCAGTGATTACTTGGAAATCACAGACCAAACAGAAATGTGAAAATACTCATGAAGTATACATGAATATACATCAAACACAATCACAAAAACAAGAATCATATTGTTAGAGTGAAGAATGGAACGGGTATTTTTGTTAAATAATCAATGGTTTCTATCAGAACTAGTATACAATTAGAATTCTAAAGGTCATTAATACATCATATTACTTCAATCTTTGTAAAATTTACTGTTTGAAAATTTACTGTTGAAAAATTTACTTTTAACTATGTAACTTACTTAATTCAGTGTCAAAATTAAAAGCTGACATTTGACAGTCTATGGTCCCTTCTCTCTCAAGACTCAGGTTTTTAAGTATTGGTCTATATTGGAAACCATGTAATAATTCTTTCAAATATTTTCCTAAAATATATATCCATTGTTCCTGGCTTCTCTTCTCTTCTTATCTAATTCAAACCAATGATATAAATGCTTTCTTCATATCAATATCTTAAATATAGTCATTAAAAATTGAGATAAAGCTGTGCACTAGTGGCTCACCCATAGTCCTAGCTACTGAGGAGACTGATATTTGAAGATTGCAGTCCAAAGGCAGCTCAAGGAGAAAAGTTCCCATGAGATTCTTTTTTTTTAATTTATTTATTTATTTATTTATTTTGGTTGGTCCTGGGGCCTGAACTCTGGGCCTGGGCACTGTCCCTGAGCTCTTCAGTTCAAAGCGAGTGCTCTACCACTTGAGTCACAGAGCCACTTCCAGTTTTCTAGTGGTTTATTGGAGATAAGAGTCTCACGGACTTTCCTGCCTGGGATGGCTTTGAACCACGATCCTCAGATCTCAGCCTCCTGAGTGGCTAGGATTACAGACGTGAGCCACCAGCGCCCGGCCTTTTTTAAAATTAGGATATGTGCAATATGGCAGCTGGATGGAGATGCTGAAGTAGTGTAAATTATCTCCACTCCTTCCTTCAACCTCCCTACACTCTGGTCTCTGATTCCACCAAGTAGATTCATGCTATTTTCCTTAAGGAACTCTAAGATATTGACTATAACATATGCATTCTCTTTTTTCCTTTTGAAGAGTGAAAGCTTTACACAAAATAGGTGAACTTGTTGGTAGTTTTATTTCATAATATATCCATAAGGAATCAGAATAAAGATGATGGGACATGTTGTGTAGTAGAACTGAGGTAAAATGGGAAGATGAGAAGCAAATGGCAGTCTTAGGTTAGAGCAGACTGGACAGCCAACCTTATGATATTCTTTGAGGATTCATGGAAAGATTCTTTCATCCATAAATCCCTTTTACTACCTACTTATTATACAATGAGTAACAGTTAAAAATAAAATGCCCTCAGAAGGCAAAATAGAACCATTTTTTATTGAATACAAGACTCTTCTAATGGTGATCCTTTGTTCTTGGCTTTCCATCAGCCCGGCCATGACTTAACCACAGTCCTGCTACTCAATTTTATGCTGCAACTGAGTGGGTAGTTCTTCCTCCTGCCTACCAGGCCCCTTCTCCACTTCACAGATGTTTCTCCTAATAAATTTCTTACACATCTAATTTTATCTCCTCAGAACACTAAAACTACACAGAAGAAAATGATTAAAATCAGGAGCAAAGGAAGGAAATGAAAGTAACTGGAGAAAATGAAAAAAAAAGAATATCAGAAAAGGAATAAAAAAGAATATTCTGCAGAAAACAAATGGAACATGGACATAGCATACAGCCCACAATGTGGATTATAGTCCTAGCATTCAAAGGTTGGATTTTTACATTAACCCTGTTCTGCTAACAGAGAAGCTTTAAAAAGAACAAAATCTGCTTTCTCAGTCATGGTCCTACAGATTTCTCTATACAACAGCATTGTGAATAATAAGAAAATTGACACACTAGGTTTTTCTCATATAACAGATAGCTTTTCATATAGCCTTTCCATGATGATGGTTCAGTGCAATAACACAGCACAGGACTTACAAACTATAATGTAGATTGCTGGTCTCACTACTCTGTTTTGGAGTCTAAGAATAATACTTTCATCTCCTAGTATAAAGTTCATCTTAATTTCCAAACCCATATTAATGTTGGAAACATTACTATGGAACCAAACCCTCATCACCTACAGATGTACTCTGTCTTCTTTGGCCCAAACCAGAATATCCTCAAGAGGAAATTGATTAAAGGATGGTTTGTTCAAGCTGATGTGAAGCCTGGGTCAACACACCAGCATTGCAATCAGGCAGTCTTAATCTATCCACAGATGACACACAGTGCAAATCATGCGAAGTCATCTTCCCCAGGGACGTGGAGCCCTACAACCGCTCATCAGAAAGCAGCTGAATAAAAGCAAACATCCTTCTGCAGAGTGTAAACAAATATCTCCTAGGAGGATTTTGTCAATATCAATATTTGGAAGAAATAAATAATACTTTATCTGTTGCTATAAATGCACACGGCTATGAAAGAGTCCACCAATAATATATATATATATATATATATATATTACTCATCAAGACACTTCGTTTTAAATTTTGGTTTCATCACATTCCTTAAATATAATAGATAAGTTGTTTTTCTATAGTTATGAAAGTGAAGATAGTTTTTCTCTAAATAAAGTTGTCTATTTTAAGTGTTAGGTGCAAGAGTCAAAACATTGTTAGTAACTGTCCAATATGATTTCAGGGAAATCAAATTGAGAAATTATACTTTAACTGGAACTCCAGAGAAAATCAGGATGGAGCACCACAGTTTATTCACAGTTGGGCTTCCTCAACTAGAAAAATAATAATCCAGGATGGAACAGAAGCCACCCTATCATCAGTTATTAGGCAGGGTGGCAAAACCCTACCAGCCTTTCGGATTTCCAAGTGCAGAAAGCAGAAGTTAAAACAATTGTAGCAAAACACCACCTAAGAAAAGAGAGATGGTCAGCGAAGAATACTGAGCTTCCTGGGAGGAAACAATGGAAGAAGATGTAACAAACAGAGCTCATCATTAATACAAGTATTTGAGATGCAATAACTGCATTTGACATTCATCTACTCATTCAACACTGGATCCTAAGCACAGGCCATACATATCTAGGAAACATCTGTGGATTGATGGACAGTGAAGCCCACCCTTTATATGGGAGAGGTAGGCGAGGGAGGCACACAATTGAAAAGAAAAATGACAACAGAGGAAACAAAAGAGGTGGTCAAAACACAGAGCTTGTGTTCAGCATTCTTGATTAAATACACAATCTACACATACTGAGCAGAAATTGGATATGCTTTTCCGAAACATTAGAGACTGACATTTCCATGCTCCTTAGTACAGTAAGTATAAAACATAATGCAAGTCTTAGATAATGAATATTTGAGTCATCATTAGAGTCTCTCTGGGAAATATTTGTCTAATTCATGACCAGTGAGAGGAGGATAAATGACTTGAAATTTCACAAACAAAATGTTTATTAATAATCTGTGAAGAATAGCAAAATATACCGTGGTGTCATTATTTCCAACTGTAAGCCATTCATTTTCCACAATCCTCTTGCCCTCACAAAGTCCTCTCTCTCTCTCTCTCTCTCTCTCTCCTCTCTCTCTCTCTCTCTCTCTCTCTCTCTCTCTCTCTCTCTCTCTCTCTCTCTCTCCAGCTTGTCATTAGATATCCCAACTGGATATTTTAATGGTTATATTTAAATTTTGTTGTCTCCTTTCTCTCTTTCTTTCTATCTCTCTCACATATACACATACAAACACATACACACACACTATATATTTTACATATATATATATATATATATATATATATATATATATATATATATATATATATATATATAGATCAAACTCTTTCTTATCCAAGACTATTTCTGTATGGGGTTTCTATAAATCACGCCCTTAGTTTCATTTCTGTCATTCCACTTGTAGACTTAGGTTCAAGGGTCTCTTTGCTAGATAGCTGATTACTCAGAGCCAGGAGTATAACAAAGCTGTGATACTTCTAATGTTATCTCAGCTTAGGATATAAATAAGTTTGCCTGCTCTAGTTTGCAGTGACTATTTGAAGAAGTACTTCAAAGTGTTCCTGCAGACACTGTAAAATGGGCTGTGAATTGCACATTGGATGAACTAACATGCCTGTCGGGATGGAATGGAGGGATAGAAAACTCTCCTGGAAGGGGAGGGGAATATGTCGCATGTACCCATCACTACTGCTGCTGGCTGCTATTTCTTGTGTCAATGGGCTTCCTTTTGCTCTTTCTCTCATTCTCCTGGGCCTGAATTCATCTAAATAGGCCAACCTGGGTCCTCATTGCAAAGACACAATATATTAGCAGTTTTCCTCAGGTGGTACCCAGACCTCTCTCAGGCTGTTTCTCTCATTTGTAAAACAAGCAAAAGGATCCTGGTCACTTAGGATGGGTCTGACTTCTTTCATTTTGTGTGGATTAGCTGATAGAATTCAAATAAAAGACATGCACAATACATTCACTCTATCATTTGTTTAACAATGAATTGTTTATTTGATTATCTTTAATGTTGCATTTAATAAATAATAGTAACTATTTTATTAGCATTACTAATGAACCATGCTAGGAGTAAAAAGAAACCAAAAATTAATCTAAGTATCTCTAATGCTCCTGAAAAAATATATAGTTATGTTGACTTACACTTATCCAAATATAGAATTTCTTCTTTAAATATAAAGAAAATAAGGCCAAAAAAAGACATTCAAGTTTCTATAACAAAGAGTTTTTACCACGTTAGTGGAGAGCTATTTCTTTTAGACTTAAGCAAATAGTTTCCTGTAGTATTAGAAGAAAGATGTAGGTAATTCAGAATAAAATACTCAAGTGATTTTTTAAAACCATACCAGCATTGTTCTTCATAAAAGAAAACAACCCACAGGAGAACTTATCAATCAGAAATATGGACACGTCTTCTGTATTCTGATAAATGGTTTCCATTACAAACCCAAACAGTTCCCAGTAGATTTGTGAGTCCTTAAAAATGAGAGAGATATCTGCTTAGTCACTGAGTTCTATTCTCCAACCATCTTTCATTTTGCAAGCAGGGATTAGCTAAAAAAGAAATGGTCCTTGTTGTGCTTCATAGATGACCTTATTGTTATCTGTACCTATAAAGTAACAGCTTGATCAATTTGTGTGCATTTTTTGTTTCATATTTTGTTTTAAGAAGGGAATATTCATTTTAATTTAGTTTTTAGTATCTTTAAATTGTTATACATAAAGGCTCCAATTCAGCATGGATTGTGCACATAAATGGTCTTACTCATTTTAAAGAAACTGCCTTCTCTTGGTATCTCTTATATTTGTTTTCTTACTCAATATTTTTATTCTTAGAAAATACAGTTTTCCATCTCCTTATTTCTTTCATAAAGGAGGCCTGGTGAATCACTAATTTGATCCATCTGTGATACATCACTGAAGAGAAATTTAATCTGTGCAGGTCCATCAAATCACTTAAAATGAAAACTTGTCAAAGCTACAGATTTGTTTCAGAGACAAGCAGCACCTAGTTTACCACTGTGTCAAACAATTGCAGGCTTAGGGTTGAGAAGAGATTTCAGAAATAGTGAAATCGGGAGCAATGTAAGACCAAAGTGCAAGGAAGGGATTGGTAACAAAAATGCACAATAATGTTGACAGCTACCATTTGTTAAAGGGTGCTCACTTCCAAAAACCATGCTACTTAAGCCGGGTGCCAGTGGCTCACGCCTGTAATCCTAGCTACTCAGCTCGGGCTGGAAGTCCTTGAAACTCTTATTTCCAATACACCACTAGAAAACCAGAAGTGGCTCAAGCGGTAGAGTGCTCACCTTGAGCTGAGGAGCTGAGGGATAGAGCCCAGGCCCAGAGTTCAAGCCCCACGACCGACAAAAACAAAACAAAACATATTACTTGTCTTAAAATGACTGAATTGGATCTCTCTGTTCCCTCTCCTCTCTTTCTCCTTCTTCACTTTCCCCTTTCCTCTCCTCTCTCTCCCTCTCTCCCATCTCTCTCCCATCTCTCTCCTCTCTCCTCTCTCGCTCTCTCTCTTTCTATGTCTCTCTCTCTCTCTCTCTCTCACACACACACACACACACATACACAATCTCCTGCTTTGTGTTTTGCTGAGTTAGTAGCATCTTCATGGCCGCAGGTCAAGTAAGATGTGGGACTTCCATTTGAAACTGAGGCTGAGCTTAACCACTGTGCTCTAAATATTACAAAGCAAAATTTTCTCCCAGTAACTCTCTTTTCCCACATGACTTGGGAAACAAGTAACCTAGAATGGCATAAACCAAACAGGATGGGGAGAACAACAGAAATATGCTGACTAGATTAATAGTAGACATGCAGTACAGAGAATCCACTTGATCTACACAGACGATGGTTTTGAAGAAACTCATATTGTAAACTGTGTGGGTTTAATTGAAAGTACAATTAAAAATTAAATACATACTCAACAGAGGCAAAAAAGTTCCATTCCATAGAACCTACATTCAATCTATTCTGTTTACGTAATATTATTATATCCTAAGTTCACAGAATAAACTTACCAAGTATCTCAAAACAGATCAATTAACTTAAAAATAACTATTATATTCATTATGTAATCTATAATGCCTAAATTCACTAGCCTTAGTGTGTGTGTGTGTGTGTGTGTGTGTGTGTGTGTGTGTGTGAGTCAGACTATGTTCTAGATCTTTCACTTCTTGGAAGACTGCAAAAACTGAGAATCACTAATTAAATGTCACCATCTTCTACCTGTGTGTGCTGGCAAAAACATAATAATAATAAAATATGTGTTCCTATAAATTTAGCACTTGCCTATAAGAACAGAAGGATAGAACAAATAACTACACCTCATTTGTTATGGAATTACACAGTTATATTCTAAAATCTTTGATCTTACTTAGAATACACCTCTCTCCAAATACATCTAACAAGTTCTCATTTCATTTAGATAGGCTGGAGCCCATTTTTACTGTCCTCCTACAAATAACTGCAACTATACAAACAAGTTTTGTTACAGTTTAAAACTTACTTTTCTTCTGATTCATTGGGTTTATTGTGCAAACAGAGTTGACATTTAAATATCATGAACTGTTGCTTCACATATATATTATCATAGCAAGCAGCTAATTAAGATATGGTAGTCATAATAGTTACTGTTTAATGCATATTTATGTATATAGTTGGGTAGGTTTGCAACTTCAACATTTTCAGTCTGTTCTAGAATTGTAGATTTAATTGCTCCATTGAGTACTTTGCCCAGAGGAAATCTCTAACAAGGATGGAGAATGTCTGCCCACAGAATGTATAAGGTCCATAAAATCATTTGGTACAAGATACATATGCACTTTGCATTCTTCTTGTTAGCTACTCAAAGTCTGACTGCCTATATTAATAATTTTGTATGGCCTGTGAATGATGTCATAAATATCTAAATGGCTCCTACCAGAAAAAATGGTTCAAGATTGAGAGAGCTGAGAGTTACTCACCTGGTAATGGAAGATCTTAATTCTAGCCGTTTTCCTCTTTGCCCAAGCAAAGACCAGCATAATTTTTGCCTGGACACTTGTTAGCAATGCACTCTAGACGCCCTACTTTTAGCCTGCAGAAAGTACAATCTGTAACTTAGAAATTTCCATAGAAGAGAGCTGGGTGATTGCCACAGGTACTCAAGAAGTATAGATCAGTAGGATTGTAGAAGGCATTACTGTGGCCCCTCCTCCTTCTGTGCTGTGCATGAGACCATAGTAGAGAGAATTTGCTCATTCTGTATGTAGGAACTTTGGGAAGAAAACCCATGAATGGCAAGAAGAAAATGGTTGCAGTGGTAGAGCTCCTATTCATCATCTCACTGATCAGATATGTCAGTATACCCCCCTGTGGAAAGGACCCTGAATGAGAACAGTCACCCTTCCTCAGTGTGTTCCCCGCTGGAAAGCGGAGTTAAAATTAACTCCCTCTGGAAATGGAAAGGACATAGTAACTTGTCTTCAGTAACAAGAAGTTCTAGCATTGAGTGTTTACCCTGCCAGGCAGGCTGTTAGCCATTGCTTGCATGCGATGAGTTCATTTCTCTTTTAATCTTCTGTAAATATCACTGCTTGATTAGAATCCTTCCCTGTTTCCCACAAAAACAAATATCCTCCTGTCTCTATTTACTTAGAGGAATTGCATTATTTGGATCATCAAGTGTTGAACGACCAAACAAAATCTCTACTTTAAATTTAAATTTGTTTCAGAGACAGATGCACAAAATTCAAATAGCTGTGGTTCATCAAATGGAGTAGGACTCCCGGGTATCCAGGTGACCGAAGTCTCCCCTTGAGGTTCATTCAACACGGATTTATACCTTTCTCTGTCTTCTCAGAAAACAAAAGTGAACACTACGCCAAAATGTCAACGCAGGTATTAACCAATGTTTATATTTAGAAAAATGTGAGTAAGGGTAGATTAAATTGTTCAGTAATAAAATTATCAGTGATGAGTGTTATTAATGTTATGGAACTTTAAAATTGTGTAGGCTTCAACTCAGTTGACCCTATGATTTGATTTTACTTACAGGGGTTGGAAAAATTGAACATCTGTCCCACTATAGATCAGTAGTTAATCTAAATGTTGCTGATGGTGAATAATACTGCCAAACAACACGATAGTACTATCACATCCGTAACAGTATTGATGGATAAAATGTACTTCCATTTTTTAATTTTTTGAGGAGCCTCCATCAAAAATGGTTTCACTTTTCTACACTTCCTCTCCAACAGTTGCCAATGAGACAATAGGAAACTATTGGATACTTGATAGAAGATTAGACAAAAAAACTCTTTGGTGAATTAGTTCCTTAGGAAAAACCTGTGGTTATGAAGAAACTATATTTTAAGTAAGATATCCCTGTGGTTTTAACTCTGTAGAATTAATAAGTATATGTTCTATATTCTTGATTTTTATTGCAAGATGCCTATTCTGTAAATATTCTTGAAAATAATAGAGGAAATAAACTACAGAAAATGATAATGATACAGTAATTATTATTAGGTTAATGATTATTCTATATGCTATGAGATAACATTGATTAATGTAGTACTATATTAATATAATATGATTGATAAATTAATCATTAATATCTTTATAATGCTGTTATTCATAAGACATGTGTAAGGATATATAGATGTATAGATATAGATATACTTGTTTGGACTCAAGGATATTAACTGAAATCTAATTATTGGGAAATGAAATTTATTGAAAATAGAAATTGTACTTTTGAAAATGTGTACTTTGTTTATAATTATTTTCTCACTAGATCCAAGTTTAAATACTGGTTTTCTTTTATTTTCCTTCTTTTCTTCATTATTTTCTTCTATCCTTCCTTTCTTCCTCCCTCCAACCATTCACCTTTCTCTATCTTTTTGTTCTTTTGATTCTTTTCTTTCCTTCTTTTTTTCTTTCTCTTTTTCCTTGCTCTGTCTTTCTTCCTTCCTTCCTTCCTTCCTTCCTTTCTTTCTTTCTTTCTTTCTTTCTTTCTTTCTTTCTTTCTTTCTTCCTTCCTTCCTTCCTTCCTTCCTTCCTTCCTTCCTTCCTACCTTTTCCACCATAGATCCATGTGGAAAATGAGCAATCTTTGGTGAGGAAAGAGACTATATGCATCTTGCCAATTCTCCAATGGAGGTTTTGTCCTACTGTCCATTCATTGAGACTATCTGTTGTTTTTTCAACATTGAAAAAAGAGCTCTGCAGAAAATAAAAGAAACTTACCAGGATGATGAAAATGACATCCTCTGTTATTATTGGAAGTGGTAAGGTAAATTCAGTCAGCTAATGAGCTATTTGAGCACTCTATGGAGACTGTATATTTTTAACTGTGAAGGATTGCAAGAGAGATGTCCTGCTGAGGTAAACTCTGGCACATGCAACTTCCAGGACTATCTATGGGAGGTAGTTGTTCTAATGGCATTGGAAAAACTCCCAAATAAGTAGAACATGTTCCTCAAAATGTGGCCTATTTGCCATCTACTTAAGCATCACTGAGATGAATTGTTTTAAATGTAGATTGGGCTCCAAACTCCAAAATGGCTCTTCAAAGAGTATAGAATTGTAGCCAATGAATTTTCTTCCTTTTATTGTTATTCATGAGCATATAATTTATGGATTTTATATGTACATGGGAGCCTGAAAAGCACTGGATCAGTGATTATTGTCACAAAATTTTCTACTATCCCATCCTCCCCTAGAGATTTGAAATACTGACCTCACTCTCAGGAATGTCCTATGATAAGTTGGAAGACAGCTTCATCTGTTTATACAAAAGCAGAGATGTCTTGGAAGATGAAGAATTTCCTAAATCACAGCTAAAAAGTGAAGTGTACATATATTTCTGAGTGGAAAATCTGTAGCTTTCATCAAATTCTCACAAATTTAGAAATCACTGAACTAAAGAAATTTAGCTCACGTAATTGCAACCCACTAATTCTATTGGAGACTTCAATTACCGTAACCAGAAAAGTAGATCATTTGCTTGATAACATGAAGTAGCTCTTAAAATATTTCCCCAGCTTTTAAAATCATAAGTGCTTTTATTTAATTTGGCGTTTACTACCTGCTTAAGTAAAATGTCATGCATATTTATGCACATTCATAGTCAATCTATATCAGGAACCTGGTTGTAACTGTTCCATCAGCTGAATATAAAATTCCTATCAAGGACAAGAAGTAGCTAAACTTCTGACCTAAAAATACCATTCAGTTCATATCTATCTCGTGACTATCATGGCTTCTTTTATAAAAATGAAGCATTTTCCTGTCCACCTAGTATTCTCTGGTCCTATCTTCCTGGAAATGCAGGTCTCCAATGTTGGTTGTTCTCAATGCCCAGAGGTCAGTTCCAGCAAGAGGAAGATGCTAAGTGAAAGTGTGAAAGGAGGGAACTCATAGTCTTTTATAATTCTTTGGTTCTGTGTTAGTGATAAAAAATTGTAGGAAGTAGCGCTGTAGCTCAAGTGGTAGAGCGCTTGCCTTAAGCTGAATTGCTGAGGGACAGCGCCCAGGCCCAGAGTTCAAGCCCCACGATCGACAAAAAAAAAAATTGTATGTTTAATTAAAAAGATTATGTTAATAGAGACATCCTCTTGGACAAAAGTGAAGAAGAGAAAGAAGAGCTCTCTATAATGTGAATATGACAAAGCTAAATTCAGTTAGAATCTTCCTAACTTTGAAACAAATAACTAATTTGCTTGGCCTACATAGTCAAAAGCTATTACATTCTAGCATAATAGCATAAAAAGCAAATGTAGACAGGCAGGAATTGTTCAACTCTTTTTTAATGGAAAGGAAATTAATAAACTGTCTCAAAAACAAAATCCTAGACCCATGGACACTGCAGAGACTACTGAAATATAATGTGAGTTTTCTGCTTCTGTTTGTCACCATGTGGCTCATATTTATATTATCTAGCACAGTGACATATCGAGGCCACTCAATAAATGTTGTTCAGTAGGTTCACAAAAGATAAATAATAGATGAAAAACTAAAAGATATAGTGGATATTCTAGTTGTATCCATTCATGTAAACATACAACCCTATATTGAAAAATATTTTATTTTTGACTCCCAGAAATAGTAATTTAGGACAACAATGTACCTGTTCCACATAGCAATCTAGGTACCAAGATTAGTACACATTCTGGATTCTTCTGCTCTAGGAATCCATAACCATCCAGGAGAATGAAGAAGTAAAGATGATGAGCCACTACTGGCTGAAGCTGACGTCACTCTCAATTATATTACATTCACCAGGTCCTCATTGCATGGCCCCACTTTATCATGGAGAATAAAGACAACTGGGCTAGCTGTATAATAAAGAGGAGGAAAACTATGGGTTTTGATTAACAAATAACTTATCTCTAGACTAAGAGCCAACTCTTTCCTTACACTCTGAGAACCTACATACATAAATGATGACCACCCAACCCAAATGACCTCATGGTCATGCATGTACACATTGGGGTCCCTTTAGTGGGTTTTTGTGTCGTTGTCAGGTAAGGAGTAAATCAATTTAGTGCTATGCTGATCAAGTGGCATGACGCATCTCAAAGAACAAGAGGGATGCTCTTAAATTTTAATTGTTACAATTTATAAAAGTCTCTTGGCACTCTTAACTACTTGATTAACATGCTGCTGCTTTTTAAATTGCTTTTTAGCAAGACTGCCCTTTCAGCTCTTGAGCTCTTCCTAAAGTTTCCTAGACATTCTAACAAGAGCCATCTTAATTCCCTTCCCTGACACAGATATTAATTAAGCACTGATCCCTCTTCTTCATACTGCCTGACAGGCACAATGCATAAAATGAAGCAATAGAGTTATCTGTTTCAATCTCTTATACATCTACCTCGTTGACCCTTTGTGGACCTTTTTTAATGATATTATCAGCTGTACATACCAATGAGATTGGTATATATTCAATTACTTCTTAAACTTCAGCTACTCATTAGCAAACTGCTTTTCTAGCAGTTTTACCACTTAGCTAAGGCAAATCCTCATTGGTGCATCTACTTTGGTCTTTTAAGTAGGTCATAATCATATATCTCATATTCCTTTGTTATATGTGAGGGTAGCAACTGGAAAAGAAATGTTAAAATTTGCTTTGTGATTATAGAAAGGCTTTTCCCCTTTGTCTCCCACCTTCCTCTCCTGGTTCCAAATTGCTGCCTTTCCCCTACATGTGGTCCCTATTGCAAAGATAAAGCTTCCCTCACTGTTTGCTAAGAAGCACAAACACAAACTTTGTCCTACTTGGGTTTATGGAAGAGCCATCTCTGGAAACCTCTTTGCATTGTCCTCATAAGTGAGAGGAGGCTAACTTGTATTAGAATATTCACATATTTGAGAAGACGTATGTCAACAACCTTCCTTAGGAAGAAAATGGAATATGGGTTAATAAGCTAGCATTGGCATACTTTGACACAAGAAATATACATTAAGAATATTTAATACCTTAGTATCAAAAATTTCTGCTTATTGAAAGATTTCACCCTCAAGAATAACCCTTCCAAAGTATGAAGCTTACGGAATGTCTACACCTCTAATAGTTTTGAAATATTCTTGGTTTCTATCATGACTATTTATCTCTGTTTTTTCTATCTTATCTGTAATATCCAGTTTCTGGAAACATTTTGGATTTCACACATTACTAGATTAAAACAGGATGTTAATTAACATGTTACAAGGTATTTCCTTTATTCCATAAAGCTCATACCCTGGCAAGGAATACTATTAAACACACACACACACACACACACACACACACACACACACACACCCTATGGGTGGCAGATATTGCATTCTTTCTAAAGAATTTTTAATATAGTGACCAGGAGTAGGTTTTGGTATTTCTCATTTGTGTTGCTTCCCCTTACCTATTTTGGAGGAAAGAGATTCACTCAGCCTGAAATTTTATTTGTGATATCTTATGATAGGCAAACAAAATGCTTGCCTGTATTATAAATGCTTCATTCTAAGAATCTACTAATACAGAACATCATGGGGATTATTGTTCTAAGACACCCAGAATTTGTTTATAGAAAAAGCCATCTAGAAGGACAATATTCAGGAGAAACTGAGACTCTAGGGAAAAGACAGAGCAGAATTAGAAAAGATATTGTGCAAGACCAGGGATTAAAGAAACTCCAGAACACCAAACATTGATACAAGATAACCTGTATTGACATTATTACCAGGAAAAAAATACAGAAAAGAACAATAATAACCAAAAACCCTTTTATTTGGTGCTAAAACAGAAAATTCTTGTATACATACAATGTAGTTCTAATACAGTTTTATTGTTATATTTTTGCAATTAACACTAACTACCCACACTTCTGGACACTGAATACTGGGGAAATAATGTTATTTTCAATGGCTATCAAAAACCATATTAGTAATGTGAACTATATTAGTAAATGCAAACTGGACAGACAAGAAACTGTTCAGTCATTCCCTGACCTAGCTTACACTTCCTAATGGGATCATGAGTTTTACTCTTCTAGTGACCCTAAGCGCAAACACAGTGTTTGTCACACATCTGACACTTATTCTATTAGAAGTAATTTCCCCAAAGAAAGATACTTCAGTTGCATCTTCTTAAAATCTTCTGGAAAATAGTAGTAAGAATTCAAGTAAACAGCTGCTTCAATGTTGTCCCAGAGACAACATTCATCCTTCCCACACACCCTGTTAAATTGATGCCTCTATGATTCAGAGGATGATTTTGGTGGCTGCCAGCATCAACCTTATCAATGGATCCTATTTTACAATTTACTATTATTATGCTAACACCATGATCAACAGACAGGCACAGAAGATAGAGGTAGGATTTTGTTTCATTCTGTTCTTGTGAAATACCTACTGAATTGACACTGAAAGCAGACCTTAAAGTTATCAGAAAATTATCTTCTAAAACTATTCTTCCAAATAAATAAGTCTCATTCCTTAAAGGAAATGAAAAAAACAATTTATATTGAGTTTTACCATAGGAGAAAACATTTAATTTTCATTAATAATGAAATTGATTAAAACATAAATTTCCATTAATTTTTCAGGTAGTATATATTCATAAACTTCGGCATTATCAGAAAAAAGACAATTGGTGAGTACATATCCCTGACAATAAATGGAGAAAAGTAAATGGCAAAGGACTTACTCACATTTATTTTATGTACTAAATGTAAGCATTTTATTTATACACATACATACTCACACATACATGTGTATAAACTCACAGTGACAAAACATTAAAGTAAAAAGCAAAAAATTTATATGATTTGAAGAGAAACTGATGCTTAAATAAGGATACAGGTTGACTGATTGCAACAATGAGATGTACAAGACACTATGTTGAAAATGAACTTAACAATTTTGGGGGGCAGGGAGTGGAGGGAGGAGTTGAGGAGGGAAGGGATGGTAGGAGAAAAACAAAAGAGGAGGTAACAATGCTCAATATAAAATGTACTCATTACCCTACTCATGTAGCTGTAACCCCTCTGTACAGTATTTTTACATTAAAAAAGATATGGAAAAAAACCAAAACACTTGGGCGGTGGGAGGTTGGTGAGAGGGAAAGAGGAAGAAAATAAGGGAAAGGGTAACAAGGTAGACAAGAAATGTAATCACTACCTTAATTATATAACTGTAACCTCTTACATCACCTTAACAACAAATAAAATCAAAATAACTCTCTGTATTTTATCATGCTATAAAAAAATTAACCCACTCCTTGAAATCAAAAGAATTACAAATATATTCAGCAGATGGAAACTGAAACAATACATTGTTAAATTATAAGTAAGTTGCTTAAGAAATAAGATAGAAAACAAACTTTACGACATTGGCGAGGGAGGGGGCACCAGGAGGTAGCTGTGGAGGTGGGAGGGAAGGGGTCATAGGGGGGAAACAAAGGAGAGAGCAACAATGCTCAATAAAAATGTATTCATTACTTTGCTCATGTAACCGTAACCCCTCTGTACAACATTTTTTACAATAAAAACATACAAAAACAAAAGAAATAAGATAGAAAGTCACAAGCTTTGGAAGCACAAGCAAATGAAATCCCAACCTATCCAACCTGTCACATACAGCAAAGACAGTGCTAACAAAAATGTTTATGTGGTATACATACACAATAGAATTCTATGCTTCTACTTTGCTTAATAGATGTATTAAGTAAAGTAAGCCAGACCCATTACAGGATGGAATAGGAAAAACCTTAAGTCTCCTTGGCACAGGCAGAAATTTTCTTAATAGAGAACCAGAAACACAAGAAATCAAAGAAAGTTTGGACAAATGAGATTGCATGAAATTGCAGAGCTTCTGCATGGCAAAGGACATAGCTCACAAGATCAATAGAAAGCCCACCGTTTGGGAGAAGATCTTCACTAGTCATACAATGGACAAGGGTCTCATATCTAAAATATACCTAGAACTTAAGAAATTAAATCCCCCAAAAACAAGTCTTCAAAGAAACAACTGCCCAATAAATAAGTGGGCTAAAGACTTAAAGAGAAACTTCTCTGAAGAGGAAAGAAGGATGGCCAATAGACACATGAAGAAATGAACAAATGCAAATCAAAACAACATTGAGATACCACCTCACCCCAGTTAGAATGGCTATAATCAAGAACTCGAATAACAACAGATGCTGGAGGGGATGTGGACAGAAGAAAACCTTACTGCATTGTTGGTGGGAGTGTAAACTTGTTCAACCACTTTGGACAGTAGTATGGAGGTTCCTCAAAAGACTCCACATAGAGCTCCCCTATGACCCAGCAATCCCACTTTGGGCATTCACCCAAATGATTACAAACAAGACCACACTAAAGCTACCAGCAGACCTAAAGAAACACTGGCTCCATGGTTTCCCTCATTTGTAATGATTAGTATAGTCCTAGCAGAGGATCACAAAATAGCCCAATAGCTATGGATATATGGACATATAAAATGATGCTAGTTGAAATGAACTCCATGATATGGAAACATGAAGGTCTTATTTTCCATTTTCTTTTTTTTTTAGTGTACTGTTTGTAGTTATTTCTTTTGTCTCCCCACTCCCCTGGATTATTCTCTGTGGTCACTCTTCCTGATTTCTGATTTCTTATTTATACATTTATCTGATTTGGGGAAGGAAAGTTGAATCACAGAAACGGTGGGACAAAAGGTGAACTAATGCAACAGTGATACTCACTAGACACTATATTGGAAATGAACTTTTCAACTTGGGGAAGGGAAGGGAATGGGGTTGAGGAAGGAAAGCAGGAGAAAATGAGGGGGGAGGTAACACTGCTCTAAAAATGTATTCACTACCTATGTAACTGTAACCTCTTTGTACATCATTTTTACAATAAAATAAAAAATTTTAAAGAAAGAAAAAAGTTTATAGCTATGAGTACCTGCTGGTGGCTTGTGTCTGTAATTCTTGCTACTCAGTAGGCTGAGATCTGAGAATTGCAGTTCAAAGGCAGCCCAAGTAGGGAAGTCCATAAGACCCTTTTCTCCAGTTAACTACCAGAAAACTAGCACTAACTTTGAGCAAAAAGAGCTCAGGGATAATGCCCAGGCCCTGAGTTCAAGTCCCATGAGTATCAAAATAAATCAAAAACAAAAAAACCAGACACTTCAAATAATTAAGCTAATGATGCATCAAAAGCCCCTACTAAAGCAAAAACAAAGTAATTGAAAAGTAACCAAAGGAAAGAAATAATAAAGATTACAGCAGAAATAGAAATATTTCTAAATGTTTTGACACAAGCTGCTCCAGTAAAAGTTGAGAGGCACTGAAATCCAGAGAGTCAGGAACTGTAAGTGCTAAAGAAAAACAATTTCCTGAAGTGAACTTTTTAAACTTGAAATTGTCTTTGTAAATTAAAGTTAGTTAAATGAACTTTTATCTAAGTTGAACCTAATAGGAAAATGTTCAATAGTAAAAGAAAGTTAAACTGGGCCATGATAGAAAATAAGTTATCCAAATTATATATATATATATATATATATATATATATATATATATATAATTCAAGAAACACAAGAGAGAAATCAAGACAGCATTTGCAGTGGTTAAATGAAGAGTCCAGAATAGGAAAGGAAAAACATGAGTTAGAATTTTATTCTAACTTCACTACATCCTTTGAATGGCCTTTAGCAAAACCCATCTCAATACCCCTTTAAATGATGCTGGAAAGATTAAATGAAGTCCTGCAAATAAATTTCTGGCACATAGTGTTATTGTCAACAGCATTGTATTTTGAAGAACAACCCATGTTTTGTTTATCTTTACCCCTAACATTTAGTAGACCATTGTGGAAGTGTTCCACTATATAAATTAATAAATTGCTATATGTATGTCATGTATCTCTATCATCTATCTACAAAAGATGGTCAGGTACATAAATAATCACTGAAAGGATTATTCAAGGGAAAATTTAAAACTAAAGTGTTACCGAGAAAATAGAAAACTTATATCTTGAAGTAAAAACAAAAAAAAGTGTCAAAAGTTGTTAATTCCAAATACTTCAGTTTATAAAAGTGCTTCTTATAAAACTTAAATTTAGTTGTTGAATGCCAAGTATATGTCAAGCACCATTGTGTAACAGAATTATCCTTAGCTTGCTTACAAGAAAATTGAAGCCTACAAAAACATTTTGTGTTTATCCAATCTCACATTGATTTCTGACAGATCAAGGATTATCCTATTCCATTTTGAGAGCTTCTTTCACTAAGTGAAGTTCGTTTTACCAATAAGTGTTACTGTTTGAATTTGTTCTTCAAGAACATTTGGTAGGTTGAAGTCTTTGTTACTGCTAGAAGATGCTATATGAGGTTGAAGTGTGCCAGGATCACCAAGATTATTCACATTTGGTTGTGTGGGTGTGGAAATGCAAGCAACATCTGCTATCCCTCCATGGTCCAGTGCACAGAGCTATAAAAATGCAAACTGTTCTTCTCTCTTTTTTTTAAATGAACAACCAGTCCCAAAGGAATCACTCAAATAGAGAAGGCAGACTTTACACCAAACCACAGAACCATTTCCAAGCTAATTAGAAGCTACAAACATGGAAATTTTCATTGCAGCATTTTTAAAGGAAGGAAAGAATGTAGTTTTAAACCAATGAAGTCACTAGCAAAATTATTTTACACAAAGTAAAAGCAAACTGAGCCCTGTAGTTGCTGGAACTCTTTTTGATGCCCAAATTTGTTTATCTAAAGGTCAACTTTCTGGCAACTTTGTCTGATTGAAGTATAGAAACTGCATTCAGTACTAAGCACTTAACTTAGAAAAGAACATAGCACAATCAAAGTGACAGTCATAGGTTTGTTTTGAGAACAATCTAAAAGAGAGAATATCTGATACCATGACAGATTGGAATTAAGAGGACAGAGGTTAGCAATTAAGATGACCAAATTAAGGCTAAAGGTAATCATTTAAATAACTGGAAAATTTGGTGTCATTCTAAATAAGTGAGAAAAAAAGAGAAAATAGGGACTGGAACCCCCTGGGTTTAACTCTTAGCTCTAACTCATACTGGATCTATAAATATCAACACAGGGAGGATGGGAAGGGATAGGAAGGGGAAACAAAGGAGGAGTCTACAATGCTTGATAAGAAATGTACTCATTATCTTGCCCATGTAATTGTAACCCTTCTGTACAGTATTTTCACAATAAAAAAAGAATGTCAAAAAAATTAAATAAATAAATAAATAAATAAATATCAATACACTCTTTGACTTTCTAAGCATCATCTAAATATGCAAATGTTGATGCTTGAATCTCAAGATTAATGGAAGTGTGAGATAGAATAAATAATGGAAGAGGTTCATCAAAGTATTTTGTGTGTATTTGTGGAAATCTCATGAAGAAACTCTTTACTATGTACAATTTCCAATAAAAAGGAAAAAATAACAACAATAAAACCTACCACAGCATTTATTTAAATTAGTAAGACATTTATGGTTGAGATTACATGACGTCATAAAGACAGAGCATGATCCAATAGGATTAATGTTCTTATGAAAAGAGATATATTCATGCAAAGTGAGCCCCATTATTTTGCACAATTAATATTTATTAATGCAAAGAGGAGAAAAAGATAAATGAAGTTACAAGGATGAAGTATGATCCAATTGGATTAATGTATTCATTAAAAAGACACCAGAGAGCTTCTCTCTCTCTGTGTCTCTTTCTCATTTCTCTTTCTCCCTTTCTCTCTTTTTCTCTCCACACTCCTTATTTGCCTCTTCATTTTTCCTCATACCCCTGTATCCCCACTCATTTCCTTTTAGCCTTCCCATCATGTGAAAATGTAGAAGGAAGCCTACCCATCCATAAAACAAGAAGGACAATAACTAGAAATCACCCTGCAAACCTTACTCTGAGACACACAGGCTGTAAGGCTATGAACATTTATTCCTATTGTTTAAAACATAAACTGTCTATAGCATTTAGTTATGGCAGCTCAAGCAAACTAATACACCTGGAAAGTACTAGCTAAGGCTTGACATATACTGGACATTATATACTTATGCCAGTCCTTCTTCTTCATTCATCCTTCCAAATGTTAGATCTTTGTATGTGATAGCAAAAAGCAAAAACCAATGTTCTTGCCAGTGTTTCATTGCCACTTAGATTAGAAACAGCAACCTAGCCAAAGTTATTGAAAGAGTATTAAAGACTAACCAAAGAGAAATGGAAACAGGTAATGATTTAGCACATCTTCAAAAGCAAAAATTGCCTAGACATATTTTCTGAAGAAGTATACAAGACATCAAATTAAATATTTTAAAAATGTATAATAAGATATATATCAGTGTTATTTTAATAAGAAGCATTTGTTTAATGGGAAATGTCGCTTGCACAGTATTACTCTCCAAAGAAGTTAACTAAATGAAGCATATACATCTATTAATAATCCTTTGCTAATTTAGGCTTTGAGTTCTCTAGATGTTAATTGTTTTAATTTTTCCCACTTTTCTTATTAGCAAGTAGTACTTTGGGGAATAGAAAAATGAATTAATTATATTGATATGCTTAGAAAAGCAGGGCCAGTAAGGGCCCTTAGAGGTCAAACAGCCTGGAATATCTTCCTTTTGCTGCCATTTCACCCTCTTGCTAACCCAGTTACTTGCTACCTATTCTTTCAGTTATGATCTTATTTTACTTCTCCCAGGATGACTCAAACCTAGTTGAGGAAGTCCATACCATGTTTTCTTAGTACCTAAAGCATATCTCTTGTTGTTCATTTGTCATCTCATGTAATAATCACAGGTTAATGAGTTGATTTCACCCATGAACCAATGAGCTCCTTGAAGGTAGATTAAGATCTACTCTCTAAGTTTAATGCAGCACAATCCTTTGCACAAAACAGGTTCTCCATTAAATGTTTATTTGGCCATTCTTCATTTTGAGCTATATTTTCTTTCAATATATCTATGCAAAATTAAAGTATAGTATTTTTGAAGGAGTACAATATAATTTATTTTTACCAACAGTTAAAAGACAACTATTAGAAAGAATAAATTACATTGGTATTTCATGGAGTTCTAGGTGCTACATATAATTAAAAATAACTAAATTGTTTGATCAGTCATTGTCTCAAAACTTTAGTAATGACTACTGTTAAGTCTTATTATTACAGATTTTATCCTCTGCACCATTTAAAGTCAGACCTACAGAGGGATGAATAACTCCCACACGTATTTATTGGTCAAACTTAACATTTAGTCGTATAAATTCAAGGTAAGCCCTGCTTTAAAACTATTTCTGTTGATCTCCTTGTTGCTTAAATGGGGGGAAAAAAGGGCGTATTGGCATTGAATCTTACCTGACCTGTCAGTCCCCACCCCCCTCCAATTAGGACACATCATCCCAGCAACTGGGGCATTATCCCAGCAAAGAGAAGAGACCTACTAAACCCTATGAGACAAAGAGCTCATCCCAGCCATGAAGGACCAAGCAGAGGAAATTGGGAAGAAATGCTCAGATAAAGGAGTATGGCGTCCCTCCCTGAATGGAGTTACTTGTGCTGGTCCCTTCAAACATAACTAGAACAAGCAGATCAAAAGAAAATAGTGTATGGTGGACCCATTGCAACAATGAGATGTACAAGATGTTATGTTTACAAGTTTGGTGAGGGGGGTGGGGCGTGGGGCAGATGGGAAGGGATGGGAAGGGGAAACAAAGGAGGAGGCAACAATGCTTGATAAGAAAGGCACTCATTAGGGCTGGAAAGGTGGCTCAGTGGCAGAGCGCTTGTCTTGCATGCCTGAGGCCCTGGGTTCAATTCCTCAGCACCACATAAAGAAAAAAAGCCGGAGGTGGCACTGTGGCTCAAGTGGTAGAGCATTAGCCTTGAGCTGAAGAGCTGAGGGACAGCACCCAGGCCCAGAGTTCAGGCCCCATAACCGGACCCAAAAACAAAAAAACAAAAAAAAACAAAAACAAAAAAAGAAATGCACTCTCATTACCTTGCCCATGTAATTGTAACCCCTCTCTATGGTATTTTCACATAGAAAGGAAGGAAGGAAGGAAGAAAGAAAGAAAGAAAGAAAGAAAGAAAGAAAGAAAGAAAGAAAGAAAGAAAGAAAGAAAGAAAGAAAGAAAGAAAAGTGTATAAGCATGCCTATCTAATGCCCATACCCATCTACCTTCTGGAGTCAGGGTAGTTTGCTTTGCCAGCTTCCTGGGTCTCCCATGCATAGTTAGCAGACATCTATATCCCAATAAATAATTAAGAGTTCCCATCAAGCCCTTATGCACTCCAATCCAGCCCTAGCTTCTGACTGATGGATGTGTACCCAGTCAGCCCTAGCCCTATAATGACAACTCAGCTCACTGGTGGGTTTGACTTACTGCTGCACAAGGGGGACTTTGCCTTTTTACAGGAAAGCCTCATCATGATGGGAGTCACTCTAATGGACATCCTGGTGGGATTCCCTTTCACAATGTTCCCCGTGGATGGCCCTTCTATTAGGACTTTAACAATTATCCTCTTACTCCTCCTTAGACCACATTTTCTTAACTATTTCCAAAGTTTCTCTTTAACAGCATAACTGCCCAGGATCAAGACAAGGCCATCCTATTATTGCAGAAAAGCCAAGGCTTCACTTACACAGCCCTGTCCAACCCAACACAGAACTAGACTGAGGACTCTAGTCCCACTGACCCCTCAGCTTTCCTAGTTCAGCAGGAAGTGGCCAGAAAGGAAAAACAAAACAAAACAAAATAAAACAAAAACATGATGCCCCTCAACCTTTTAATGCTCTTTCAGGGTCTCAAATGATGAGAAGCTGCTTTGTTCTTATAACTTAATATTGTTCCTATGGCCTGGCCCACTGACTATCTTTCCTCCAAGGGATTTTCCCAAAATTCTCCATCCCAGTCTCAAAGCCAGAATCTTATTCAAAATATGAAAACCCACTCCTTCACCTTCTCAGATAGGTGACTGAGAGATGGGCAGGAGACTTGCTCAAACAGTAGGTTCCTGGAGCCAGACCTGCACTATAAACTGATGAGTCTCTTTGAACCCTCCAGCTCTCTGTGACCTTGCAACTAATCATGACCCTACTTAAGTCCCTCTACCCCTGCTGCCATCAAGGCATACCTCATGTTTCCTGACTCCCCTCAGGTCACCATGGCATTCCTGTTCAACTCCCCATTAAAGTTGATCTGGTCTGCTAAAAAACAGCCACCAAAAAAAAAAAACAATAAAACAAAAAACGCTAATACACACACATGAAACAGTTCTGTCTGTCCTTTTCTATACTGTGCACACATTTTATTTATTTTTCTTATCTTATTGAATTAGCTTAGATTTTTCTCATCCAATGCTGGTTGGAAGTGCTGAGAGAAAAAAAAAAAAGCAATGCCTTGCTCCTCATCTTAGGGGAAGCATATCACAATGTAGTGCAGGCTGATGTGAAACTCACAATCCCCCTGCTTGGCCTCCCCAGTGAAAGAATTACAGGCTTTTGCCAGAATGCATAACAATATTGTTTGAGTTACTCAATCTAACTTAAAATATGTCTTCTGTCCCAATCATTTTCTACTCTTTCTAGTGTTCCAGTTGTGTGTACATTATACTCTTTTAAAATACCTCCTAAAAAATTTCTTGTACATTTTGTACTTGTTTTTTATTCTTCATTCTCTTTCTAGCTCACTTTGAGGAGTCCATGATGACCTCTAGAAGTCCACTGATCCCATCTCCTGTATCAGTCAACTAATCAGCTCGTACAAGGAGTTAATAATTTCTTTTATAGTGTTTTGACTATTCTTATTTCCTTCTTGTTATTTTTTCATGTTTTCATATATCTGTACACATTAATCTTTTGTTTTCACCTGTTTTGTTTGCCTGTTTGAGGTTTTATTGGATTTTGTTGACTGTGTAGTGTGTGTGTGTGTGTGTGTGTGTGTGTGCGCGTGCGTGTTTGTGTGCACGTTCGCACGTGTATGTGCACACACGTGCGCTCTGGGGCCTCATTTTGTGTGTGTGTGTATGTGTGTGTGTGTCTGTTTGTGTGTGCAGATCCTGAAGCTTGAATTCATGGCCTGAATGCTGTCCCTGAGCTTTTTTATTCAATCCTAGCACTCTATCACTTAAGACACAGCATCACTTCTGGCTTTGGGGTGGCTTATTGGAAATAACAGTCTCCAAGACACTCCACCACCACTCTGGAAAAAACCCTGTGTGGTTCACTCTGTACTCTTCACCATAAAAATGTGATGGATTTTTACAAATCAAAGCCTACAAATGTGTCTCCCTCTCTCACTCATGACACAAGACCCTGGTGGTTTTTTATTACACTGTTTCATACTCAGCTTACAATTTGTCTTATAAGTTTTCCAAAACTTCAGTTCCAGGTAGGTAGATCTTGGCTGTGACTCCCCACTTGTCTCCAGTTTTAATTATCACTTGGTCCTGAAACCGAAATTCTCTAATGTGTTTAAAGAATGCACTGGTTGGTTTGAGGTATTCATAGCTTTTTCTTCTTGTAAAACTGGGAACTATGATTCTCCCAGTTCAATTTAGGTAGGAAAGGCAACTTAAACTGGAATGCTGGACTATTTTATAGTGACAACAGAATTGAACAGAATAAATCTTGTGTCCACATCTGATCCAGTGGGCACACCTGCTAATACATCTATGCCTGCTATCACTAGGTTTGCAGCTGAACTCATTGCTCATCATTCCAGAGCTATGCAAATTCTTGGACAGCATCAATTGTAGACATTATTTATACATGGAGAGAACGTAAATTACATGATTAAGAATGGTTTGGAGAAGTTCAGGAAAAATTCAGGGTAGCAAAAGAATAACATAGAGTGTTCAGAAAAAAAACTAAGAATGTGGTGATAAACATAGATAATGCAGAAATTTGATCCAGGAATCCATATTTCTATTGGCATATTGGTTATTCAGGGTTGGGGAGGAGATGTTAATTGTTATATCTCTATATATCTAGAAATTTGGGTTTACGAACCTCTACTCATAAATGTTATCAAATAAAGCCATTGGTAGAACAGGTTAACTTTGTCTCTAAACTTTTTTTTCAGTCGTGGGGCTTGAACTCTGGGCCTGAGCACTGTCCCTGAGCTTTTTAACTCAACACAAACACTCTACCACTTGAACTACAGTGCCACTTGTTGTTTTCTTGTGTTTAACTGGAGATAAGAATCTCATGAACTTATACAACAGACAAGGGTCTCATATCTAAAATATACCTGGAACTCAAAAAATTAAATCCCCCAACAACAACTCCTCAAAGAAACAACTGCCCAATAAATAAGTGGGCTAAAGACTTAAAGAGAAACTTCTCTGAAGAAGAAAGGATGGCCAATAGACACATGAATAAATGC
>NW_012267224.1:17028086-17062044 GCF_000151885.1 Dipodomys ordii
TTGCTTTGTATGTCCCTCCCCCACAGTATAACCCCTGCTTTCACTATATTTTGATGTGGGTATAATTTGTGGAGGAGATGGGGAAAAACAAGTCGTTTAAGGACACAGGTGGACCTGTTGCAACAATGAGAAGTACAAGTTGTCATGTCGAAAACGAACTTTAAAACTTTGGTGTGTGTGGGGGGATTAGGTAGGGGGTGGATGCGGGGAGGCTGGGAAGGGATGTGAAGGGTAAACAAAGGAGGAGGCTTCAATGCTTGATAAGAAATGTACTCATTATCTTGCCCATGTAATTGTAACCCCTCTGTACAGTATGTTCACAAAAAAATAAAAATAAAATTTTTTAAAAAAAGAATCTCATGAACTTTCCTGCCTGGGCTGGCTTTGAACTGTGATCCTCAGATCTCAGCCTCCTGAGTAGCTAGGATTATAGGCATGAGCCACCAGCACCTGACTTGTCCTAAACTTTTTAATCAGTAAATTCCCAAGGCTTGTTTTTATACTTATTTTATAGATAAGAATATTGATGTTTTAACAAGATCCCCTATATCCCAAGGACATTTTTTAAGCAATGTAGCTTCAGTATACAATAGTTCCTATTACAACCTCAGTAATATCTGTTATAGATCAATATAGTGACTACAGTTAGAATTTTCAGATTTAGCAAATAAAAATAACATAAAGTCCAATAAAAGTTGAATTCCACATAAACAGCATACTTCTTTTTTAGGAAGTCTTGAATGTTGTGTAGGACACAGTTATACTGAAACTTATTTGTTGGTTGTATGAAATTCAGATTTTCACTGCTTCCTGTATTTCACTTGACAGGCTGTTTATATGTTATTCCTTATCTCCATGTTACAGATGAGAAACTTGAAGTGAAAAGTGTCACAGAACTATTAAATGAAAAGAAATGTGCATTTAGGGGATAACACTGATATGATTTGTCAGACAGCTGAAACCAGAACCATAGAAAAATTACAAAATTCTCCTGTTCTTGTTGTGCTTCAACTTTATGAGGATAAAAATAGTAGGGACTCTGTCTGCCTGACTTTCTATGCAGATGACGGTTTTCCACTACCAGGACCTGTTCTCTCTGACTCTGTGTCTCTAGCTCCCTGTCTGTCTTTGTTTCTGTGTCTGTCTTTCTGTCTCTACATCTGCCTTTCTGCCTCTGTCTCTTTCTTTGTCTGTCTGTCTTTCTCCTCCCCACTTCCCTACTGCCCAAGGTTCTCTAACACCATAAGAAGTGCTAGAGACATAGCCTAATCAGGGAAAAGCTATCCCCAGGAAAAAAGGAGAGGGAGGCCCAGACTCTGCATTCTTGAAGGTCACCAAAAAGAGTCCTAAGGCCCCTAATGATAACAGTACAATACTGTCACCTGTCCTCTCTTTGCTATTCCATATCCTCTCTGCCTCATTTGTGTGTTGGCCAGTTCCTGAGTTCAAATCCTAGTCCCAACTGCTTTGACCAACGAAATCCCAAGCAAAGCATTGGCCTGTAAATATTAGGAGAAAATCAAGAATGCTGCTATCCAATTGGTGATTGTACTTCAATAAAACCTTGCAGAGCTGAAAGATTCTCATTGCTTTTTTTTGTAAGTAAGAAAGTGAGGTTTATAGCAGACAAGTTTCAGATTGAGCAGAGAGGGCAATATCACTGACCTTCCAGAAATTGAATATTAGAAGTTCAGGTTCAATGCCATGGCAATTGATAGAAAATAAGGGTCACTCCTAGCTGTCTTCTTTGTCCTTACCCTTTGCATTTTTATTATCCCTTTCTTCCCCAGGCCACAAATACCTGCTATCCTATTCTAGTTCTTCTTTATTACAACAGATTCAATCTTTAGTTTCAATGAAATATTGATGTGTTCTCCTAGAAAGACAGCCCCAAAATTCATACTTTCTTTGAATTATGTGGCTGTTTTCTGCAGGCCACCGAAGAGCTTGGGCTCTCCCAGAATGACCTTGCTGTCCCTCCTCAGGAACACAGTCCAGGTGCCTCCCACTCCATAGGGCTGTTACTTTTGTTGAATGTGTCCTAGAAGCCAAAGAAAGTTACGTGATCTCACAGATGACATCCTCACCCCATGAGACTGTGCAAGACATAAATATTCATTAGAACTGAGCTTATGTGTCTTTCTGAAAGGTGACTAGATAAGGTCAAGAAGAAATCACGTTGGAAATGTGTTCAACTGAGCAAAGTAACAAATACGTCATAACAATTAACATGGAGAGAATAATTACAAAGGATTGCAATGATTTTATATATACTTTTTATTGTAAAAGTACTGTATAGAGGAGTTACAGTTACATGAGCAGGGTAATGAGTACATTTCCTATCGAGCATTGTTACTTCCTCCTTTGCTTTTCCCCTACCATCCCTTCCTTTCCCACCTCCCCAACTCCTCTCTTCCTCCCCCCTGGAAATTGTAAAGTTCATTTTCAACATATAAGATGCAAGACACCAGAATCAAATACAGTGAAAAAAGGGGTTATACCATGGGGGAAGAACATACAAAAAAAAAAGAATCACATAGTGTATTATAAGTACATTAAAAACAATAGCAAGAAAGAAAAATCCACTGTGTCCCTGTCTTGGGGTTCATTTCGCTTAACATCATCTTATATGGTCATATGTACATAGCTTTTGACCTTTTCTGCTTGACGTCACTCCATTTGTTAGGAAATGGAAAGACTTGGAAAAAATTATATTAAGTGAATTAAGCTAGGCCCAAAGAAACATAGGTCCCATGGTTTCCCTTATTTGAAATGCTTTATCTATATCAAACTTTGACTTGTTTTTCTACCAATCAGCCATTTGTATGAAAATCACCAAAAATGCACAATTTCATATGCAATGAATTTTATACTTTTTTCATAATCTGCAATCATTTATCTTTTGTCAATAAACCTCTTTTTATCACTTGGAAATCTTATCCTCTTATACATGGATGGAAGGGAATTGGTGTCTGCATTTTTATTGGGTCCATATTACATGGCCAGTAAATTACATTGATCACAAAAATTGATCAAAGATCGTTGCTCTTATACCTGATTTATTGACTATCTCTTCATGGACAAAGGACATAGTCAACTTGAATTAAACTTAGAGACATCATCCAGTGTGACAGGAGAAAGTGACAGAGATCACTTTCAGTAGATGGCCCCATACAGAGTTGTTCTGTTGATGCCACTGACAGTGCTATCTGATTTATGGCCTGTAATGTATTTTACACTAATGCTAAAAGATCAGGTAAGCTACAACTGCAAATATATTCTCATCCTTATTGATGTTTTACTCATGGTTTATTGAAAGTCCAGAACCTGGAGTTAAAAATGTGATCAGGATGGAAAGCTGGATTTCAGAACCAAGTTCCAGACCTACAAAATCAATTATTAAACCATTTCAGAAGAGCATAAATGATCTCACCAAACTGCGATATCATTTTGTCTTCCATTGGTTAGAGGAAAGATAAATGTTTGAATCCCAAAAAGTGACTATGATGCCTACTACACCAAAGTTATTGCAAGGAGAAACTGCTTCTGTCCCTTCTATTTGGTAGACTTGAGCATGTTCTATTTTAGTTTTCTTTTTTCTCTGCCAGCCAAAGGAATAAGGCCTTTATTTGTGCATTCCTAATAACTGATACAATGTTTCGTGTAAGGAAGATGTTTCTGGTGAATAAATAAACATTAATAGCATTAACCAAAGTAAGCTGTAGATTTTGAGGACTAAGATTTCAAATTACAAGATCTTGCATGTACAGTAATGTTGGAGAGGGGAGGTAAAAGTAATTGAAAATACTTATATTTAAAACTTGTTAAAGTCATATGTATATTATTCTCATACATAATGGTATATATTAGCAGTGACCTATATCTGTACATGTACTTTTAGCTTTAGGTATACATATATTCCTACCTATGTTTATTGTATGACTATTAACAATACAGATATTAATACTAGGGTTATTTTTCAAATATAAGCATTTTATGGACTACATTTTTCTGCATTTAATCACTTGTACTCAATACTAATAGTTAATATGACATACCATAAAATGTATGTATCATTAGTAATTAGCATTCCATGATTGTTCAAATATGAATTTGAACATTTTATTAAATCATAATTTTTTTAATTTTTTCTCTAGAAATCTTTTTTAATATTTTTATTGTGAAGATACTGTACAGAGAGGTTACAGTTACATGAATAAGGCAATGAGTATATTTCCTTTGTTTTTCCTCTTCTATCCCTTTCCTTCCCCATCTCCCATTGAGTATTCACAAATAGTTTTAAACTGCCTGTGAGTAGATGTGGTTTTTATTGCAAGTTAGCTTAAGTGTAAGGAATTCATTACACATAATAATTCATACATACAACTGAAAACTTACCCAAATAATTGATTGCCTGATTTTAGCCTTTGTCCAAAACTCTCTTTTCTCTGAACTCTCCTGAGGCAAGATGTCTCATGTTCAGATGTCTTAGATAAAGATCACTATAACGTTGGCTTCTAAATACAATTATTTAGATGAAAAGTTCATGGTAATTATTTTTGTTATCTTTTAAAATTTGTTTCACACATGTGCTGCTTAGAAAAGTTTCTATCCATGTGTTATATTGTGAAAAAAATATCAAAACATTTTTAACAAAGTAAAAGGGTTAATATGAAGATCATAACTAAAATAATAGAAATGTGTGTGATATCTTAGACATGAATAAGTAGGTGAGAGGTTTTTGTGGATTCCTGTCCATGCTCAGCCTTTCTGTCCATCAGTCAGCTTCCAGAGCCCTCTCTGCAGCACTCTGGGAGCCCACAGAGCTTCTCCAACTCCTGAGTTCAATTTCATGCATCACTGTCAAGTAACACCACACACCTAACCTATCCTAAATCTAGTTACAGAGTGAAAATCAGACCACGACTCATGATGGCCTCTCAAAAGTACCCTCATGTTGCTAACAGTTTAAAAATATTTTCCCCCATTGGAATTCTTTTATTCCATGAAATAATTCATTGTGGTCCACAAAAAAAGATAGCTAATTTATAAGGAGATTTCCCAATACAACTTACTATGACAATTTTTATTTTGCATAGGAAAAAAGTGTGCTTCTTAAAGACCTACAATTTAATCGTTTCTCATTAACATATACATTATTACAGATGTGGACCCAAGGTAGACAGGTGTAGGGACGGGTTCAAGCAGGAATAGGTGAAGATATCAATGAAGGTAAAGTGGTAAGTGTAAGTCAGTATTATCTTACACAACTTTGTAAAGGGACTTCTTCCTATATTTTCCACAAAACACCCTTTTTCAAAGGTTACTCTTGTCAGCCAGCAGTATCAAAAAACACTCCAAAAAGTTTCCATTTTGAACAAAAGGATGCAAAGCATCATGACAAAATGAAAAATCAAACCACTAGATTGATAGGCAGTAGTGAGCAGCATTTGGCACATACTGTTTACTGTTTATATCAGAGCACACCATATGTATGAGCTCCAGAGTAGTACATAAATCCTTAACCAGAGCTAGACTTTTCTATCATTCTCAGCTGCTTTCTGTTAACTATAGAAAAGTGCATGCCCAGATTCTAAGATTGAAAAGGATAAGACATCAATATCCACCATCCAAATAATAAGGAAAAAAGTTTAACATGTTTTAAAATAGCAAGTTATCCACTTAGTTATTATATAGAGACTGCATTTGCAAAACATGTGATTGTGATTGAGATTTTATGCCTCTGTGAAAATGGATGGATTAACATTCATGGGCAATGACTTCATTTCTATAGCTACACATCCAGTTGTCCCAACAAAAAGCAGATTATGTATTTTATTACTTAGTGTAAAATACCATTTGGCTTTCTAAAAGGCATCCCAGTGCAACACAACATATGTTTTTTTATCTACTTTGTAAACTACATTTGTGATTCCAGTGGCATTAGAAAAAAAAACATGTGTACTCAGCACTCTGGCTTAGCCTCTCGGGAACTCCTTAGAAACCAGAAACAAATGAATTTGTCATCACACTTAGTCCAGGGAGCAGGATACTGGTTAACCAGACATCTCATTTGCTCCTACTCTAAAAACCTTCCCAAAAGATAGGATGAAACATTTATGACCTGAATACCTTCAAAAAGATATTACTGTATTTGGGTTTCCAATGAAGGTCTAAGGCTTAGAAGAAATGTACTAGTACATTGTACTGGTAAATGTACTAGTAAATGTGGAAGTTATATACTTATTTTACTACACTAGTAAGATTTTGGAGAATGTGTTTTGTGTTATACTGTCCATAACATAAAGTTTTGAGCCAATTACTACCTATGACTGTATATTTATTGCATAGCTCATCCAAGTTGTTGATCTTCTACTTAGAACTTAACATCCAGAGACTGCTAAGTAGTAAGTGGCAAACCTAAACCCACATTGAATGTACATATTATTTGAAGGATGTGTTGAGTCATCTCAAGTGGTATGAAAATATGTATTCACTGTGGCCCTGTGAGGTCATTATACGAAGGTAAGCAAATTAATTTGAACATATAATTCAATATAATGCTGTTGGGATATAATAGGGAATACGATAATTAAATAAACATTACTCTAATGAGTTTCTTTTCAGCAAACATTAACTATTAGATCGTGACTATGTAGTATATTAGAAAGCTGTAATTTCTGTGGACCAAAAGAAAATGCTCATCTAAGTAAGGAACTATTTTCAGTGGCAAGTGGTGTGGGTTTTGGTCAAATTGCAGCATTGGAAAGGATGAAGGGCTGGGAAAGTAGGACAACGATGTGACTGTCCTAAGAGCATTTCAAGCAGAGGCAATCACTAGAGAAAAGAAATATCCTAGGGTGAGGGACATATTCAAGGAAGAGCAGTTGTAGAAAAAAAGATCAGAGAGGTAATATTATAAACAAAATAACCACTCAGAAAATAGTAGCACCAATGCCAGGAAGAACATTTGCATTTACAGATAGTCTAACTCCATATTACTAAACTCAATGGCTAACTTTTCCAGCTCCACCTCACTTAACCTATCGTAGATGTTGACAATTTGATAATGCCCTCTTTGTGACGGCACTCCTTAGCCCTTCTCTGTCACTGATCCACTGCTTCTCCTGTGATCGTCCTCTTCATCCTGAGTCTTAATATTGAAGTACCTAACTTTCAGTGTTTAGTCTACAAATTAGCCCTCTTGATGCTTTCAGCCAGACCAGGGTTATCATAGTATCTATATGCTCAGGACTCTCAAATACAAATCTGGAGCCCAGTCTTTTCAATTGAACTCTAAATTCACATGTCTTATTATTTCTGCTTAGACATAGTCTAGACAGAATTAACAGCCAAAATTGAACCATAATCTCTCCCCTGTCACTTTGTTTTCCACTTTTCCTCATCCCCATTATTCAGGCCAAAAAGCCACCATTTTTGTACACATTTCTCATACAGTCCATCAAAAGTGGAATTTATCTTCAAATTATACCCAAAATTGGTGTACTGAAAGCAGCTTACTACCCTGATCTGAGCCACATCCAGTAAACCAGAATTATAATAGTCTCCTGGTTGGTCATTCTTCGTTTATCCTTATTTTTCTATGATCATATGTAAATAAAATTCAGCAGAATAAAAAAAGTTACTGAAGCTAATAAGTTTCTCAAAATTGAAAGGTAAAAGACCAGTATGTTAATAAATTTGTAAACACTGTCAAAAAATCAGATATTGAAATTAAAGAAATAAGGTCATTTACACTAATATAAAATAAGGGTAAAGTTAATCAAAATTTTATAATATCTATATAATAAAATATTATTGAGGGAAATTTTAAAGAACCTGAATAAATAGAAACATATATCATTTCCATGGATTTGAGAGGCTCTTGATTAATCTCACTAGATTAATCATAGATCCAATGCAAAAACTAATCAAAATCCTGAAAGATTGGGATTAAAAACCCATAAATGTGAAATAGATAAAAACACATTTAACTAAGATCACACAGAATAGAGAAATACAGACAAAAGCAAAACTTGAAATATAGCAGATAATACTTTTTAAAGCAAATTAAATTAAGACACCAACTCAAAGACTCAAGAAGCTTTTGAGCTTCAAGCCATTTCCATACAAACAAAATTATATGAGGTACATCAGAGTAAAACTTCCTTAAGCAAAGGCGAAAAATGTTTAACTTAGCCAAAGAATGATAAATTAGCTATAATAAAACAATAAAACTGAGATTACTTCTCAACAGATATTATGAAGTAGACTTATTTTTGCAATATTATGTAACATTGTTAAAATGTTGAAAGTAAATGACTGTCACCTTAGATTTCTATCCTCAGTAAGAATATTAATTTCAAAATTGATAAAGACAATTTCTGGGAAATGAGTAGTGAGATTATTAGTACCAGCAGAATTTAGTAAACAAAGGATGCTATTCACCAGGCAGGAAGATAGTCCTATGTGAAACCTGGATTTCATGGAAGAATAAAAAACATAAAAAGTGTGCATTTGATAGTAAATGTAAAGGAATATTGACAATATAAAGAATGGCATTAGTAGTTTCTAAGATTTACACTATATCTAGAATTAAAATACATGAGGTCAGAAATGTAGAGACAGTTGTTAAAGACTCTAAGGTTCTAGTATTATTAATCTTTGCTAAACAAATTGAGTCCAGGATAAAAAATATAATTATCCAGTAGCCACTGAAGAGTAGTAAAGGAAATAATTACCAAAACATGGTGAAAATATTTTATTTATACATCAAAAAGCAAAATACAGACGCTATATGAAACAGAAAACAGTACAAGTATATACATATTATCAGTAATTACATCAAACCCAGTGGATAGGCTCATGCCCATAATCCCAGTTACTTGGAAGGTACAGATAGAATTATGATTTGAGTCTGTCTTGGCAATAATAATAAATATAATAATAATAATGACTAATTAAAAAAAACAAGTGAATATCTGCCTATAATCTTAGCTAGCTGAGAGATGTTAGTAGAAGGAATGAAATCTTTGGCTTGCCCACACAAAAGCATGAGACCCCCTCTGAAAACAGAAATGAATAGAGTCTGAGATGGAGAGACCACATTTATTTGGCCTGTGGTGAGGATTTCCTCGATGTTGGAGATTCAAGCAGAGAGATTATGTAGTGATACAAGAAGAAGGGATGTGGTTGGCTACATTTGTTCTTTTACAACAGTTTACTTTCTTGGCATTAACCATGGTCTCAAGAGAACCACATCTGATTTGTGCTACACTGTCTCTAAAGCCATTGTATTTATCCTTCCGAAGATGGTGCTCTCAATGACTTTACCACCTTCTGGGAGACCCAACTCTTTAAGCTTCCAGTACCTTAACACCACTAATCAGCGGATCAAGCTATCAGCACAAAAACCTCGCGAGACACATCAAGTCATATCCACACCACAGCGACATCTGCTGGACATTTTCATGGACAGAATGACAGAAAGCCTTAGTCTCCACACTGTTCTCCTTCCCTTACTATTTCTTCTTGCCTTCCCTCCCTCCCTTCCTGCCCCTCCCTTTCCCTTCTCTCCCTCTCCTGATCCCTCCCTCTCTCCCTTCCTATCTCCTTTCCTCCTCCCTGTCTGTCTGTCTGCTGTCTCTCTCCCTCTTCTCTCCCAGGCACCATTGATAGCTTCATTGCAAAAATTTCCAGTTCATACCAGCGTTAGACCTTGAGAGCAAACTAAACTGGATCCATGCTGTTTTCTATCTTCTGGTATCTTCACCCTGATACTGACAAGTGCCGCCAGATGCAAGCTAGTTTAGAAAAAGGGATAACCCAAATGAATTGCTATATTTCACTTCATTATTAAGTTGCTAAGATTTACTGAGTTACCACAATGAGTTGTTAAGACTTACTGCATTTAATATGTGTCTCCTGTGCACAAATTAATGAAGTGCTACCTTTGTTTTGCTCACTTACCCATTTTCCTCCAGCCTTCTTTTCAAGCAAGAAGTACAGCTGTAGTCAGTAGAGGATTGAGTTGTCTCTGGGTCATTGCCTAAATAGCATCTTCATGTATTTTTTTCTAATTACCCTAATTTTTTCAAAAGACTGTAGGTAAGGCTGCACTGTGCTTAGGTATTGATATATATAAAGTAAAAGACATTAATTCAGGGACTGATTTCTCACCCACCTAGGTTAGGAATTTCTTAAATTATTTCTGGAATGATAGCATTCTAGTTGTGTTCCACACTTCTTAAAAAGGGATTATAAACATCCACAAAATGCTAAAGAGGTATAGCAACATGTTTGTAGAGAACTTTGACAATAAAAGTTGTTTTACAAGGCCAGAAAAAAATATTTATAATATCAGGGACAGATACAAGGACAACTAAGCAGATAACACAGGAAGTTTACAGAGAGCAGAGGGCATGTTTGCAAAGTCTGAATCATTTAGAAAATAAAGACCAAATGGCTATCACTCTAGATTAAACTTTATTCTCTTGGCAATTATCAAACCTTTAAAAAAAACTCCAATTTTCTCTACTTTGTGGGGTTTCTTAGATAGAATGATGAATTGTTAAAATCAATATTTATCTTATCGGAAAATAAAACCCCTCATTGATTGCTACTTCTAATAATAAGTGTTTTTTTTTTGTTTTTGTTTTTGTCAGTCTTGTCAGTCTGGGTGATGTCCCTCAGCTCTTCAGCTCAAGGCAAGCACTCTACAAGTTGAGCCACAGCACCACTTTTGGTTTTCTGAGTGGTTTATTGGAGATAAAAATCTCTTGGACTTTCCTGCCACAGTTGGCTTTGAATCTTGATCCTCAGATCTCAGCTTCCTGAGTAGCTAGTATTACAGGCGTGAGCCACTGGCACCTAGCTAAGAAAACCTTTGATTTGTGAGTTCATTAATTTATTAATAATAAATTAATAAAATAAGTTAATTAATGAGAAAGAAATCCAGATGTTAGTAGAGGAGGAAATACTGCTGCATGTTAGAATTTTTTTTTCAATTTTAACTCTGCAATAGAAAGAAGGAAATCTTTTCATTTTCACTCTCCACTCACCACAGCACTTAAAATATGGAGGGTTCCTCCTGCTCACCAATCAGCACTTCAATTTGGGTGTCTACATATTCAACTTGATTTGGACTTTATTTTCCTTAATAATAGCAACATATCCAGTACCACCATCCAATTTCAGATGCCAAAAGCAAGCAGTAGGTTGGAAAGCATATCTCCTTCAAGGATAGGTGAAGTACCTGGAAATTCACATGTGCTGTTTTATTAGCAGAACAATGGGATGTAGAAGGTTAGAACAAGGAGAGGAAATAATAGAAAAAAGAAAAGGTCAACCTCAGGTTACTTTTTCTGAGTTACAATAGGAATCTCATTATAATACTGACTCACGTAGATTTGAATCTCATGTTTTAAGAGAAAAAAACCTTGCTCTGTTTTAGATTCATAAAGTTCTCATATGTTTATGTGGCAATTAATTCCTATAGACCTGGACAACTCCATTTGGGCTAGTCTCTTGAGGACTAGTTTAGAAGCTCAACTGAAAACAATGGCTGCCCATAATTTTGTTTTCCTGGACTCCTGCTGCTTGCAAAGCAGAGCTTAGTTTCTTATATCCTCATCTCCCATGAGACAAAGATTCTTAGTTCATTACCAGAGATATTTATGGTTCTCTCCAACTACTGGTTTGTTTCCTCCGCTGAATACTTGAGAATATATAAAAGATTGTGTCTCCATCTTCTCAGTGGTGGTTAGAAAGCACAGAGATGAATTCCTAACCTTAATTCTGTCAAGTATAGGAGACAGCACTACTTTAGTGCATCCATTTTATACCAAGAAACTGAAGCGTCATCGGATTTTCCCTATACCGATTTTCTCCTTACGTAATTTATAACCAACTTTTGTTTTCATTTGACATTCTTCAAAAGTAACATATACTATTTTTAGATGGAAGCAGACAGGAATTAAAATAACTATGAAGCTTGTATTATATTTATTTGTCAACTCAGAATCTGAGGAAGGATGGGGGCAGGTTCTATGGATGTACATGGAATTAGTCATCAATGCTCAAAAATACAAGCCAATACCCAGCACTGAACTTGTTTTAAAACTAGACCCAGCCATAACTGATTTCATGACCTGTGCTTAAATAAATTAGGGTCTATCTATCTTAGATACTTCCATGATTAGTAACTTTAAAGTCCAATGTAATTATAATATTAAAAATAGGAGAATGTATTTCTACTTTATCTGATATTAGGATTGTAACTCCTGCCTGTTTATGGGGGCGGTTTGTTTGGTAGATTTTATTCCAGCCATTCACTTTCAGAATATGTTTGTTTTTGAGGGCAAGGTGTGTCTCTTGAAGGCAGAAGATAGAAGGATCTTGCTTTTTGATCCAACTAGACAGTCTATGTCGCTTAATTGGAGAGTTAAGTCCATTAATATTGAGAGTTAGGACTGAGAGATGTTTGGTAGTTCCTGCCATGTTATCCACCTTCTTGGGGTCTGTGCCAACTAGGTTCTTCATATGCTTCTTGGATTCTGTTTGGGGGCTGTTTCTTGGCCTTTATTGTGCTCTTGTTGGTTTTCTATGTGTAGGACATCTTTAAGTATCTTTTATAGAGCTGATTTGATGGAGATACATTGTTTCAATTTTTTCTTTGTTTTTATTTGTCCTTTTGTTATGAAGGAGAGTTTAGCGGGGTACAGTATTCTTGATTGATAGTTGTGTGTCTTTAGGGCACTTCTTCCTTTCATGGTCCCTGCTGAGAAATCTGAAGTTATTCTGATGGGTTTCCCTGTATACGTGATTGATCTTTTCTCCCTGACAGCTTTAAGGATACTTTCCTTGGTCTCAATTGATCCTGTGATGGTGGGATGTACTGTTCTGGTCTGGTCTATTTGGGGTTCTAAAGGATTCTTGTGTCTGAATGGGCCTATTTTTTTGCATGTTTGGGAAGTTCTCTACTAGGATCCAATTAAATAAATTTTCTAGACCTTTAACTTCTGTCTCTAGGCCCTCATCTATCCCATTAGCCTTAAATTAGGCCTTCTGATAGTATCTTCTAAATATTGAATAGATCTATAGTATTTCTTGCATTTGTCTTGAATACTTGTCTGTTCTTTCTCTTAGGCTATTTTCAGTCCTAGAGATTTGGTCTTCTGCATGGTCTAACCTACTGTCAAGACTTTCTACTTTGTTTTTAATTTCCTTACCTTCTAATTGGTCAGCTTTGATGGCTTCAAATTCTTTGTTGAAGCTTTGTTTTAGATTTTGTATGTACATCTTCCTTAATTTTGTTTTTAGTATTCATTCTCAAATCCCTTAGTTGATTCCTTGTAGTTGCATTGGACTCCCTTTCCTTCTGTTGGGCTTCATTCAGCATTCCCTTTGTGGCCTCCATGGATTCCTCCAGCTTTCTGTTTGTGGATTCCATGAATGCCACTATTCATCTTTATTTATTTTCATCCACTCACGCAATTCCTCTATTAATCTTTGATTAGCCTCCTCAGTCTCATGAAATTTCTGTATTACTCTTTAGTTAGCCTCATCACATTCATGCATTTCCCTATCATGCTCACACAGAATCCTTTGCAGGATTTCAATCTTTTCATTCAGCATGTTTACCAATAGTGTTTGTAGAGCATTTTGGGAACTCTCTTCTGGATTATTCATTAACTACTCTGTTGCCTGATTATAACAAACAAGAGTTGAGACACCTGGACTTGCCATTTTTCTTGTGTTTCTCTGGCTTGTTCTGCCCTTTTGTGTTTGGAAGCAAAACCAACTCTGTGTTAGAACATTATTTCAAGATATCAACCAGAGCTGCCTTTCCACAGTCTGTGACTGTCTGTGGTCAGCAGGATGAAGATTTCTGCTACTTGTTAGTTCTTGCTGGCAGTGAGTAGAATCCACTTACATACCACCTCTGGTGCTTTCCTCTGGGGCTCTCTCTGTTGATATGCTGGTGGTGGCAGCAGCCACCTTTGCTGCCACTGCAACACTGAGTGGCCAAATCTGTCTCCTTAACCTAGCTGCCTGAATTTTTCCTCTTTGGCAAACTCTCTGTACTATGATGGCACACTTAGTGTGACTCTCTAACCTTGGACTTTTCACTGGAACACTAAAGCTGGTTTCTACCCGAGAGCTGGTTTAGCTCCCAGCATTTCCTCCACCATCTTCCTCCAGACCTTTGGATTTCTAAATGTTTTAAAAATAGTAATACCCAAGAGTCTTTAAGACAAATGAAAAGCTGATGAGTTTTATCGTGACCTTGAAAAAAGTGTGAAAATGAAGAATAAGAAAATCTACTTTTCTTTGGTTTATGACTATAGTAAAACTCTTTCATGCTTCATTTTAGAAAGCAAGAATTACAAATAGAGAGCAATTTTGTAAAACCTTCCATGCTCATAAATACAAATTGAATGAGTGCTGATCCAGCTTCTGAATCACCCAATTAAATGGTAATTTACTTATTTTGTTTAAAAAGAGTTTATACTAATTGTATTCATTTCCTAATCTTTGAGCAGTCTAACTTCCTTGATTAAAAAAGACTGCTGCTAGATTGAGTATATAGGATCTTAATAAGAAAGAAGGTAAGTCACAGAACACTATGATCAACACAGTGTAGATGTGTCTTTACAGTAATTAAATATATTTTTAACATACCCACATGGAATATATAAGTATTGTCTCATAGAGAAAGACCACATAGACACATTTCCCTATCATCATTGATGAAAATTAGCATGCTACTCATCTTTGGTAAATACCTTCAGAGACCACGTAGAAAGAAACTGAAAGCCCGGCGCCGGTGGCTCACGCCTGTAATCCTAGCTACTCAGGAGGCTGAGATCTGAGGATCATGGTTCAAAGCCAGCCCAGGCAAGAAACTCCATGAGATTCTTATCTCCAATAAACAACTAGAAAACCAGAAGTGGCACTGTGGCTCAAATAGTAGAGAGCTAGTCTTGAGCTGAAGAGCTGAGGGATAGTGCCCAAGCCCAGAGTTCAAGCCCCATGACTGACCAAAAAAAAGAAACTATGATAATAATTGCTATAACAAACTAACACTTGCTTCCACTATTTTACCATAAAACTGAAAATCAAACTCTGACCCAGGAACTCATCCCCTGACATATGACCCACTTAGTCCTACATAGCATTCTTTCCCATTGTCACCTATCTTAATTAACACAGCTTTGCATATGATTGTGATTAATTATAAATATCAGCTCTCCTTTTAATGTGTCAGTCCTTGCCACCAGGGAAGGTAAGCAACTATAGAGTCTGAAGCCCACAAGGACTCAGGTTTACACATGTTCCTCTCATATCAGAAAAGGGACAGATATCCTAGATGAGTGGATTCTCATGGGGAAAGAAAGAAATCCTGTGCTTGGTAAAGTCATATACTATGCACCACACAGGCATGATACTAATGGTAAATGTTTGTAAAGATACCAGACATTTTTTGACTACAGGATTCAGCATATTAAAAGATATTAAAATGTTGTTGCTCAGAAGGCTGGCATTATAGAAATTTAATATTGAACAAATTCTAAGTGAATTAAAATAGTACAAATTGACGCTATTCCCCTTCTCCAATAAGCCCAGAGTCCATAGACCTATCTGGAGGATTTAATTTCTTCCAAGCTAATCATCTGAGGAGCTATTTTAGGCTAATGTTTTGGAGGTCTGTGTTTACTCCGAAAGTCCCATCAGTTTCAACCTTTACCCTGAGCAGGGTAAGATAAGGGAAGGAAGATTGGTGAGATAATCACATAACAAGTTAAGGTGACATGGGTTGTAGAATGTCAATGTATTACATTTCAGAGTCTGACTATGTCCTGTCTCATAGTAAAATATAAAATAAGAGAATCCAAGCAAGATGAATTCAGAATCTTTCTCCACTCATTTTTCAATAGTATTATCATAATGATAGAAAGAGGAAAAATTGAGGGAAGACTCTAAAAGATATTGAAATTATGAATCTTGGGAACCTGCTGTGAGAATTTTTTTCTGAGTCAGGCTTTGACAGGAACCCTGGCAGATTCTCAAGACTTTGTGGAAACCACATAGTTACTAAGATCTTTAAAGCTCCTATAAGCACACCAGAATCTTTCTCCCTTTCCTGAGAAATCCTGATCTCCCTAGGGCAATGACTGCTAGATCCCATAGGTTCTGGGAATAGTGGTATATACTGTACTATGGCTATTTTAGCTGAGCATTTAGTTTCCAACCTATGTGAGTGGAATTTCCAGTTACATTCCATAACTTACTTTATGCTAAGTGAACATTAAAGGATCTTTAAAGATATGAGCCTGGATTATTAGCAGGATTTTTTAAAATTTATTTTTAAGTAGTTTTACAAAAATGTTGCCATTCAACAAAGTAGCATATAAATACAATGAATCTTGATCATTGTTACCCCTTTCATCATTCTCCCCCATCCTTCCCAATCCTACCACATCAAAAACTTCCTTAGAACTTGGGAAACAGAGGCAAGAGGATCACAAGACGGAGAATGGCTCAGTTAGAGGTATCAGTGAGACTTATCTCAAAAACAAATAAAAATAAAAGGGCTAGGGGCATAGCTCAAGTATCAGAGTACTTCTTATAATGTGCTATCCCCTATGTTCAATCCCTAGTATCACAAATGAAACAAACAACAACAAATGATGTAGACTGAAGAGAAATGTATGTGAGTATGTTCTACACATGTATATACATATCTATGTAAATATATATATATATGTTGACAAAGCTCTTGGATATTTTTATCTTTGTTTTTAGTTTTTACCTATAGTAAGAAGCATTAGCATAAGCTCTATTTGAAATTTTAAATGTACCAAAAAGACAAAAACATTATTTAAAAAAATACCATAACACTCAAAAGGATATGCAGAATTTTGAGCTTCATATTTTATTGATAGAATGCAAAGTAATATGCCTACTATGGAAAACAGTATGGAGCTTCCTCCCAAACTTAAAAACAGAGTTGCTTTGTGCTCCAGCAATCCTACTTCCAGGTATCCAAAAAGATAGAATCTGCATTTCAAAAAGATGTTTGTACGTCTGTGTCACACAATTATTCATAACAGCCAACCAATAGAAGTAACCAAGATATCCATTTAGTGAATGAAGGAATAAAAAATAATGTGGGCTCTCTGTATAATGGGATAATAGCAACCTTTAAAGAGAAGGAAATTGCTATTTGTGACAGTAATGATAAATCTGGAGAATATTATGCTAGTAAAATAAGCCAAAATAATTTGTCTTTCTGATCCCACTTATAGGACAAATGCAAAATACTTAAACTCAAAGAGGCACACAGTGGAATACTGAATATCACTAATGTTCAGAAGGGAAAACAAAAAGCTGAGTGTTGGTGGGTCATCCCTGTTACTAGCTACTCAGGAGGCTGAAAGCTGAGATTTGTAGTTTGAAGCCAGCCTTGGCAAGAAACTCCACGGGACTACTATCTCCCCTAAAATACTCAAAAAAACCAGAAGTGGCATTGAGGCTCAAGTGGTAAAGTGCTCAACTTAAGTCAAAAGAAGCTAAACTAAAGGACAATACCTAGGCCCACAGTTTAAGCCCCAGGACTGACAAAGAGGATAGAAAGAAAAAGGAAGAAAGACAGGAAGGAAGGAAGGAAGGAAGGAAGGAAGGAAGGAAGGAAGGAAGGAAGGAAGGAAGGAAGGAAGGAAGGAAGGAATCAGCTAAGTGAGATCTGCTTTACCACATCACACTGACTGTCATTGCTGCTTCCTGGTTTGGGTCTGGTTTGGTTTGAAGATGTGCTGATTCAATGATACATAGCTCTCAAGGCAACCTGTGGAAAAACAAAGAAAAATATAATACACCAGCCACCAGACCTGTTTTTCTACATCCTGCTACAGTGATATCTCTAAAGGACAGATCTGATCTTCTGCTCTGGACCTGTCACTTGATCATACTTGTCAATCCAATCACAAATGGGAATGTCTTATAATGGTGACAGCTACTGATCATTCAAGTTGCATATCTAACAAGCACGCTGTGTTCCAACGTTACTAAAACCACAGCATTCCCTGACTCTGAACACTTCTTAAATATCTTAGCCTCACAAGGCATTATCTTGCCACAATCCATGGATTAGTTTTCCTATTTATTGTTTGCTTTGTTGACAATACTTTAGTAGTATTTGTGTTCTTATTTTCCTTATTCATGTATCTCATTTTAGATGATTTCACTGAAAGAGCCTGAATTATGAGCAGCTACTGACTCAATCTCATCCTATGTCATTCATTATGAAAAATCACTTTGCATACATTATCTCATTTGATTTTATTTGCTTAGTACCTCTCCTCTAAGATACAGTAAATATTTTGTCCAAGAGCAGACATCAAGTTAGTGTAGAATCCAGGTTTCCATTCCAGCCCTACTTGAATCCAAAGCCATTTTGGTGGAGTGTACTACATCAATTGCTATTGTAATCATATAAAATATTTCTTAATTGGATGCTCTACATGGTAGACTCTCTGGGGTGGCACCCCATGCTCATGCTTCCTGTGTTCATGTCTTTGGATAGGGTAGGTAGAGCCTCATCTTTACTTAGAGTAAGGCAAAGCTAATAGATGTCATTTAGTGATGATGTTATATTATGTAGCATTCCATCTTGCTAGCAGAATTGCTGTAGATACTTTCCCCCCTATTCAACCTCAAAAGCTGAGGGCACCCACCCAAAGCAGAGGATTCACTTGAGCTCCACCTGGTGCTCTACTCTGAATATCCATTTAATAATAAGTGTTTTGTTCTCAGTTGCTATACTGTGGTACTTTGCCATGCAGCAATAGGAAACTAAAACATCATCCCTTTTATTTTTGATTTTTTTCCTTGAAGATAATTTCTGTAGCTTATTGTAGAGATTTATTTTATAATTGAATAGAAAGCCTAAACTAGTCTCTGGTACTGGACTGATTGTTGATACAATTGCATGAATCATATCTAAAATATTAGTAATTTTATGAAATGCCTGAGAGAAAAGGAAAAATGGTTAAGAAATCAAAAGGCCCACTTTCAGGTAATAGTACTTTGAATAGCCAGGGCACTATTGAAATTTAAATGTCATAGCCACCCTGTTTGAGAGGCAGCCACTAATCCTCATTAGAAAACAGAGCTGTATTAAATCCTGCTCTATTCAGAAGCCAGGGCCTATGCATGCCTACATGAATGGCTTTTAAAGGTTAATTAAAAGCAGTGAGTGATAAAAATTTATAAGTTTCTCTTATAATTTTTTAATGGTATTATTTCCGACCTTTTGGTTGTGAGTCCACTGTGTGCCATGCGGGCCCCAGCTGCTTCCCATTAAACAGTAGCTCTGCAGACAGTGTCCTTGACTTTTCCAGGGCAGGTTTTCTCCAGGTTTGTTGTGGTGGAGGACAACTGAGAAGTGCAAGGAAGGCTTCTATTTTCAGAGGAAAATCCTCCTCTTGAAGATTCACGACGAATAGTAATAACACCTCGAAGGTTACAGCTAAGAAAACCAATCACTTTAATATGCATTACTTATACTCACTTGTTTTGAGAAGCTTTACTATGGTGAAAACATCTTCTAATCCGAATGATTCCTGCTTGGGAATATGTAAAGATAATCCTACGAATTTGCAACCCAACTTTAAATCAAAACTTCCAGATGTCTTCGATGTTGAAATATCAAGCATCAAATAATAATAATAATAATAAATCTGATAAAGAAAAAGTAAATATTCATATGGAAGAATTTAATAGTCAAACATTGTAAACTAAATAATAGAGCATGACAGAATAATTCAGCTATAATCTTATACATATTAATGCTGATACTCTCTACTTTTTATACCTCACCCTTAGACTTCGAAAGAATCATATCAATGTTAGAAAGGCATAAGAAATATATACTCAACTTTTACTATCAATTTGGATATTGTATTTGAGTATCATTTTGTGACACCTGCTTGAATTTTCTAACATAGAACTACACTGTCCAACTTCATTTGGTGTTTGTGTCACTAACCCTAACAACATAGGGAATGTTACCACAGATTAAGGTCAACTGTAGTGATCCCTCTGTGATTTCATAAATACATCAAGCATGCCTACTTACACTTCTTCCTTCTGTTAGAAACTCATTTCCTCCAGACATCTGGATGGTTTTCCCCCCTTACTTCATCCAGGGGATAATTCAAATGCCTCAGTATCAAAGATACCCTTCCTAGATGCCCTCTATAATAAGAATACACCACCAACCATACTCCTAATATATTCACCCTTCATCCTCTGTCTATTCCTTAATTCACCTTACCAAGACTAGACATGTCAACTATCTGTCTGGGTTTTCTTTCTTTTTGTCTTTTGACTATTTACCCAATAAGAATATAATCTCTACCACAGAGGACACTTTGTTTTTGTTTGTCACACATTCTAAGCAGCTAGAATTGGACATATTGTAATGCTCAGAGATAGGGAATAAATAGCATGTAAAGTAATGAAATAATAAGTATTAATCTTTCAGAAGAATGACTATATGCAGTTACTTCAGATAGTCTTAATGTAGGATGATCAGTGAAATTCACCATACTAAAAGACTAAGAAATAAAACATATAGACATCCTCATAGAAAAACATTTGACAAAGCCCAACATTCGGGGTTGTTGGTTTGAAAGGTACAAGAGGTATGTTGCATATGATCATATAAAGTGATGTTTATTGAAATGAACTTCAAGAAATGGAAGCAAGAGGTTTTTGTTATTTTGCTTTTAGTTAGTTTTTCCCCCTCCTTTGCCACTGTATTTTATTTTCTATATCTTTTGTCTTGTATGTTAGTTTATCTGTTTTGGGAAGGGTAAGAGGGAGCGTAGAAATGGTGGGACAAAGGATAAACAAGTATAGCAATGATACTCACTAGACACTGTGTTGAAAATGAACTATACAACTTGTGTGGGAGAGGGTCAGGAAGAAAAATAAATGAGGAAAGAGGTGACACTTTTCAAAAAGAAATGTACTCATTACCTGACTTATGTAACTGTAACCCCTCTGTAAATCACCTTTACAATAACAATAAAAATAAAGAGTTGTTGGTATGTTTGTGCTGGTACTGGGGCTTAAACTCAGTATCTCAAACATTCATTTGGCTTTCTTTTGCTCAAGGCTGGTGCTCTACCATTTAAGATAATACTTCCTCTTCTAGTTTCTTATTGGGGACTTGGAGAAAGGTTTTACACAAACTTTTCTGCCAGAGGTGACTTTGAACCTCAATCCTCAGATCTCAGCCTCCTAAGTAGATAGGATTACAGTTATGAGCCACCCAGAGCCTACCCATTCAGTTTTGATTAAAATTCTTAGCAAACTCTTCATAGAGAGCTTTCTCACTGTGATAATTGTATCTACAAAAACTGACATGATCATATTCAATGGTAAAAGTCTAGTTGCTTTCCTGTAAGATGGAAAACAAGGCTACAGTGTCCACCATCAATACTTATCTTTAGCACTGAGCTGAAATTCTCATTAGTACAGTGAGCCTGGAAATATGAAGAATATCCAGATTGGAAGAAGAAATAAAACAGCCTTTACTCACAGATGGAATAATTGTTTATGGATAGCCTTCTAAAAATTTTAATAAATTGTTTCTAGATTTAAAATGTAAATTTAGCAAGGTGGAACAAGCAACCAAAAAATGAACTCCATTTCTATTAACAAGAAGTAAATAATTTGAAAATAAAAATATTTAATATTATCATTTATAGTAATACCAAAATGATTGAAAAGAGAAAATAATAAAATCTCAAACCCTATCCACTTAAAAGTATAATACTGAGTTAAATAGTTAAAGTCTTAAGTAAATAGAGCAGTACTGTATTCATGGGGGAGAGGAGTCCATGGTATTTGTGATGTTGGTTCTCTCTAAATTGATATTTAGATGAAGATATTGGCATGAAAATAAGAATTTGATGTAAAAATCCACAATCTGATTCCAGCTTTATCTGAGAATACAAAGGACATAAAATAGTCAATACAATTCCAAACAAAGAAAAAAGGCACATTGCTTTCAATACTTACTATGAAGCTACAATAGTCAAGACAACATATTAGTATAAAGATAAATTATTAGTAAAAGAAGAAAACAATCCAAAAGGAGACTTTCACACATATGGTCAGATATTTTCACCTAAATTACCAAGGCAATTCAATGAGTCAAACACAGCATTTCAACAAAGAATGCTATAATAAGTAGATACATAGAAGTAACATAATGAGTCTCAATGCAAGTATTGCACCCATACAAAAATTACCTCAAGCTGTGCACTGGTGGCTCATGCCTATAATCCTAGCTACTCAGAAGGCAGAGATCTGAAGATCATAGTTCAGAGCCAGCCCAGGCAGGAACATCTGTGAGATTCTTATCTCAAACCACCAGAAAACCAGAAGTGGCACTGTGGCTCAAGTGGTAGAGTACTAGCCTTTAGCTAAAGTGCTATGGGAGAGCACCCAGGCCTCAAGTTCAAGCCCCATGACTGACCAAAAAAGCCCAAAAACAACTTCAAAATGGACCACAGAATAGTATAAAGCAAAAATATAATACTTAAATTGCATGTGTCCCAGATTTAGTCAAGGATTTTTTAGATATGACTCAAAAGTATAATTCATAGACTTCAGAAAGTGGATTTCATGAATGTTAAAATAAAAAGGAATTATAAACTAAAATATTTAAGATTTCTAAGAACACAATAAGAAAATAAACAACTCAACCAACTATCTGAACCCACATCTCACAAAAAGAAAACATTTGAATGATGTGTGTAAAAATAGGAATTTCCATACGTATCTATTATGAGTGAAATATAACACAACCATTTTGGTCTTTTCTAGTTTCTTTGTTAAATGCTGTGCCATTTTCATAGCAGAGTGCTTTCATTTCCTTGGTTAAATTAATAGCTAGAGATTTTGGGGGCTGTTGTGAATAGATTTGTGGGATAGGTACTGGGTTGTTTTTTTTTTTTTTAGCATTTACTTTATATCCTACTGTTTTCACAGGTGTTTAACAGATCAAGAAGTTTTTGGTAAAATCTTTAGGGCCTATAAAGTATAAGATTATATCATCTGCAAAGTGGAAAAGTTTACTTCTTTCTTTCTTCCCTATTTGAGCCCTTGTATCTCTTTCTCTTGGAGTATTGTTATTGCCAGAAATTCTAGTACCATATGAATTAATGTGAAAGGGTGGACACTATTTGATCTTATAAACACCAAATGCTGGTAGGCCTGTAATCTTAGTTACTGAGGAGACTAAGATGTGAGGATCATGGTTCAAAGCCAATCCAGAAAGAAAAGTCTGTAAGACTCATATCCAATTAACCATGAAAAAGTAGGAAATAGAGGTGTGGCTCAGGTGGAAGAGCACTTGAGTAAAGTAGAGCTCAGTGGCTCTGAAATCAAGCCCAGGACCAACACACACACACACACACACACACACACACACACACACACACACACACACTGATTATCTATTTTTAAGTTCTGTTTTGGTGGTTTCTTAATGTCTCAAAATTATTTAGAATGTGAGATCCAGCCGCCTATGTTACAATAGAAATTCCAGGTTTTGTTCACAATAATCAAATCTCTGATGTTAGCATTAATGAATCATGCTTAATTTAAGATTACTATAGATCATGCTATAGGTCAATAAGTAAATCTGAAAGTAAACTCCAAGACCTAACTGCTATATCCAGAACCTTGATTCAGGGGAGTATAAATAATGCGCTCTATGGAGGAGACTTCCAGAGAAGCCTGTTGTAGACAATAATAGTTGCAAAAGCTCATCAGCTTCCTGAAATTAGCTTGCTTCGAATAAGCTCAGAAAAGACATAAAATATTTTAATCCTTCTGGCAGTTGAGATAATTTCCCCTCCAGTTTTATAAAGACAGTAGATGAGATTAAATCAGAGTTTCCAAATGCTTTAAAAACATCCAGAGTTACCAATGTTCATGTTTTATCCCCAGGATATAGCATGCAAAGGGAAGTGACTTAGACCGTCCTTGTTCACTACCACAAAGCAAAGTGCCATGGTTAAAAACAAATCATATGATGACCTAATAACTTATCCAATGAAGAATCATTCAACTATGTTCTTACTGGATAAGAGAAATGATTGAGCTCCTAGAAGATGGTGTTTGCCTATATCAACTCCTAAGTGTTAACTCTTGATTTTAATTCATCTGGAAAACTGAAGCAGTAACTAGGAAGTGGGGGGGAGGGTAATTAGGCCTTCCCCTCTATTAGCCAGAAAAATATGATGATGATATTTATTCATTGTTTTTCCCAAGATTTTTAACTATGAGGAACATGTACTTAATTTATCTAGAAAGAGCTTTAAAGGAATGATGTAACTACTCTGCTCTAAGAAAGTGATTTAAGGTCCTTTGGACTGCAGAAGGTTTAAGATATGACCTTTGTGGTAATGCAGTGTTTTAACTCAAGGACTGTTGTGAACATCAATTTTCCCTTAAGAAACAAATTACCAGCCAACCAAAACCTCTATGACTTCTATATTTCCCGAAGGACTCTTCCAATCCCAAATTGAACAGATGAATTGCAGCTTCATAAAAGTAGTGCAGAAATGTGACAGTTTCATTTAGAGACACACCTTACCCCAAAGCTTCAGCCAACATGGTTTGAATCTGAAAGTGGTCATTAGATGGTGACTCAGCCTAATTTAAGGAAGCATTAAAGACCATCCATCTCAGTAATAAATAGGAAAGGAGTTAATTCCCAATGGCAAATAGAAACAGTTAATTCTCATTGACATGTAAAGGAAAGCAGGGGTTTCAACTCCCCAGTAAACACTATTTCAGATTTCGGAAATAAAGTCTGTATCTTGTGATACCCAAAAAGCTATATGGAAACAAGAATCAGTGTTTTTTTTCTCCTTTTGCATGTTCATCTGCTTCATATAGTAAACTGAATAATAGCTAATTAATTCAACATTATGCTCTTCTATAAAGTTAGGCACCATCCTACAGTTCCTAGTACCACATTATAAATTGAGCAAATAATAGAATGGAGTCAGATTTGTGACAAATATAATGCACATAATAGCTAAAGTGAATATCTATCTTGTTCCTGCATTAATGCATTAATTTTTATATGTCCAGTGCCCAGTGCAATATTGACCATGAGGCAAAGTTTCAGGCAATTCACAAGTGTGCAGCCTGAGCATTCAGAAGAAATGACTACTGCTAGCAGAGTCCTCCGAACAACCACAACTCAGCCTATGAGGAAAAGCTTCAATGTTCCATAAGACTTCAGAGACGCAGACAAACTAGATTTCACAGATTGCCATTTTTTTTGTTTAGCTTTTTTTGAAAAAAAAAACTTGTGAAAATACTGTCCAGAAGGGTTACAGTTACATGGGCAAGATAAAGAGTACGTTTCTTAGCAGGCATTTTGCCTCCTCCTTTGTTTCCCCTTCCCATCCCTTCCCACCTCCCCTGCCCCTCGGCCCCCCCTCCCATGCCAAAGTTGTAAAGTTCATTTTTTGACATAATGACTTGTACATCTCATTGGTGCAATGGGTCCACCTGTATCCCTATTTAAACAGTTTGTTTTTCCCCTTCCCCTCCCCAAAGTATACCAACATCAAATATAGTGAAAACAGGGGTTATACCACGGGGAGGGGGGGCAGGACATACAAAGCAACAAAGAAATATCTTATAAATATGTTAGAAACACTAGCAAGAAAGAAAAACTATTTGAGTCCTTATCTTGGGGTTCATTTTGCCTAATATCAACTTATCTGACCTTTTCTGCTTGTCTCAGACATATACTAGTTATTGCAAATAAGGGAAACCATGGGACCTATGTTTCTTTGGGCCTGGCTTACTGCACTTAATATAATTTTTTCCAACTCTTTCCATTTCTTAACAAATAGGGCAACATCATTCTTTCTAATGGAGGCATAGAATTCCATTGTGTATATATACCACATTTTTTTGATCCATTCATCTACTGAGGGGCATCTGGGTTGGTTCCATATATTAGCTATGGTAAATAATGCTGCAATAAACATAGTTGTGCTGGTAGCTTTAGTATGGTCTTGTTTGTGATCATTTGGGTAAATGCCCAAAAGTGGGATTGCTGGGTCATAGGGGAGCTCTATGTGGAGTCTTTTGGGAAACCTCCATACTACTTTCCAAAGTGGATGAACACATTTACACTCCCACTAACAATGTAGTAGGGTTCCCTTTTTAATGGGAGATACACTGATGGCATAGTAGTCTTGGGTTGCAGCAAACCACCACCGATTGAGTCAGAAAGAGGAACGTACTTACGGCTTAAGACAAAAGTCATTCCATCCTAGCTGGAATCCCCTGGTTTTATCTTAAGGTAATACTAACTGAGCCAGGGCCCAGTTTTCAAAGTCTACATACCAGTATAATGGTTTTGTCTATTTATAGATTACTGGAAAAATTTTGCTACGTTTATTTCTGGGTGTTCATGGAGGTTATACCTCAAGATGACAGTAGTCCCATAAAGCTGAATCTATACATATATAATCCCCAGATTGTAGGAAGTACTTCGATTGAGGGAATATTTGAGGATTCTTGTGACATTGCATCACTGTTCTAACTAATGCAGGAGCAACTTCTCCATTTTGCTAATTAGTAAAGCCTAGATTTTGATTGGGATAGCATGGTATTCAGTTGAAAACTCACTCTCCAACCAATCAGATACATATGCAAGTCCATAAAGATGGCATCCTTTCTAAATAAAACAACAAAACTGATGCTGTTTTTTATTCTTTTTTTATTGTAAGCATGAGGATAAAAGTTTGCACTCTAAGAATGGGGATCAGTTTCTTAGAATAAAGTAGGGAATAGTGGCTTTATACTTTTAATCTCAACTACACAGGAGACTGAGTTTGGGAAGATTATGGCTCAAGATCAGCCTGGCCAAAAAATAATAATATGATATTTATCTCAATCAATAAGCCAAACACAGACGCACCCACCAGTGATCCTAGCTAAGAGGAAGGCTGAAGTAGGATAATCAAGGTCTGACAATCTTAGGTTGGCCCCAGACTAAAATACCAACCCTAACAGAAAAACAAAGATGTGCTTAGGAGGTAGAGCATCTGCCTACCAAGTATGAGGCTCGGAGTTGAAACTATACCAGCACCAAAAAGAAACAAAGAGAAATACCTTAAAACAAAATTAAATAATCTAAACAATGCAGAGCTACTCCTATTGGCAGCTTATTTTATGATGATCTAGGAGTAATATAGACTCAGTATTTAACCTGTTGGTTAAACTTGCTTGATTCCAAGTACATCCCTTCCTTATGTATATCATTGACAATGCCTTCCAAGTAAAAAAAAATTCCATAACAAATACTTTTCACCTTTATTTTATGAGAAATAACACCTTCAAACCAGGAAATTGAATCAAAATAAACAGATCATTGATGTCACCTGCAATGCCACCACCTCAGAGTTCTTCATTCAAATTACAGAAGTCAGTCACACACAAGGGCAGGATCTTATTTTAATTTTCAGTATAGTCTTAACCATTCCTTGCTATTTTTCTAAGTATGCATATATGTGTGTATGTATATATGTATGCATGAATGCATGTGTTTACTTTCAGTTTCCACAATGCACATTAGGGAAAGCATAAACAATTTGTCTACTATAGTAGACAAGTGGGCAGAGTTATTGAAAGGTTCAATCCATCATCAGTCAATCAATCCATCAATAGGTATTTTGGGGGGTTTTGTTTGGCTTGGTTTTCATCATTAGATATTTTGAAAGACCTGAGGAAATATAAAATATAAAGAAATGTATAGTAAATATGTTGGGTGGTATGCAAGTGTATAACTGAAATATTGTAGACTCGAATAGTGCAATTAATTCTTTAGAAAGGCAAAGTCAACAAAATAAACACTGGGTAAGTTAATATTTGAAAGGGGTTGGGCGGGGTCAAGGGAAAGGGGTAGAGGAATGAAAAGGAAAATGGGGGGAAGAATTCAATATGCATTCAATGAAGAAGAGTGGGGGAATGAGCTGGGGGGGGATGGCTGAGAATGTTAAAAGAGGTGTGACACTGATCGAGATGCTTTCTTAAGTGGTGAATCCTTTGTACAACTATAATAAAAATAAATGGAGTCCCAGTGGAAAATAGGAAGCAATAAAAAATACTCAAAGCATAAAATATACAAAGCCTAATGAAGAGAAATGACAGTATGCATTCCTAGCAGCTCAGGGAACCATGCCTTCCATCTGGACAGAACTAACATTATGAGCAACAGTGGATAAGGGACAGCAGACAGCACACTGGAACACCACATGTATGTGTTTAAGCAGGAAAAGTGGGTTGGCATCCTGTGAGAACATTGAAGTGTGTGCTTTTAGGTTTGGCTACGCTGAATTAACTGATTCCTGGTATCACTAATCCTCAAGTTCCTTCTTTGAAAATTAGGAATGCAGATGCCTGTCTCACTGGATAATAATCCGATTAAAAGGGACAGTAATGAAAACAGTTTGTGAAGCATGCATAATTACAAAACTGTCCAACAGTTCTTGAGATCTTAGGTATCAGGCAGGAGGGTAATCACTTCACACTGATGATGTCTTTGAATCCCCAGAATGTCCCAAAGGAAAATGCATTCACAGAAGTTTTACCTCAAAGGGAGAGGAGATTGCAGACGGCTGATCTGAGGAGGGTGCTGGGACTTAGAAGATGGAAGAGGTGTTATTATTAATAATTATTCACAGGATTTATGTTTTCACAGATTATTTTATACTTAAATTACAAAACAACAACAACAGATATTCACCTGTTAACCTGTGGATGAATCCTCCTGGCACCAACCATCCACTTTGGCAAAGAATATGTATGGAAAAACTTGAGGGAATGTTCATTGTGTGGGAAGTGAGTCATTTGACATTCACTTTTTGCGTCCAGTTATTTGAGATCCAAGTATACTTCAAAAGGTAGATTTCTTCAAATGCCATAATATGCAAATTTCTAAGCAATTTAGAATATTCCAGAGACATGGGAGTAGAAAATAGTACAGAAAGGAATAATACAGAAAGGAAAACATACCTTGACAGAAATCATGCTTAATAGAATTTTAAGCATTCCAAACAAGTTTTATCCAAATAGTATGGCCTAAGAAACAGGAGTTTGGGCTCCAGCATTGACAAATCTGTTCGCAGCCTGATTCTGTCACATATTTGTTAGGTCAATTTGAGTGTGATCTCCACCATTTAGAGCTGTGCTTTTCTCACATGGAAAAAAGTATTATTCAAGCATTACTCTGGAAGCAAAATGAAATGAAACAAGGCATAGTGTGTGGCTTAGATAAAATAATGAAAATGATTATTTTTCTTATTATTAATTTACTAAGTGTTAGACTCCACATTTTATTATATATCTATCACTTGTGATCTAAAATAAGGGGTTGGTACCATTAATTACTGAGAAATGGCCAAAATAGGTCACTTTTAAAAATAATGACTCAGCCCTAGTGTCATTTGATTCCAAACAAAATTTTAAAAAACTTAATACTAGAATGACTTTTCTGAAAAATTAGTTTTCTGTAAGGTTATGGATTGATAATAGTTCCCCAAGTGGGGATTTTACAAGATCTTCTTAGAATTTCCCAGACCAACCTACTAGCTCAAGCCAACTAGTTGACATCTATTAAACACATTGACACTTTTAACCATCATGGAACCATTATTTTTTTTTTGCTCTCTTATGACTTCTGAAGATGTTGTTTTAGTTTCCAAGAAGAATTATTTCAGAATCATCTAAGGAATTCATTCCTCATGTTCTTGAATCAATAGATGCCAAAAGAGTCTCTCTGTGTGTAAAAAATTTACATAATATATTATTCTAATTTGTGAGTCTTTGTGCCTGTGGGAAAATATAAATGAAATTTTAATATAGTTGTTGTTCTATGGAAATGACATTTGTGTTCATTACTGATGCTTTCCTATGGGTAATTTTAAGAGTGAAATTGGTCCCTTATTTAAACTCTGAGATTTATTTGCTCTCACTTAAAGAGATAGATGATGGCTAATTGGAAATTAAAATTGCAACCTAGTTACTCATTCAAGTATTTAATAACACCTGCAATATTCATTTTGGAAGTTCACTTTAACATTAGCAGAGTGAATTTTACTTTTTATTCTCATTGAAATTATAACCATGTTCCTGTATTTTTGGTAGGGTTTTGGTGTGTGTGTGTGTGCATGTGTGTATTTACAGTTACTGGACTTGAACCCATGACTTGCTTTATAACTTTATATAACTTTATAGCTTTATAACTCAAGGCTAGCAGTTTACCACTTGAACCATACCTCCACTTCTGACTTTTTTGTGATTAATTGGAGATAAGAACCTCCTTTCAGTGGGTGTCGATGCCTCACACCCATAATCCTAGCTACTCAGGAGGCTTAGATCTGAGGATCACAGTTTGAAGCCAGCCCAGGCAGGTAGAACACTAGCCTTGAGCACAAAGAAACTCAGGAATAGTGCCGAGGCACTAAATTCAAGCCCCAGGACCAGCAAATAAAAAATAAATAAATAAAAGAAAGAACCTCCTTCCTTTCTTACCAGAGCTGGCTTTAAACTGCAACCCTCAGATCTCAGCCTCTTGAGTATCTCAGACTGCAGGCTGTGAGCCACCAGTACCCAGCTTTAGTTTAAATCAATTATCCTCCACAATAGAGTATTCCTACAAAAAAATGCATGACTGTCTGGGTGGAATATGGCTGTGAGGTGATGTGTGTAAGATCTCAGTCATGGCAAGGGAGGGGAGACGGATGGGGGTCGGGGAGGCAATGCCGATCTGCCAGCTGTGCATTCATGCACTGGCTTCTCTGGATAAGATACATGTTTCTTCACTTGGGATGTAGACTTGTCTACATTAAACTCATCCACAGATGCATTTAAATGCAGCATACAATGTGTTATTTTATTTCCACAAAGGTACTAGTAAAGCAAAATATATCCATATACTATTCCACCTTGGGGGGATGACAAAGCAAGACATACTTTGATCAGATAAAGTTCTACTATTAATTTTGAAGAATTGCTATGATAGTGTTCTATTGACCTTTAGTTACAAGAATCCATCACTTTAACCTTGTTTATGTCACTGTAGTCATGCATTTACAACATACGAGAAAAAAAAATGAATGGGCGAGCGGATAACGAAAATCAGCCATCTTCCATTATCCTGTTCCTTCTCATCCACTTTGTTTAAATTTGTAGTTCTACATCTCTTTTTAAAAGCTTCTAAATAAAAAACAGAGTGTGATTGTCCAAATAGGTCTGTGAAGAGCAAAATTGAACAGATTATTCTATAGTGCTGGTGTGAGCACATCTGCCTTCATTGTAAAGAGTAGCAGAGAACTTCTAAAAAATTCCAGAAAAAGAAGAGCAGGATTTAGCAAGACTTTACAGTAGATTGGATCTGCTTTGATCTTGAACTTCAGCCTCTAAAACCATAAAATATGAAAGATTCTGCTCTCCACAAGTTACTCAGTTTTTGGTGTGGAAGACAGTGCCTTTCCTGAATTAAATAATGAACTTAATCTCTGTTTATTATGGAAAAATGTATTACCTCTCTTCTATTGAGTTCATAGGTACCCTTTCACCTCTCTTTTAGTTATCCTTTGCCTTCTATCAGTAATATCTGTATTTTTACATTGCATGGCTCATCATATTCAAGGTCTCATCTGTGACTATAATTAAAATTCATACCTTTTTCTATAGAAGTGTTATAAGAGCTGAATACTAGTAAATAGCAGTTACAATTTAATGATTCCATATACATTCTGTGGGAGGCTCAACTAAAGTGCTGATGCAGTTTCCTTCACCTTTGGATCAAAAGCACAACCACCACCACCTGAGATGATCAATGTAATGCCTCTAAGCATCCAAATGAAATGGATTCCCAACAGTTATACTCGAATATTTGTTCACCTTGTATCCAGTTTATCTCACATTTGGACCATGATTTTCCTAGACCCATTCAGCTGTTATTTTCCTGGGCTTTATATTCATCTCACTAATTACTTCAAAGAAGCATATGCATTTTCCCTAGGTCATTACTATCATCCAACTCATGTGCCGCTGTTTATTGCTAGGAATCGCTGTTCATCTTCCTGAGAGCATCATTGAAGTTTACTGAATTCCATTTCGGCATTGGTTGTTTTCTGAATCTGCTACTCACTTTGTAAGCTAGCATTTCTTTTCACTTAATTCCTCCGCCATTTTCTGTTTAGTATCCTTATTCTATTTGTCCACCCTATAGGCACTTGTCAAATACTTACAATATATAACATAGCAGAATAAGGTTGTAAAAATTATCATTATATTAGCTATCTATATTAGCTATCTATTGCTGCAAATATTATATTAGCTATCTATTTCTGCAAATGAAATTATTTCAAAATTTAGCAGTTGAAAAAGATAGACAATTCTCTCTGGAATAGTTTCAGAGGCTCAGAAATCCGAGAGCTCTTTCCCTGTGTTCTTTGGACTCTGATTTTCTCACAAGATTGCAGCCAAGCTATTAGGTAAGACTGCTTTGGACAACTCAAGTTGCCTTGGGGACCAGTCTCTCTCTTTCCAGGCTCATGTGACTGCTGATGGAGGCTTAAATTCCTCATCTATCTATGGTACACTTCACAAACTGGCAAATTGCTGCTTCCTCAGATAAAAAGGAAGACAAGAAAGGAAAGAGAGAGGAACATGCACATAAGGTAGAAGTTGCAGTCCATTTGTCACCTGGTCCTAGAAGTGGTACTCTATCATTCCTCCATATTCTATTCCTTAGATGAAAGTCACCAACCCTAGGGTACATTAATGGGGGGTGGGGTGGGAAGGAATTAAGTTCTACCTCCTAAAAGAGTACAAACTTGTGGACATATTTAAGACTACCAAAAATACCAGTTACTGGAAATGAAAAGAAAGAAAGGGCATAAAAAATTTATGATAAGATTTAAGAAGAAATGGTGAAATTTTGACTACTTGAACATACAAAAATAGAATAACTATCCTAATGATAATAAATCTGTTAATATGAATCTAAGATTTCTGTCACTGAACCAGACACAAAGGACTTCAAAGAAGCCTGGCTATCCAGATGGCCTCAGAGATATTAAAACAAATAATTGTGGATGACATATGCATATCTGTGAAGAATAGCACAACGAGATGACCTTTGCTTCAAGAAGTGACTCAACTGGAACACTTCAAAGAGAAAAGACATTTATGCTGAAAAATCAGTAAGCAGAGAAATAATGAAGACCAATCTAAGAAAAATAGTATTATTCAGAAATGTAAGGTGTACAGCAATTAGCCCTTGAGTATCCAAATCTGCCTCCAACTTTTTTCCATCATCTTCTCCTAGTCCAAGAAAGTCCAAGAAAGGCTTTACCCTGATTTTTTTTTAATGGAAACCAAGGTTGAAAACAGGAAAAAAAAAACAAAAATGCCAATTTTGCTAAATATAATGAATTGGTGTATCATTGAGATTTTTTGTTCTCTCTCTCTGTGTGTATATGTGTGAATATGTGTGTGTGTCTGTGCACACATACACATGCAGATACGCACCTCATTACTGGACACATAGTTCAACTATTTGACTCAAAATTGGCACTCTAACCACTTGAGTCACACTTCTACTTCTAACTTTTTGCTGGTTAATTGGAGTGAAAAGTCTCTTGGATCTGTCTTTTCTGGCTCCAAATTGAGATTCCCATCTCAGCCTCCTGAGTAGCTAAGATTATAGGAATGGATGATATAATATTGAAGAAGTTATAAAGAGAAACTTCTCTGAAGAAGAAAGAAGGATGGCCAATAGACACATGAAGAAATGTTCAACATCCCTAGCCATAAAAGAAATGCAAATCAA
>NW_012267224.1:17063089-17125118 GCF_000151885.1 Dipodomys ordii
AAGCATTAAATCATTGTTACTGTTTGCATGCTCACAAGCTTTATTAATACTTGAAGGATGCTATGAACTTTGTGTCAAATTGCTTTTGTTAAAGAAAGCTTTACGATGAAGACTCAGTCATGTTGAGTTATCCTTGGCTAGACTTGAGCATCGTGTCCATATTCTTTGCACACCATGGCATATAACAATTCTCTCTGAATTATCACATTTCAATTGCGTATGCACACTCTTCTTCTCCAGCTGTGCCTGCAATTGCCTTTTTTCTAAAACAATATTTTCTAAAATAAACAGTGATGTTATTACTTAAATTAGAAAAAGTTCTCAGTTTCAGAACTGATACAACAAAAAAGAGAAAATAGCTCTCCTTCACCACAGAATTCTAGTTGAAACTGTGTACCTCCCCTCAAAAATAAAAAAATCTCCTTAAAATTATTTCAGCTACTTCCCAGGCATCACTTTTGCCCAGTTCTTCAACCTTTCTAGTTAGTGTGGCACAGAAATAGTGGTCCTTTGAAGTACTCCCTTTTTCCCTTTTATTCCATAAACTCTGCCTCCAGTATCATCTACACCCTTGGACTCAGCATCTACCTATATGCTGACTGAGTCTCCCATTGTTTCACAGCATGATCTCTACTGTTTCAGACTCAGAAATCCAACTACCAACCTGACCTTTCCCCTTCAGTAATGTGGAAGAGTTCTCATAGATAACTAAAATCTGATGTCTCCAAATTAAATTCGTCATCCCGCTCCTTTTCTTTTGGGTCATTCTGGCCTCATGTAGGCCATAGCCATCTTCTATGTAAAGTTTGCACTATTCCTAGGCAACGCTTTCTCCCATGTTATCACATACCCTTCACCAGCAAGACCTGGGGTGCTGCTGGTCTCTGCTAATGTTTAAGGCATACATCACATACTGTAAAGTATTACCTTGGCTCTTGCCTTAACCACCTTCACTTTTGATCCAAAATGCTGTAGATACAAAAAAAAATAGTGAATTCAACTATGTTTCTTAAAAGGCTGCCTAAAGAACAGCATGCAAACAACTTGAAATGTAAAACAATATCCTCCTCTATTTTTTTCCATCCCTTGCCACCCCATAGTGAAATTTAGAATGGCAGTTGTACCAACATGGCATATGACACACCATGTAGTTCCCTAGACAGAGAAGTACCATCCTCACTGTGACTCGCTCAAGTATCTATACTATGTAGCTCATGAGTGTAACATGATATATGTGATATAATATATGTAATTTTATACTATGTATATGAGTAAGTGTATTCCAGAGAAACAAAGAGGATAAATGGATAGATGGATAGATAGATAGATAGACAGAGACAGATGGACAGACAGACAGACAGATAGATAGATAGATAGATAGATAGATAGATAGATAGATGGATGAAAAGAGAAAAAAGGCAATGAAGTGATATGATTGTGAAGTCTGAGAAATCTTATTATGCCAAGATATACCAATGCCATGTACAAGCTAGAGACACAGGGAAGCTTGCCTCAGAGCTGGTGATACATATGGATATAGATATAGATAGATATAGATCTATTAATATAGTATTATATATTACACACATACATATATTCCAACGTGGTTCTGAAGGTCTGAGAACTAAGAATACTAAGGACAGAGGAAGATGGATATCCTCCCATAAATAGGCAAAGAACAAATTCAGTTTTCTCTGCCTAGTTGCTTTAGTTGTGGCCTTAATGGATTTTAGAATATTTTCTTAGTTTTAAGGTCTATCTTCTATGTTCATTCCACCAACTTAAATGTCACTCTCTCCTAGGCACCCTCATAACTAACACCCAGAAATAATGTTTAACCAGCTATCTGGGCATCCCATGGCTCAGTCAAGTTAGTAAGCCCAATTAATCACACCAATTTTGAGGTTGTAATTACATAGTAATGTATAACAAACGAATGCCTTTATGATTTATATTATCTCATGGTGAAAATTTCTAGTGTTAATTTGAAAATAAGTTCTACCTTTTTAAAAATGTTCAATTTACTCTTTTTCTGGATCTTTCTATGGCATCATAGAAAGCATATAAAATTTAAGAACAGGTCTGAGGTCAAAAAATATTTATCCTCCTTATTTACTTTTCTGACCTTGGGAAGTTTTTTCTTGGTGAAATGTAGATAATATCCACTCTGTAAGTACTTGTGCTTAAGTTAGCTACTAAGAAGAAAGTCTCTAACATCTCAAAATCAGAAGGCTTATCTTTCTCCCATATGTGATTTGGAGTACAATTCCTAATAATAAGAGCACTTTATTAGCATGTTTATATCCTAGCTACTTGGAAGGTTGACATCTTAAAACCATGGTTTGTAGCCAGCCTAGACATATAAAAGTTCACAAGACCCCATTTCAATAAAGTGCGGGACACAGTAGTACATGCCTGCTAACACAGCTACCAGAAACAGGAATTGAGAACCTATTTCAAATAAAATAATCAAATATCAGGACCAAAGGTATGACTCAGCCATAAGAGAGCCTGTCTAGCAAGCATGAAGCCCTCACTTAAAAAACTCCAGTACTGTCATATATCTTAAAAAGAAATAAATATGAATAAAATGAGAGATATAAATTTCAAGCTTATATCATTATATATTTAAGATCTCCAAAAGAAACATGTGAAAAATGATTTAGAAGAGTAATAAAGTTTATAAGATTGCTAGTTATGAAACTAATACATAAAAGTCAATAGCTGTCACATATTCCAAGAATAATCAGTTTGTTTTTTAAGTATAATAAGGAAACATTAATGAAGATGAGATGTACCAAGAAGAGTCAACTTGAAAATGTAAAACAAAAGACCAATTATAAAATAACCAATAGTATGCTTAACAAGAAATACATATGCTTATTTAAGAAGTCACTAGAGTTCTTCAAAATCATACACCATAAATATTTTAAAAAAACAGGACCCAGTAATGGGTAATCTTTTAATGAATCCCTGCAGACATTAGGGATTATAGGCTAGGTGAAGATAACATCAAAATCCCTGAACAGCCCTTGGTCTCTTCCTTCAAAGTAAATGAAACAGATATGATCAATTGGGAAGATGAAAAATACTACCAATTTTATTTGTAGCGGAAATCCAGTGAGAGAAAATTTCATGTGGAAATTACTTAAGAGGCCAATAGAGGCCATTTCTGACCAAAGAAGACCAAAGGATGTGCAGAGATTAACAGCCTCAAACCAACTAGAGTCAATGATTAGGAGAAAAAAAGTATAAAGCTCCAGCCTTCAACAAATTACTCTGCCCTTGGGGCTGGGAAGGTGGCTCAGTGGTAGAGTGCTTTGCCTTGCATGCATGAGGCCCTGGATTCGATTCCTCAGCACCACATAAGCAAAAAGAAAAAAGCTGAAAGTGGTGCTGTGGCTCAAGTGGTAGAGTGCTAGCCTTGAGCTGAAGAGCTGAGGGACAGTGCCCAGGCCCAGAGTTCAGGCCCCACGACTGGACCCCCCAAAAAAAATTACTCTGCCAATGCTTAAAGACACAGGGGTAGCTTATTTTTCTGGGAGTGTAAAGAGTAGGGGCAAAACAATTCAAAGAAACAAAAAAGGGCGATTTTAATGTGCAGATGAAAACCACCTGCATAAGGTGCCCTGGGTTCATTTTTAATTGTCATTCAATGATGTATATTTGTTTTAATGTTGTGATCATTATAGTATCATAGTAATAAGCTACATTTGCTGTGTTGTGGCAGGTAATTATTGGTTGTTTTGAATCTGAAGACAAAGAAAAATGTTTAATTATAAGCAAAATTGATCATTATTGTGCACTTCTTAAAATAGGCTGTAGTAATAGGGCTGTAGATTTACATGGAGTTTTACATCGTAAGGAAAATGGCAGGTCTCCCACAGGTGGATGGGTTATTTGTCCTTTTAGTGAAAATGCTGTTTTTGTTCAGAGGCTACCATGATAGAGCCCATATTCTTTTTTCAATATGTGTTAACTCTTTTTCTCTGAAGTTCTGATTTCAGATAGCTTCATTATCAGCTGAACATTTCCCACCACTTATTGAATTAGGTCCCAACAGACATCTTTTGGTAAATATCTTGTGTTTAAGTTTCAAAAGTAATAGGATTCACAGACACATATGACAGCAAAAAAAACCAAACTTTTATTTTAAGTCATTTTATTTTGAGTACTTACTGTCATTCTAAGTAACTGAGTTCCAACAAAAGTAAAGTTAAAGAAATAAATTAAAAATAATGAGACCACCTTCATATTAGGTAGAAGTTACATAGAGCCTAATTATTATTTTTTCGATAGAAGGATGATTTGAGAATCTTGTAATCTCCTCTGCTTTGTTCAGTATCTAAGTTGCTTAAGTTTATTAGTTACTGCTGCTATGACTCAATCATTGTAATAACATGACCTTCTAGAAGCCTGGTATCCAATAGCCATCTGCTGCATTATTTCAGGATATCCAATTCTTACATACAAAAAAAGAAGAACAGAGTAGATGAGGTTCTTAGTTAATGAATAAGTTAGCTTGTAAAAAAGAAAAGCTTATAACATGAATTAGGCATATATAGACAAGAAAGACACCAAATAAAGTATGTGTGTGCTGTGCATCTGATTGTGTGTGGGTGTTAACCTTTTACATAAAGGGTTGGAAGAAAAAAGAGACAATATTCATAATAGATGAAAAAATAATCCTGAAAATGTTATTGGATAATATTTATCCCTCTAATTACCTCCTATTTACTAGAATTAGTTGGATTGACTATTGATTTTGTTTTTCTGAGAAAATGTTATATGAGAATTCAATCATGAGATACAAGAGAAGCCACATTTTGAGAAGCTGAAAAAGCCAGTGACTAAAAGCACACTCATATCCTAAAGACTTGCAGCCTCAAATGCAATTAACACTGTTAGGAAACTGAGCCATGAGGTTATTAGAGTCAAGATCAAACAGAAAACAATCTCAACAAACCAGATCAACTCTACTAGAGAGTTGAAGGGAGACACCATGGTGACGAGGAAAGTCAGGAGACGCAAGGCATGGAGTAATGGCAGCAGTGGTGGAGAGGCTGAAATAGGATCATAGTTAGGGGGCAGGTTCACAGGGAGTTCGATAATTCAAAAATTCTTGCAAGTTTATGGTACAGGTCTGGCAGATGGCATTACTTAGACCCATTATCCACATTTCTTTCTGCCCTAGTTTTATGTACATAGAATCAAATCGTTGATTCTTCAGTGAGAAGGCTGTATTGGACCATGAGTTTAACCAAGCTAATGTGATTTTGAACAACGTTTACAAAACAATTGAGAAGTCATGGACCTATGGTTATACCTAAGAAGAGTAGAATTAAGGCCTAGTGGTTGTGTTAACAATGTAGACCAATTAAACAATTTTTGGAACATGTTTTCAGAATTTGCCAACCTTTGCTTTCTTATTTCTATTTTTTTTCTTGCATAGACAGGCTCTCCTGTGTTAGACCTGTTTCATTAGCATGAAAATAACATGTTTCTCCTAAGGTTGTGCGAAGTTCCTTCCTTAAGTTTTCACCTGGTGACAAACAACTTCAATCTGAGGAGAATCCAGCAGTTAAAGTTGGTTCAGTATGACCAATACCAATATAATAAGGAAGCTTTGAACTTAAATATAACCAGTAATCCTTTCCCAGGTCAGACTGGGTAAGTTTTATAAATCTCTGTCAAACAAAAAAGGCTCCAGTTAATGGTTGATAAAAAGGGGAAAGGATCAGTGAATGCTGAAGTCTTAGCTTCAGTGGATCCAAAATGACGTGTGCCTTCCACCAATCAGCAGGCTTTAGCCGTATGTGGTGGGGCCAGGCAGGGATCCTGCCTATTTTCACTATGGTGGGAAAGGTCAGGATGATGGTGTAGGGTGACTTCTTAACCCAAACAGAATCTCCAGGTTGAAAAGGATGGAGTGGATCCGAGCTGGGCAGTGGCAGTTTCTCCTGGACCTCTTTATGCAACTCCCTGCTGAGTTGCCTGTAAGTTCTGCAGAAACTTAAGTAAGGAAGCATTGTAAAGTTTAACCAATATTTCAGAGCAAAGACCAGGGAGTAAAAGAGGGGGGTCTTCTAAATCTCACCCTATAAGATGTACCCTGAGTTTTTCTACACACCTGAAAAGAAGTCAATGAAAACTAGAAGATATTTATAAGCTAAAGTGAAATCTATCTTCCAGTGCTCCCTTGGAGTTTTTCCTCAGGTCCTTACTCCTGGGGGTGGCTTTTTAACCCTGTTTTGTGTTGACCTGAGCAAAGGAACCTGGAGGTTATTTCTTCAGCTATCTTTTCTAATTTAATAACAAAGTAATGTCTCATTAGAAGGCTCACGATTTTAGTTGTTGCCTGATGAGTTGCATGATCCACCTGGTTGCTCATGGATTTTCCCAGAGCATCAGGTAAGAAAAATCTTACCATCTGGCAAGATCCACATCCTTCAGAGTTTTGTTCTCCACCCAACATCTTGGCTAGATGTTCTTCCTCTAAATACGCTGACTTGGATGGCAGGCTGAGATCAGGAACAGTCATTAAAATAATTACAGGACTCACTGGTTTTAAAGCAGCTTCTTGGGTAGTGGCAGTGTCTGCGTGATTTTCTTTGACTACTACAGACTCTCCTTTTTGATGCCTGGGACAATGTACCAAAGTGAATGCTTTTGGCAGCCAGATTTCCTCCAATCAGGCTAGGATTTCCTGGGCAGACATAGAACACTTGAACCTGAAACCATCTCTCATAAGTGAAGTCTCCACACTCAAGGTGGTCTGTACTTACTACCCCTTTTCCCCATACCTATTATTTTTTAATCTATCCTGCCTCATTTTTCAAAAAAAAATTACTTCAGTTCCTCAATCTTAAAGGAAGTTGATGGGTAAAGATCCATCTTCTGTAACTGCTTCAAGCTGAGTAGAGACCTTCAGAGAGTTGATGTCTTCTCCTATCTTACCAAGGAGTGACATGGGAAATTTAGTTGTCAGGTTTCCAGGATCAGATGTCATTAGGAGCATTTTTTTTCCAACCTGGAAAAGAAGCCATAGGACTTATTATGGAGGATAACAAGCCACAGAAATGATACAAGGCAAAACAAATCAGTATCTCCCAAATATTATTATGAAAAAGAAAAATGGTAATTTTTATCCAAGTGCTTCCAAAAAAATATAGGTAAGAAGCTCATTAAAGCTAAGAGCAAAGTTACATACGATATTTAACTTTTTTCAACTGCACAGGTTTTTTTCCTTAGGCTACAGTAATGATATCTAAAGATGTCCTATTTTGAAGGACAGCTTGTCTAATTTTACCTCTGGATTTAACAAAGATATCTTTTTGGAATTATCTATGAAGGCTTGCTGAATGTGTTTGATGAAGGATTTCATATGTTATGTGACATCCTCCAGATCAGCAGATGCAATAGAGACGGAGGCCAGGTGATCATACCAGTGAGAACATAGACGTATCCACCTGCATTGTAATGCTAGTACAAGTACAGGCTTTGTTAAAATTGAGACACATCATAAAACTGAGGGTCCCTTTCATCTAGGTAAAAGTTGATCTGAATGTAAAAGCATTTTTATACATCAGGCCAGTGCAGCCTGTTTAGCATCCCCCAGTTTGCAGAAGTACTTCCCTGTCTAAATGGGGAACCTGATCTTTGTTGGCCCTCACAATGCCTAACAGTTACCTGTGATTGTTTCCAGATAGTTTCCAGCTTTTAATAGGTACATGATCCCAGGTCCATGTTTTATTGGGAAGTCATCATTAGCTAATAAACCTCTTTTTAAATGTATGCATAGGCATATAATACCAAGCAAGCATATTTAGAGTCTGTATAGATATTTATTAAGACCTCATTACCTGAGTATGTGAGGCTTATTAGGCCCAAATTGTGAGGTGTCCAGAAGAATGTTTTGATTTAGTAACACTCCAACCTTACCCTCTTTCGCTGACCAGATGAATTCATGTGGCTGGTGCCAGACCAAAACTTTATTCCCATTAGGGCCTTGAGCAGGTACTGGGGATGGGATATTCAATTCTTAATTTTAATATATTAATTTTGAATTTTGAAGTATTCTCCATTTGACAACCCTAGCATTTTACTACCCACTATAACAGGTAACTGATTGGCAAGTCTGTAAATTCTTGCCCAGTTTCAAAGTAGACATGTATGGGCTTTAGTTAAGCATACTTATGAACTATTTTCTGATGATCCTGAGGTGTTACTTGGGAAAGGACAAGCACAAAGTGACTCCACTCGGGATCTGACATCATTCCTTCTTATCTGAGTAGTTTTTTCCAACTGCCTTTGAATCATCCCTTGTACACAGGATACCTCACTGCCAGAACAAGCTTTGTCCTGGTGGGTGTTTTCTTCTGGGATGTCTCAGTTGTTTTGCTAGTTGCTGGTATGACATGGCCGAATTGAATGGATCCCATTTTGGAGTGGCGTCACTAACAGGTCGGGTGAAAGTCATACCAATTGACCATTTTATTCCCAATCTAAGCAACAAGGAGATCAATAGAAATAATTTTTAAGCATGACTTACCTGGAACTTACTAAGAATCAAAGTTAAATCTGATGAACTTGTAAGAGTCTTCTGTCTTTCTATGGACCTGACTGTAATTGCTACAGAAGATCAAATCAATAAAGGCAAAACTCAATAGTAGTCATGGTAAGAGTTTTGAACCAGTAACTCATTAAACAAGCTAGTTAATTCTTAACTGTATCTACATTGGAGGATACTAATTAAGCTAATTAAGACTGATTCCATTGTCATCTCTCTTATATACTCTCTTATATATACTGTTATATACATCTGGCTTATATACTTGGGAAATAGATCTATTAGATGGCAAAAAAAAATAGTGTTCTAGTTTTACATACTTATTTAGAAGGTGCTCATTTGTAGAACCTTGACATAAACAAACACTGAACTTGACAAACATAATAATACACAAACAATTACTTTTATACATGGACATTAAGAATGGGATACTGGTTTTACAGTGTATTAATCCTGATCTTAAAAAAATCTTTAGATCAGAATATAGCCAATTTAATGATATACCAACTTCACTAACTTTACTAACAAGTTTTGTCTTATAACATTCTAGACATACTCACACCATCTGCTACACAGTTGAACCTTTGGTAGTCTTAGTTTCTTCTTTCCTCACTTTGAAACAAACATCAGGACAATTCTTACTTCCCAAATTCTTTCTTACCCAAAAGAAAACATTCCAAAGCCCTTTTTTTTTTTACTAACTTCCCTTTTTTCTTTACAGTCCCTTTGCTTTAATTTGTAAAATCTTTTAACTAAAGTTCCTTTTTAATGCAATGTAATCATCCTTTGAAACATTTGTTAACACCCAAATCTGATTACCTTCTTTGCAGTTTGAGTTTAAAACTGTCCATTTTTAAATGCACAATGACTCTCTGGTGTCAGACATGAATAAATAGACACACAACAGGCACAAGAGACTTCCCTCAAGGCAATTTCATACAAAATAGCACAATACTGTTACTCTACCCAGAGCCAGGCTGCCCTAGCAGGGCAGTTTGCTAGGTTTTAAATCCCAATCCAATTGCCCTTCTCCTTCTCAAGGAGTTAGGCTCACATTCTAAGTATAATTGGTATAATTGGTTAGAAAGGGGCTATTAGAGATATACCTTTCTAACTTGGCTGCTGGTCACAAGAAACACAGATACTAGTTACTGTAGTAGGAAGACCCCTATTCAAGCAGGCAATCCCACCTAGTCGTCCAGAGTGACAGAGCCCACCGCAACAAAGTTGTTAATAAAGAAGCAACTTTATTGAGAAGGTTCCTACACTGACCGGCCAGGGCCGCAGCACAGGCTTGGGAGCTGATACTGCGACCCCGAGTGACCCCCATTCTTTGGTTTTTAAAGGCAAAATCCATGAGTTTGAACCTGGTCACGCGCAGGTGACCAATGGGATCGGAACACACACAAAGGATTGTACGGTCATACCAGACCACACACAGGTGGCCAATAGGTGGAGTTTACCGTAAGCATGTGCAAAAGGCAGGGTTTACCATAAGCACGTGGTGTCACCTGTTGGAGTCAGATTACAACCTATCTGTTTTATGGGTCAGTCCTTAACAGAACAATCAAGATGGGTTAGGATGTTAAGGGGAGGGGGACCTAGAGGCATTCTTTCCATTCCAAGAACTGGGCTGGCTGGAGCCAAGGTCGAGTTAACCTTTTTTTCCCTAAAATCCCTAAATCAAAGGCAAAATTTCAAAAATGCAGAACATTCCTCCAGTATAGGCACAAACAGGCATCCTAGGCACCTTCCTGTGCTTAGCTAGTTGCATGTCCAGAGGTACCATAGTCATTTTCTCACCACTTCCCCTGGACAGCTTCCTACATCCCTCCTCATTTACAAGTTCGTTGGTGGTCTATGTTCAATCACTGTCCAATAAGCTACTATGTCTGATCTACTGGCATAGGTGCAGTGGTAGAATACTTGCCCAGCATTCACAGTGACCTTGGTTCAACTCCTAGCACCATAAAAAATAAAATAGAACCATTTTAGCCTTAAATGTTATTACAATCATAATTAAATTTTCAATTGATATATTCTTTCTTACTACACTTCAGACTTCTAGAAGGTGAGGCTCTGGTGAATTAGTTGATCCTTGTGCTGGAGGAGACATTGTAAGAAAGAGGCTACTCATAATGCATTCAGCTGTCACCATCAGAAGAACCATGAAATAGTACAGCTCTGGATCCCCTGCTTCTAACCAAACAACAGAAGGGATTAACTTTTCAGAAGAAAATAACAGCTGTGCCTGATGTTTCATCCTTTCATGGTGCCATTAAGTGAAATGGCAAAGGAGCTAAAAACAGATTTGTCTATAGCCTTGCAGAAGAGATTAGCATCCTACACATTAATGAATTAAAAATTAAAGACAGCCACTTTAAGGATCCAGGAATAGAAATGAAAGGAAATTTTTAACTGTGAAAAAAAGTATTCTTTTCTGTCAAACTGAAGTTTATTTGGTATTGTGTACTGATAGTTCCTGGAATTATTTCTTTATTTACTTCAATTGTTACCAGCTAGCCGTGTTAAGGAGATAAACCTTGTGTTGAAGAAGTTAAAATAATTAACCGGAATTACTAAGGGGAAAAAAAAGTAAAGTAAACCTTTGACAGGAATTAGTGAAGGGCCTCCTTTCTAAGATTGGCAATTCGATGCATTTAGACTGTGAGCCTAACTCCTTGACAAGGAGGATGGACAGTATGCTAGTTGTGGGTAGAGTAATGTCATTACACCTTCAGCACAATGTGTAAATTGCCTTGATGGAATCTCCTATGGCTGTTGTGTGTCTATTTATTTCTGATACCAGAGATTCATGCATTTCTAACAAGACAATATATATTTTAATCATAAATGTAAGGGTTTTTTTTCAGTTAGAGAAAAAACATCTGTATTTGGTTATCTCTCCCATCATTTTAATTTATTTTTGCTTAATTCAGCAGCCATCTTCTTACCTGATTTTTCAGGGTTAGAGAAATTTATAAATAGGTTGATTGGAAGGTCAGACATTAAACAAATAGGGTTTAAAAGTCATTTCCTTCATCAACTTGCTATAAAGGCTAAAGTCTTGATATTTCATTAAAGTACTATAAAGACAAAAACTTACATTTTGGATTTTCTATTTTTGTATTAAATAAACACATATTGAGAGTAAACAGTATATTTTTCATTTTTCATTTGGAAATAACATCAAACACCTAAAAAGTAGCTTTCTTAAAAACAAGGTCCTGTTTTACAAGATTTTTCATTCTACAAGGTTCATCCTTGATTAGCTGCTTTATCCTCTTTACCTGTCATCTCCATGTCTTCTGAAGCCAAGATGAGGTTACTTAAACCTACTCTCCTTATTTCTTAATAAAGGTCTCTTCTCAATAAAGAATGTCACTTGAGGTTTTACCAATTGTTCCTCGTCATTAGGGAAAAAGATGGATTTGAAAAGCAGACAAAGATACAGACCTCAACAGAGAAGATTAATTGTAATAGAAAGTTGAAGAGGGATGCCATGGTGAACTGAGGATCGATGAGAGACAGGAGGCCTAGTGGAGATGGGTTGGAGGAACTTAAGTAGGGTATTAGGTCAAGGCATTTCAGAACTTGCCTTGAGAGTTCCTTGTAAAGACCTGAAAAGGCCAGGTTCCAGGAACCTATTGTGCAGTTAATGGCTTGGCTAGGTGTGGCCTGCATGGAGAAACTCAGGCCCAGTCACCTGAGGGGGGGCAGGAAGTGGACTTTGACATTTCGATTAAGATTCAGGGCTGGAGTTTGTGCTGGAGAATTTCAGGAAGGCAGTGGGGAGTCAGCTGGCCCCATGCCATAGGAGCAACATTGAGTTATGAGAACAAGGGAGATTCTCATCACTCATGATGAGATTTAAGTTGGTATTCTTAGCATAGATATTTGTTAGCACATTCTGAGCATAAATATTATGCAATTTGTTGTATGTCCTTCTGAGGATATTACACATGAAAGTATATGATCTCTGTCTGCCATTCATTTTCTGCCCAATGTCTTAAAGGCAATTTTATTTCATTTGTGGAAATTTGCTTAAGTGTTTGTAGGTATGTCTCTGCTTCTTTAGTCAGTATTTTTCAAACTTTTCTGATAAGCCAAAAATCTGAAACATGGAATTAAAGACACAAATGAAGTTGGGAGATTGGTCTGGCCAGTACCATGTTGGCCATATGGTAGATGGCAGGGTCTGGCATCTCGTCTTCACGGTGGGGAAAGGTAAAGCCTCCACCTCCCAGGTGATGGACATTCATGAATCCCTAGAGGCGGTGCAGGGACTTGGTTGATAGGTTACTAAACTTGTCAGTCATATGCCTGGGACTGGGAGTTTCCTATGACCCCTACCCCCTGACCTGACCTTATTTAGGCCTGGACCAGCTCAGGCACCATTATGTGTCTTGGGGGTTCGAGACCTATCTCCTGTCTCTCTCCTGGTTCATTTCTGGTCACCATAGCATTCTACCTCAGCTCTCCATTAAGCTGAAACTGTTTGTTGGTATTGTTTTTGTTCTTTCTTTCCTCTCCGGCCTTCATGGCTCAGTGTTAAGTTATTTGCTGGCTTCTGGCCTTTGAGACAGGAGTCTACAATGTAGTTGCTGGCCTTTTAATAGACTTCAAGATTCAACTTCTTAAAATGTGGCTTCTCTTTTTTTAACTATAAGATATGGCTGCATTATAATGTCAGGAAATGAGTCTTAAGTATTTGAATTTTAAATGTTTTATTATATTTAAGTAACTGTACAATGGAATTGTCATTGGATCTTTAACAAAGCAGTTTACAAATACAATATCTCTTGATCAATGCCTCCCCTTTCAACATTCTCACTCCTGCTTCCTTCATCTTTTTAATTTTGTAGGATATACATTGGATTCCTGACTGCATTTTCCAAAGTGCTATAGAAGAGGATTGCTTAATCACCACATTTCTTAACATCTAGATTCCACAAGGCTATATTTTAAAAGTTTCAACTTGTATTTATTTTGACAAGATTTCAGGTGATTATTATGAGCTCACATTTTGAATGGATTCAGTTGCCATTTCTCAACAAGAGGGACCCTGTGGAGTTATTGAGCACTGATCTAATCACAACTTCTTTCACTGTGGCCCTGAGGTTTTATAGGAAGTGTAAAAGCAAGACCTGCTGAGGATTTAAATGCAGCCTCAGCTACTGCTGTGCTTGGAAACTAAAGGTGTTGAGCTATTAGCATTTGTATCAATTACTATTAAAGTAAAAGTTTGGCATAATCATACCTTCAGTAAGCTAGTAATTAAGGAAAAAATTACATCATGAAGAGCTTTGCTTTAAACACTTCAAGACAGTGGGCTATATTTTATCCGAGGGAATTAGATAGCTCCTGTCCCTTCTTTTATCTCTTGAAAACTAATGGGAGAGATTGTCTGTGCGATCATTTCAGTTGAGAGTTAAAAGAAAAAAGTACTACTAATTGGTATAAATTACAAAATTCTCAGAGATGCTGAGAAACCTTTATCTATATTTTGCATTAGTGTGAAAATTAAAGCATTCTTAAAAGGTTTCAGGGATTTTAATAAAAATGACTTTTCAGTGCTGGCTAAGGGCTTACTATGTTCTAAATCTCTATGTATGTTCCCTGTTCATCATGTATTCAATCTCATTAAAATCCCCCTGAGGTACAAAATTATCATCTCATTTTACAAATGAAAATGATGATTCTCTGAGAGGACAATTAATTTGCTCAAGCCCACACTGATGGTAAATACAGGGACAGAGTTTTAAACTCAAAATGCACTGAACAATATAATGTATGCACAATAATGAATGCCTATGTACCTCCCAAACTTGAAAGTTAATTCCAAATCTTCAATTATTTAGAGATGAAGCCTATCAAGATGGCAGTCATCAATGATGGGATTACTGACCTTTTAAGAAGAGAAATAATTTTTCCCTTATTCTCTCTGTCTCTCCTCCCCTCAAAAAAATATAGGAAGAAGGAAATGTAGAATAACTAAATTGTAGTAATAGATTGGATCAACTGTGAGTACAAGTAGATTGGATCAACTGTGAGCCATAGATCATCACTTAGGAAAATGCTAATAAAATCAACTTAAAATATTTACCTACCTCTTTAATAAGCATTTTACTTTTTTAAGAGATATTTAAGATTTGCTGCAGTGGACCATAGTTTGAGGCCTGTGTGCACAGAAGGTTAGTGAGACCCCCACTCATAAAACAAGCCCAGTGTGGTAGCTTGCATCTTGTAATATAGCTAGATGAGAGGCAGAGATAGGAGAATTGTGGTCCAACACCAGTCCCTGAGCAAGTGCACAAGACCCTATCTGAAAAATTACTAAAACCAAAAGGGCTGGTTGCATTGCTCAAAAGAGCATATGCCTAGAAAACATGAGGTGCTGGTAGGTAGGTAGGTAGGTAGGTAGGTAGGTAGGTAGGTGGGTGGGTGGGTAAGTAGGTAGGTAGGTAAGTAGGTAGGTAGGTAAGTAGGTAGGTTGGTAGGCAAGTAGATAGATCATATATAGTTCTTTGAATGAGACATCTGAAAAATCCATCACCAATCCTACCTGGACTTGAAATTAAACTCATTACTGGGCAACTTTCACAGCGATAGTTTATTCAGATGGCTCCAAATCCTAAAGCTCTCATCTATCAGTGTGTTGTTTGGTATAAACTATAGTAGGCAAGGATTCACTTTTGAAAGATACAGTACCTTGTTCTGCATATCCTTTCTTTTTGTTATTGTAACAAGGCTCACAGTTGCTAGTCAAGCACTCTATCACTTGAGCCACACCTACCCTTTTATATTGGTTATTTCTGAGGCAAGGTGTTGCTTTATGACTAGGGCTATTCTGGGTGGTTGTCTGCCTACCTGCACTGCCTAGAGTCACTGGTGTAACAGAAGTACTGTGTCATCTTCTCATTTTCTCTCCTGTTGTTCTTAATAAATTATGACAGAAGAAAACCTGCAGAGTCCAAAACTACCCCAGAGTAAATCTGGGCATAGGGAAAAAGCTAAGTAGCCCAAAGAAGCTACAGTAATCTCTTCCCAGCTGGAAAATATTTTCACATTAAGTATTTAAAATGGCCTCACTAAAACACATTGCATATCAGATGAATGTGTTAAAGACCTCTCAACAATTTCCCTAAAATCTCATTTGATCTCTACAGGGAGAGAAATAAGTTTAGCACTCTGTTCCTTAATAGGCATATTCATCCTTGGATGTCTCTTCATGCACAAAGTCAACCTCCTTCTATAAAACAAAGATTCACTAAGTTGTATCTTTTAAGCAATAACAAATCAACCATCTTGTAAAAAAAAATCGCAGAAAGCAGAATCAGGATAAAAACAAAATGGCAGATAGAAATGTGGAGGGGAAGATTGCTGAGAGTTCTTTTTTATATTGTAGAGGAAGGCAGACATGAGTTAGCAAAGAATGAACAGGGATAATTTGCCTGTATTGTGCTGTTTTTTTTTAACAACTAGCCTTATTAACCATATGCTTAAATGTGATCCCAAATATTTACTACTTAGCACAAATTGGGCAACAACCAATCAGTAGAGGTCCTGAGCAACAGAAATAGATCCAACTTTGCCAAGCAGAAGCCAGAAGTAGCCATGATGCTCAACAAGTTAATCAAATACCAAGAGAAAGCTTGGGGAGAAATGAGACAACTGGAGCCTACATAGTCTGCTTACTGACTGAAGAAATAACAAATAACTGAAAAAGGTTTTTTGTCTTTATCATACATGGCTAACAGTGATTCCCCATCAAGGAATGTGTGCAAGTAAAATAAAGCCATTCGTGCAGATTGAAACTCGGTCACTTCTCTAGCCATCCACAGATCCTTCATTGTGTCTTAGTGCTCATCCAAAACATGCAGGTTTGAGAGGTAACTAGACTATGACAATCCTGAGAATAATGACTTATTTAGAAAAATACAAGATTGTGACAGAGAAATCAGGAAAAATGCATATTGAATATGAGCTGCATATGGAATATGAGCTGTCCTCTTTTCAAGGTCAATTCTTGCCTGCAGATGATCAGTGAAAACAATGTATATAGGTAATATATATTATTTAATATCTATATAATATATATAGATAGTAGATAAATATTATCTATAGTATATAATATCTATATATAGTATATATTATATATTACCTATATATATTATCTATATAATATATATATGTAGATACATGTATGTAGTAGCCATTGCCCATATATTAAAATAGTCTAACTTCTCTTCAACCTAATTATCTGTCTTTTTCCATTATGAACATTTGCAAATATATTATGTATTCATTGTTATTTTCTCTACTAGACTGTAACTTACAGGAGAATAAGACATTGTTTTAATATTATTGCTCATTGCTACATTCACCCCTCCATGCCTAAAACATGTCTGACTCTCAATAAATACTAGCATCTTGATGAGTAAGTAATAATAGTAAAAGTCATATAAAAAGCTTAATATGCTTTAAACAAAGATACTTTATGTTCATTACTTCATTTAATTTTGCATAGCCTTACACGTTTATTTTTAAAACAGAAATAAGAGGATTTCAACCAGAGCAGTCTAAATGCTCTCCAGTCTTGGATTTGCACAGGGGGTATCCTATCCCCTCACAAATTAACCTAAGCTGAAGTCACCCTGAGGCAAACGTTTCTAATATTTTGGTCACTGTGAGTCTCCTTGTCAACATTCACTGCCTATAAGCCATAGGAATGTGCCTGCAATTGCCATAGGAGAAGCTTCAGCTGCCCCAAAATAGCAAGACTAGAGGACAAAACTCTAACTATAGCAAGCATTTAACGGACAAGAGCCATTTTATCCAAAGCTATAGCAACAGGATAGAAAGATCAGAACTAAATCTGGGCTCAACTCCAGTAAAACAGGCAGCAAGGAGATTTTTAAGATCTGGAACAAGCCAGGCTGATGGCTCATGCCTATAATCCTAGCTATTAAGGAGGCTGAGATCTGAGGATGGTGGTTCAAAGCCAGCCTGGCCAGGAAAGTCTGTGAGACTCTCCAATTAATCACCATAAAACCAGAAGTGGCACTGTGATTCAAGTTCAAACCCCACACCACCATCAACAACAAAAAAGAAGACTGGAACAGAGGGAGAACACAGACCACCTGTGTTTGCCAGTTGGTAGATACAGGAACGGGAAACACACAAATGAAAAGTAAACTTGCTTATCATCAGAACAAAGGAAATTTCAGTACTTTGTACCAAATATTCAACAATGCGAGGCTTTTCTTTTACCACTGAGAATGGGACAGAGATTCCGAAATCCTTGATTTAAGAGGGAAATAAAACAAAAACTAGTTACAGAAATATCAAAAGGCTTTCTGAAGGTGTATATCTCAAAGGGGTAGAGAAATAGTTTGTAATCACAGTCATAAAATAAATATTCTAAGTATTAAAAAATTATAAATAATAAACAATAAACAAACTGACTAGAAAGTTGACAAGAAATACAGCATTACCTCCATCCCCCTCTTCTGCCTTGTCTTTCTCTCTTAACTGCTTCACTTGGTATTCCTGAAAACATCCCCTCAATTTTTAGAGAAAACAAGCCTCCTATATGAGTTATCAACTCACAGGCTTTACCAAAACCAACCTCTGAATCTCACTTTTAATTTTCCTTATATACCTTAATGCACATGGTTAGGTAGGCAATATCCTTAGTCTGTCCCATTTTACAAATGAAGAAATTGGGCATTGTTCAGTGAGAGTAACCTTCCTGAAGCCACAAAACTAGAAAGTGGTGACTGAGGAAAGTATAATTCAACTCCAGAATTCTTTAACCTCTACTGGGTATCTTGTTAAAATAAGCATGAGAGAAGCTCTTCTTTATTCATTATACCCACTAATAGGGAACAATGGGAGCAAATTTAAGAGATACGGAAAAGGATCAAGGACTAGGAAAACCAAGTTCCTAATGAAGATGGAATAAATGGTAGTCATTTCAATTGAGCTTTCAGCTTTAATTCCAGGGGCTCATCCATCCTTGAACTGGTAAGACCAGGGGACAGAATTCTTACTTTCAACATCTAGGATCCTGAGTTCTCAACCACCCCATCCATGTTTCCTCCTGATTAAAACACCCATTCTCATCTTTCAGCCTAACAATGTTTCTGGACTCCATTATGTGAAGGATCAAAGAAGAAAGTCTAAAGATTTCCCTAATTCTTTTTAATTTAATTCAATTCACTATTTAATTCTTTTCTTTGAAAGCATACAACTGACTAGCAATTGGTAAATGAAAGAAGCTAGAGCAAAATTTTGTGAAGATGCTAATCAGGACAAAGAACTGGACTTTACTTCAAGTAAAGAGTTGGCGAGGTAGCCCTTCTCTATTCTTATAGAAGAGGACATTGAGATGTAACATACATTTTTATCTCTGAGAGCTGTAACATAGCACTTGAGGTGGTAATAAACGTTTTTAATTAACTTAGAAACAACCATCTTATCCATCTTTCTGACAGTGAAGAGATAGTCTTCTAGTGACAATTATTTTATAACTCTTAACTTCTCAAATTATGGGCAGTTTAACAATTGCCTCAGAAATTAAATTTAAGGAGGGGGGGGGAATGGAAGAAAGTGAATAAAATAATAATTAAGCTTTACTCCAGGCCAGCACTTCTAAGTCTCTTGAAATATCTTGCAAACATTATATTTCAGACAAATTTAGAAAAGCTACTTGTACAACTGTATATTAAAATAGTGTCAAGGGGAAATGCAAATTTGCATGCCTGAGGCAAAGACTGTGCCTGCATGCATGGGGGCTGCTGAGAAATGTAAAGGCACTAACAGATGTCTGCTTGAGTACATTAGCATACAGCAGCTTCCCTGTACAGGGCAACTGGACTGAGACTTCTGCCGACGCCATTCAGTTATGAAACCTCCATCCCCTTTCCTCTTCTCTTTGGCACCCTTCACTGCCCTTTGTCTCACCTCTGTCCACTTCTCCTTCCTCTTCCTTTCTCTGTTTTCCACTCTCAATTCACTGTTTCCAAGGAAAACAATAAGAGAGGGTTGATGAAAGGGTCCAAGTCCCAATCCGTGGGCTTTCTATTGATCTTGCTAGCTATGTCATTTGCCCTGCAGAAGCTCTGCAACTTTATGCAATCCCATTTATCCAACCTTTCTTTGATTTCTTGTGTTTCCGGGTCTCTATTCAAAAAATTTCGGCCTGAGCCAAGGAGACCTAGGGTTTCTCTTATTCTATCCTGTAATGTTTTCAGAGTGTCTGCTTTGACTTCCGGACAAGGGTCTCATATCTAAAATATACTTGGAACTCAAAAAATTAAACCCCCCAACAACAAATCCTCAAAGAAACAACTGCCCAATAAATAAGTGGGCGAAAGACTTAAAGAGAAACTTCTCTGAAGAAGAAAGAAGGATGGCCAATAAACACATGAAGAAATGTTCAACATCCCTAGCCATAAAAGAAATGCAAATCAAAACAACATTGAGATATCACCTCACCCCAGTTAGAACGGCAAAAATCAAGAACTCTAACAAGAACAGATGCTGGAGGGGATGTGGACAGAAAGGAACCTTACTTCATTGTTGGTGGGAATGTAAACTTGTTCAACCACTTTGGAAAGCAGTATGGAGGTTCCTCAAAAGACTTCACATAGAGCTCCCCTATGACCCAGCAATCCCACTTTTGGGCATTTACCCAAATGCTTACAAACAAGACCACACTACCAGCACAACTATGTTTATTGCAGCATTATTTACCATAGCTAAGATATGGAACCAACCCAGATGCCCCTCAGTAGATGAATGGATCAAGAAAATGTGGTATATATACACAATGGAATTCTATGCCTCCATCAGAAAGAATGACATTGCCCCATTTGTTAGGAAATGGAAAAAATTATATTAAGTGAAGTAAGCCAGGCCCAAAGAAACATAGGTCCCATGGTTTCCCTTATTTGCAATATCTAGTATATCTATGAGTCAAGCGGAAAAGGTCAGATAATGTGATGTCAGGAAATTGAACCTTAGATATGTATCTTAATGTTTTTTTCTGTCATGCATGTGTTTCTAATGTACTTATAAGATTATCTCTTTGTTGCTTTGTATGTCCCTCCCCCCACAGTATAACCCCTGCTTTCACTATATTTGATGTCAGTATAACTTGAGGAGGAGATGGGGAAAAACCAGTTGTTTAAAGATACAGGTGGACCTGTTGCAACAATGAGAAGTACAAGTTGTCATGTCCAAAACGAGCTTTACAACGTTGGTGGGGGGGGGAAGGGGGGAAGGAGAAAGATTGGGCTTGGGGGGGGAGGGGGGAGGCTGGGAAGGGATGTGAAGGGTAAACAAAAGGAGAAGGCTGCAATGCTTGGTAAGAAATGTACGCATTATCCTGCCCATGTAATTGAACCCCCTCTGTACAGTATCTTCACAAATAAAAGAAAAGAAAAAAAAAAGAAAGGGTTCAAGTCCCATTTCCTCCCTCAAATTCAAAAGCAACAGAGCCTAGAGCTAAAGTAGATGGAGTTAGGCTGAGTCTAACAGTGAAATTGCAGATGGAAATAAAAATAAGTGTCAGAGCAATATTTGTATTTTCTTACCCTTCTTTGTTAAGATATTGTGTACCCTGTTAGTTTCCAAAGATGGTCATTATAATTTGATCTAAGTCCTTTTAGCTCTTCTGCAACGAATCATAAAAGTCTAAGTTCATTTTTGGATACGACTTGAGATATAGCATACTTTCAGTTTAGAGTTTATTCATCTGTATCTTTGTGGCTTTGACAACAATAAAAGTGCTTCACCAGAACCAGATAACTTGAGAATCATTTGTGTTTTCAATTTATAGGTGAGAAAACTATAGCCTAGAAAATTAGGAAATTTATTTGAAGTCAGATAAATGGTTTCAGAGTTGTTTTAGCACATAGCTAGAACTCTTACTAGCTAATACATATAGTCAACACACATCTCAAATTCTTCTCCTAGATTTCTTTTGCTAGATTCCAGATATCAAATCTCATGAAACTTACTGTCTTACATTCTAATTCATTTAAAATGTTTACTATCTGGTCCCCCTGTTTGAACTACTATGAGAATGTGGATAGACATGAAGCACCCTGCTGTAGTAATGGATCCTCACCACACTGGTCTTCATCAACCTCATAAGGGAGTACTGGGGTGTGATTCTGATCCAATATCAGAAACCAAGTTCGCTCAGTTCTTACAACCTGGTACTCACCTCTCCTTTCTTTCTTCACTGGTGATGGAGCCAGTAGGAGCCACTAAAGAGGATGTTGTACCCAATTTACAGAGATCCCATTACATTTATATCCCAAACCAGGTGTAACACAGGAAAAGGGTTTATGTGCAAAGTTTTGGGGAGGAATCAATTGTACATATTGCATATGTGATGGATATGTATATAAATACTGATCCAAACGTGTAAATGTGAAAAGCTAACACAATACATTAGGAATAGGGAAGAGGAAGAATGGAATTTAGGGCAAGGATCATGTGAGAAATCTTCCATACAAACTGAGTCCTTAGAATTGACCAGAGGATTAAATAACTCTATACTGGAAGAGTAAGAATTCTCACAGCAGTGAGTCTGCATTAGATTAATGCCTCAGTTTCTCTAGCAGGCATTGAAAATTACCAGACAGCAACATCAACCCAAACATTTTTGCAAACACAGCTGTGAGCAGATTTCCTTCCCTCTGCTCTCCACTTACAATGGATGCCAACACAGCATCTTGAATCAAAATATCCTAGGTTTTACAAGAATTGTCAAAGGGAAAGACCCTATGCAGGAAAGAAAATGTAATTTCAAACTATTCTAGAATTGAGAAAGAATCTATAAATTAAGCATTAAAATTAATGAGAAGCACTTTCTCCCTTTCTGTCTCTCAAGCATTATGGGTGTGTGTGTGCTCACATGCACACACACACACACACACAAATGCACACACACTAAGTGAAAATTACCTTATATTTCCAGGTTAGGATTTCAGTATACCATCTGCAAAGTCATCTGCATTTGTAGTAGATAGCCTAATTCAGAGAGACCTTGATGATTACTGTACTCTGTTTCTTCTTTCTCAACTGCTGCCAAGGCATTCACAGACAAGAAGTCTCACCATTCCTGGCAGTGATTGTATTTCTACATTCCTATGACCAAAGATAATGTGCGAGTTTTATCTTTCCCAATGGTGGAGAACTTCAAGGAGTCTCTTTTGATGGTCATGCTGCCCCAAGTGGCCTAAATCAGCACAGCAGCTTAGGAGTTTCCTCTACCCCTCATCTCAGAGGTCTGTAGTTCATTAAAACATGTACCCCAAAGGTCTACACTCCAACAGATGAAGTATGTCAATATTTCATTTGTTAACTTAGACCTCATAGAAGTGGAAGTCTACATACCAAGAGAAAGCTGAGAACATACAAGTCTAAGTAATGATCCATTAATGCTCAAAGTTAAACTTTGTTAGAGAGACAAGAAATTAGAGATAAAACTGAAGGATGCTTTCCACATGCACCCATTATTTTTAGGAAACAAGCGTGTTATTCTTACAACTACTTTGAGGATAACACTGTGGTTCTAAAAAAAAAGTTCCAAAAAATCACTTTGTTAATTAAAGCTTATGAAATGAAACAACTGTTTTTAGGAATTGATCGTGATGGTTTATACGCTAAAAAGAAGGACTTTTCATATTTCCTTTGAGTGAGATAAAGTTAGTGAAAAATCTGGCTAAGTGGGGATGAGCAGAAGTTGACATATTTGAACATTTTGGGTTGCATATGTCAAAATCTTTTTTTAAAAAAATACTGGAGAGGATGGACTTCTCTGTGAATTAAAGAAAAATCACAAAATATGGTGAAAAAAATGGTGGACTTGAAGTCAGAGGATAGGGGCCATATTTCTGGCTATAAAAATCTCTAGCCTAAAGATCTTGGCAAGTTTATTCTGCTTTGTTTTTCTACGTTTTTAAACTCAGAGCTTCACTTGATGGAATGTGTGATCCTCTTTCAAATGCTAATGTGGTATGGCTCTATGCAACACATCCTCTTCTAAAAAAAAAAAAAGTGCCAGTGCTTAGTGCAAACTTTTCCTCTTTAAGGATTCATAATAAGGTATCTGAGAATTCCAGAATCTGGGTCAATTTTGCCTAACTGGGTTAGTTGGCATTGATATGAAGCTTCTCTCTCTAGATAATTTATTCTTTCTTGTTGTGGTAGTTTTTTCTACTTAAGAAATTCAACTTCAATTCCTGCTGTGAGCCATTTACACCTAGAGCCAAAGAGATATTCAAACTATACAGTAGCCAGTTTAGCACAGGCTTGCAAAAATGAACAAACACTTCATGAGTATCCCTGAACCCTGCTTAAACCTAAAGAGAAAATGAGACCAACATAGTTCGGTCCAATACAGTTCAGTTTAGGGTAGCTGAGTTCTTTGATATATGTGCTAATGCATTTCAAGTCACACTTATTTATGCCTTATTGTCTATATCTTGTGTAGAATGCTCTAAGATATAACTTATTAAATAACATTCATTAAAACTAAACAAAAATGTATGTACTTGAAGAATAATAAGGCTGAGTCTTGAAAAAGAATCAGAAAAATTGAAAAATATAAAACCATCAGTAAAAAATGAATATTTATTAAAGTAAACTCTAAACTGAACAAAAAAGAACTTAAAAATGAGGTGGCCAAATGTATAAAAATTGATAAATAAATCTAGAATTGGAAGAGTTATGATGAATTGGCAGAAAGGTCTCAAACAAATCCAAGATGAAGTCCAGAAAAGAACAGGGGAAAATGGAAGACAAAAAAAATACAGTACTTAAAAAGATAAAACCTTAGTTGGGTGCTGTTGGCTCAGGCTTGAAATCCTAGCTACTCAGGAGTATGAACTCCAAGGATCTCAGCCAAACTGGGCTGGAAAGTCCATGAGACTCTTCTCACCAATTTACTAACAAAAAGCCAAAAGTGGGGCTGTGGCTCAAGTAGTAGAGTGCTAGCCTTGAGCAAAAAAGTTCAGGGAAAGCTCCAGGCCCTGAGTCAAGCCCCAAAATCAGCAGGAAAAACAAACAAACAAAAAGATAAGAGCTAAGAAATGACAACAATAAGGAAGGGAAGGGGTAACAGTGATCAATGAGTAATGTACTCATTGCTTTACTCATGTTACTGGAACCCTTCTGTACAGAATCTTAACAATAAAAAAAAAAAGAATGGTTCACATCAAATGAATATATAACTCCTCAAATCAAAGGTAAAAGTAAAAGTATAGGGGAAAAATTTAGAGTATTGGAAAAAATTAAGTAAATTTGTACCTGAATCTATCTTTCTGATCGATCTTACTGAAACTGTCGAACATCAAGGGAATGGAGGGGTAGAGATAAAGAGGAAAGAGAGATTAATTAAAGAATTAGCAATCAATTAACCAACAACAATAGATGCCAGAAGGTAAAAGAAAACATCTTCAATGTTTGAAAAAAAAATGACTCTTAGCTTTAAATGTTAGGTCCAACCTTAGTGTTTCTCAACAAGAGGAACACATGAGTGTTAATTAGGATTATCATCTATTTTTAAAACATAACTGGAATGAACCAGAACCAGTGACTCACATTGACCTGTAATCCTAGCTACTCAGGAAACTGAGATCCAGAGAATCACAATTTGAGGACAGCAGATGCAGAAAAGTTCAATATACTCTACCTTGAAAATAACCAACAAAATGCTGGACTACAGGGGTGGCTCAAGTGGTAGAACATCAACTAGCAAGCAAGCCGAACAAGAGGCCCTAAGTTCAACTCTTAATACCATCAGAAAAACAATACAAAGAGAGGTAAAGACATTGTAGAATCATTTAATATATGATAAAAAAACAATAAAGGAGAAGAAAAAAAACATAAAAAGTAAAGAAGAAATAGTGAGTAGAAAATTTTAAATAGGTTTAGAAAAAGCTCCAATTACCAAAAAAAATTACATACAAGTTAACAACAGATACATTTATCTTTATGGATTTCAAATCTGATATTCGATAAGTTGCTAATCAAGAGTATGTCTTTAATTTAAGGAGGAAATATGTAAAGTAGTATAGATCAAGTAAAAATTTTAAGAATTTATACTTTGAATGAAATTATGACAAATTAAATTGCCTATATAAATAAGTTATCAATTAAAAAAGATAAAATATGAAATGATTAACATAATACTTTTTGATCATAAATTAACATGGTTATCAACATTTCTCCCCCATTGACATTGATGCACTAGTGCTTTAGCAGGTATAGTAATTTCTTTTAATCATATCAAGTTGCTAAAAAACGTTTACATGGGCCAGCATGTAAATATAAATTTTATATGCAAACATCAACCAGAGAGTATAGTATTTATTGAGTTCAAAGAGGACTCAAGCATATTGTTCTAAATAAACATTAATAAGAAAGGTATTCTGTGGATATAATTAAAGAAAATTATAAGATATTCTGTAAGTATAATTAAAATAGATTATAATAAACATATCAAAGAAATAAATACTATCACACTGGATATATTAAACCAAGTCTAGTAATAGAGAAAAGAGATACTTAAAACCATCACTTGGACCATCACTTCAACCAAATTCCCTGCCATTTTATAATACAAACAGCCTTGATTTGAGTTTCTGGTTAGCTATTTCTTCATGTTCATTTGAAAGAGCATCAGAATGTCCTTCACTATGTACATTCTTCCAACCATCAGATTATATCTAGGATGTTCCATATTTGCCTGTGGTTCTTCTCCTCTCATTTGTTCTCCAGAATGACTCTCCATTCTCCACTCATAGCAGTCTGGGCTTTTGCAGTCTATTCTTTCAAACACTTCTACATTTTCAGGTATTTGTTATAACAACATCCCACTCTTGAGACCAATGTTCTGTTTTCCTGTGCTTTGTGTTGTAACTGATACCATAGACTGCCTGACTTACAATAAATAGAAAATTATTTCATGACACATCTAAAAGATAAGATGGAGGGTCTGACAGCTGATGAGGGCTTTCATGTTGTATCATTATCCAGGGTGGATGGGCAAGGAGAAGAAGGATAGGAAAGGAGAGAGAGGGGTGGGAATAGAACTGTGAAAGAAAGAGAGAGAGATAAACATAGTCGAAGAGAGACAGAGAAAGACAGATTCAAACTTAGTTTTTATAAGAAACTCACTCTTGTGATGATGGTATAAGAAAATGTCTCTCGTTAGATAAGATAAATCTATTCACTCCAACCCCATAGCTTAATCACTCTCATTTAAGTAACTTATTAGTTTGTACCATTTGGCTTATGGGGGACCATGAACAATAAAGACTACCAAGTTCAAACTACTGCCCTAACCAAGGCTATCCCACAGCATCTCATTTTATCTTCTAGCAACTTTTCGCCTCATTACCCTCCTCTCACCAAAGACATTTGATTCAAGATCTCTTAGGTAAAACGCTGTCCCTTCTAGTCTGCTAGAACTATCAGTGAACAAAAAAGTGTTTTGAGGCACACTTACCAAGCAATGATTGTATATACACGGTTCAGGAATAGAATTGCGTTTTTCCATATAGTTCAAAGAATAACTAGAAGCCTCATTAAAATGAAACAAACTACACAAGGTAGAAGCAGCTTGAACATCTTTTTCTAAATGCTATGTCTACTGAAACACATATGGAAAACACTAAACTCCAGAGATTAATACAACACAGCCTTATGTTAGTTTTCAGTCTCATTAGAATACAGGGTACCCAATGAATCAAAATGGTTAGTAAATAGTTTTGAATCTACTCTTATCTTATTACCTTAGTTATCTGAATCTGCTCCTAATTATGTTGATACCAGCCAAACTGCTTCTGTAATTCAGAACCAACATGTTATTTGAAGGGGAATTCTCAGGATTTCTATTTTCAATTGCCTGAAAATCCAACGCCCTCTTTCACTGTCTAGCAGATCCTGGCTCTCTTCCTCAACTGTTTGGATACTGGCTGTTTGCTTCTTTTCCTCAGAGTCCCTGAACTCCATTTCAGAAGTTGTGTGGATTCCAGCAAAGAGAAAGATAACAGCCAAATTCTTAATAGTGTGGTTTAGCACAAGACCAAGTCTACTCTAGTGAAGATAATTGTGAAGATAAAAGAAAGCTGACAGGCAGGAAGAATGGGAGAACACACATCCTAGGCAAGAGTACATTAAGTGGAACTTGCATAGATATTCAAACATTTTTTTCTGTCTTGGGAATTAAGGTATGTGTGAAAATACTGGAATCCTGCTACATTTGCTTTCAGTAGAAATACTTCTGTTGATTGACACAGATAAAATATTCAGAAGATGAAATCACAGTAGAAATAATGAATTAGTAGACTTTGTAAACTTTTAGTAATTTATTTATGTATACTATTCTTAAGGAATGTATAAAGGTATATCAATTCAACCTGTCATTTTGTGAATACAGTGCATCTCAATTAATGAATGTCCCCACCTTTCATTATTCTCCCCTTCATCATCTCTCTCAACCTGTTATCCCTTTAATTTACCTAATTCCATCTTCACATACACACACTGAATATTCATTAGTAGTCTCTAATCTGAAAATTAAATCATGATGAGGAGTCAGATTGTCATAATAATAATACAAATAATGATGATGGTGATAATAATAATAATAATAAATGTCTCTGTGTTTGGGGATAAGAATGTGCTACTAAAATTAAATGCTAAATAAGGTATGGGGAAACAAAAGAGAACAGTTTAAAAGAAATGACAGAAATGAATGTTTCTCCTTTAATCTACCTTCTACTTCTCTACCTTAACTGGAATCCTGTAATGATGTATGGTTCCATTTACTTAGCAACTTTCAAATAGGACAAGGTAGATTTTCATTAGGTATTTGAATATTTAGTAGCTTTTTTTTTGTCGGTTGTGGACCTTGAACTCTGGGCCTGAGTGCTGTCCCTCAGCTCTTCAGCTCAAGGCAAGTGCTCTACCACTTGAGCTACAGCGCCACTTCCTAGGTATTTGAATATTTAGAAATCCCTACTGGACTTAAAGAAATAATACATTATCATATGTGTTTCTGTAAAGTAACATGGCTTCTCTCTTGTGCCATATGATTTATATATAAAAAAGGGACAGGAGATGAATGTATTTAAAATCTTTCCTGATAAATACTTCTAAAAATAAAGCATATATGTTTCTGAATGATAAAATATCAGTATTTTAGAAATATCAGTATATTTCCTAAGGCGTTGTCTGGGGCCACCAAACTTTTACCCATTTGAACTTGACTGATATATCCATTGTCATGAGCCAGAATTTTAACAATTGAATGCAGGCTACAAGAGCATTATCTCTTTGACTTTGAATACTAAAGTCTCTTGGAATCTATAGCAAAGGCACTGGTTTGAAAGAAAAGATGTTTTGAAAAGCAAAGCCATGAAGAATTAAAGACATAAATTTTTTGCTATAAAAAAGAAACACATTTGGGAGATTGGTGAAAGCCAGAATTACTTTGTTCCCTGAATAGCAATTCTATAAACTAGCAAAGGTGAGGGGAGTTGTGGGAGGTTGAAGGGGTGGGGAAATGTACTTTAGTTGAGAAGTAAATGTACTTCAGATAAAAACGTTATGCCTAGCCTGAGATCCACAAGCAATTGAAGAGTTTCTCATAAGTGTCTGTAAAGTTCATCCTGTAATTCAAAATAAATGTTACATCAAATAGAAGTGTTAGATTTTAAAAGCCCTCAAAGAGGTTTAGAAAATCATAAGCAGAGGCTCTGAGTCTGTGTCTTCTAGGTGAAGCAAGAAAAATAAGTTCTTTGGTTTCACAAGGCTCGGAGCAGAAAGGACAAATGGCTGAGATGCATTCAGACCTGTGTCTGACTACACCATAACCACCTGATGGATGCTTCCCAGAGTAATACAGAAAGAAGCAGAACTTTTCTTCATGGAGCCAAGAGCATTAAGAGCTCAGAGAGGCCCATGATTGGGCTGAACATCAGCATAGACGAATGAGGATACGTTGTACCTTTCTTCCCCCTGGCATATCTTCATTTCTAAAATTCTTTTCTATTATTTTACTTTTTTAAAAAACTTTTTTTTTTGCCAGTCCTGGGTGTTGAACTCAGGGCTTGGGCACTGTCTCTGTGCTTCTTTTGCTCAAGGATAGCATTCTACCCCTTAAGCCACAGTGCCACTTACAGCTTTTTCTGTTTATGAGGTACTGAGGAATCGAACCCAGGGCTTCAAGCATGCTAGGTGAGCACTCTACCATATTCCCAGCCCATATCTTCATTTTTATAGCGTAACACTCATCCAGATCCTCAAAAAGTTAAGCAAAATACTCACATGGTGGTGGCTAAAAATAAATTGGCTAATAATACTGAGAACTGTTACTGGGTATAGACATACTGAAATAAGGAGATCATGAATTCAAAGGTAACTAGGGCTATATAGTTTTACATAGGAATGCACTGATGGAAAAAAACCTCTTCTTTAGTAAATATTCAGCTTAAATTTTCTACCTGTAGTTTGTAACTAGAATAGAGAAACTATTTAGCTTAATTACCATATAATGACAAAATGTGGTCTAGAGGAATACTAATATATTCATAAGTATCCATCAATTAGCCTCCTTGGGTTCTTTCCATGGAACCCAAGCTGGTGGAAGCTTCTCCTGGGCTCAGTAGAGTTTCCTCTGTTGGCCTGGGTTCCCTTTCCTAGAGAATAAAACATGCTAACAACATATTTATAATCAACTCATAGGTTATAAAGATAATATCTTTGAGTCAGTGGGAAATGGGATAAGAAAAAGAATTTCTTTTGTTTTGCTTCTATGCATGTAAGTTGATTTCCCTCTTCAGGTATGCAGACTCTAGAGAGTGAATAACATCGAAACAGAATTCAGAACAGAAAATGGATTTTTCCCCCACACAATTAGGTTTTAAAGAATACTGAATCTGAGAACACCAACCTATCCCTCTAAGGGGAAATAAGGGTTCGATTTTGATGAGATTCTAGTCATGACATTTTCCTCAACTGATCAATGCACAGCCTTCTTATATGTGTGATTTAGTATATGTTGTTTATTCATTAACATTGAAATTACAGCCAATAGCACTGTCATTCATGCTCTGGTGAATCTTATGTAACATTATGAGCCATTTTTCTCTGTAAAGCTCAACACAGCCATTTCCACTTAGGAACAATAGACAACACTATACTTGGTAATTGATTGCATGATCCAGATAGGAAAAGTGAGGAATGGAGAGTTATGGATCTTGCTCAAGCTGATCCAACCTGGTAAGTTGTTGAATACAGAGCTGAATCTATGCTGTTTGCCTGTAGAATCTTCATACCTAACTGCTTCTCTGCACTGCCTCTTGTGGAGCCCAGGCAAAACCAATGACTCATCTCAATAGCTGGAATAAATTCCAAATGTTGGGCGCTGAGAAAGCTAAGGGCAGAGACTTGGATAAGGCATTAACAAGAAAAGAAGCAGTTGTATCTAAAACCAGATCATTATCCTATCTGTCTGGTCCTCAAGATCTCATCAATCCTTCAGGAGGAATTGGAATCTGTGGGATCTAGTGGGAAGGGCGGGCTTTGGTGCCAGACACACTTTAGTTTCAATCTTCCCACTTCTTAAAAATTGAAGCAATTTAACTTAAGCAAGTTCTTTAAATTCCCTGTGCATTTCTTCCCATGCTCGTTCCCATCTGTGCCTCGAAGATTATAATAGCTACATCATAGAGTTGTTGTGAGAACTGCAGGGTGTAAAGTTCCCAAGTGTCTGGCAGATAGTGAGTAGGCACTCAAATGTTCAGTTTTATCCATTCCTTTCCCTTATTGGAAGGAGTAGAGCAGACTGTCTAAATGTCTCTGCATGGTTCTAGCAGCACAGAACAAGAACTTGAACAAAAGTGAGCCTTGACTCCACCCAAAAACAACTTTCTTAGAAAAAGGGACTTTATTTGAGGTTGAAACCTTAAACATAAAGCAAAACATAAATCCGGGTGGTGTGGAAGAAAGTCACTGGAGCAGGAATCAAGAAGAGTGAGGCTCTACCACATGTAACTGTGGTTTACCACAGAGTTTACCACTTGTTCCCGTTCCCATGAAGGACAAGAGCTAGTTGACCTCAATAGTCTCTGAGTGTCCTTCGGATGTGATGTAGAGCTCACTCAAAGCCTTGTGCTGAGCAAAATCAGGCTGACAAGCCAAATTGATCTCTAAGTCCAGATTCTCAAATCAATAGAAGTGAAATCTCCTACTTGGGAGATTAGGAGAACTCTGTAAGAGGATGATAGTATGTGGAGACTTTGAAGTAAAACAGACATGCTTCCAATTTGCTCATTTTTTCCTAGGTCTCTTCTTAGGTCTACTACCCAAAGGAAATCATTGCCTCATTGAATTTCTTTCCTTATCAATGAAATGAAGATAATAATTTTCTTTCATAGAACAAATTTCCAACTTTAAGAGCATTGACAACTTTTGTTTCATACTTCAATCCCATACTTCTCCAAGAGAAGCTAGACCTTTCTTCCTTTTCACATCTGTCATTTAGAGGCCACACTGTGCATCAAAAGCACTTTTTTTTCTCTAGCTAAATGTGGCCTAAGCATAGTAGATTTCCAATATATTTTGGTTTCCCTAAGTGATAAAGAAATGAACAGAAATGATGAGATCGTTTTCTACTTAAGAAGTTTTTTTCTTAAGATATATGCTTAATGAAGGCAAGTGGATACAATCCAATACAAGTTCAATCATAACACCATGTTGCAAGCCTCTCTAAAAACTGTCAATGTTAGCTGGGTGTTGGTAGCTCATGCTTGTAATCCAAGCTACTCAGGAAGCAGAGATCTGAGGAACATGGTTCAAAGTCAGCCCACATAGGAAAGTCCATGATACCAGTTAACCACCAGCAGTAGAGTGCTAACTTTCAGCAAAAAAGCTCAGGGAAATTTCCCAGGCCCAGAGTTCAAACTCTAGAACCAGCACCAAAACAATAACAACAAAAAAGTTAATGCTCCTCTTATCTAGAGTGCATACCAGGAACTCCATCCAATGGAGATAATAGGCTATGTGTCATGTTGAAAAGCAAAAGCAGTATTTGAACACAAAAGACTTTAAATAAATACATCAACATATTAATAATAGTGCTCATTTCTGAGTAAAGATTATAGGCTATTTTAATTTTTCATTTTGAAGTTTATCATATTTTCAAACTTCATTTAGTTATGTAAAACTTTACGGTTGAATAGCATAGAACCTTTATACTAATCTGACAGGCTTTTCATGTTTAAATATATGATCATAAGTACATTTAAAGTATTAATGCTCCCCAAGTATATAACACTTTTATATATCCCTCAGTGTACCATCTTGCATGTTCTAGGAGTATATATATACACAAATGTGTACATATTTGTATATTTATATGTGATGTACAAAAATAATTCTAATGAATATATCTAATCGAGTCTTTTATTCATGATCCTCACTCTAAATTTAGAAATACCACTTGCAATTGTCTTCTAGTCACTTAATTTCCAGAGACATGCAAACGTCAGCAGATTTATTTATTTTTCTCCAAAACAGGTTAATGCTCCACTTCACTACTGTCCAGATAGTTGTTATTAAAAAGTAGCACAACTCTCCCCATGAGATTCAGTGTCACATGTTTGGAAGAAGGAGAAGTTATTTGGGTTACAAATATTTGTTGGATTATCTAATTGTTACTTATTATTGCTGAGATACACATAATTGAAGTGTTCCAGTAAAAAGCAAATCACTCTTGTGATACTTTGTTAGTTAGAAGAAAAAAATATGTGGTTATTCTTTTCTTTGTAGAAAAACTGGTGTTTTCTTGGCCAGATTTATTTTTTACAGAGAGAAAGTTTTCAGCCTTCTGTAGAATTAACAACAATTGCATCTTTTAAAAGAGATGTGGTTTTAAACATGTGTCACCTCAAGGCTTGTCACCTAAAGGCTTTCTTATGGAATTTGATATATCAAGTATCCAATTTCTAGTATTTTCATGTGATTTCCACCATACAGTTGTACCCTAAAGAGCCCAATAGTAATGTCTTCCTTTCAACTATTAAAAAAAAATCCCACTTTCCTATTATTCCTCTTATCTAAAGTTTTCTCCTCCTTAATGTATTTGTATGTCAAAAAGGTAGTTTGTGATTACCTGAATAAAATTATTTGCCATCCTGCTTGCTGTAACTGCTGGTGTGTACTTCTCTTGAAATATTTTTGACATTCTCTAATCAGTTCCTGCAACCAAAGCAATGGCTCTTCTCTGATTTCAACTTTCTCAATTTCTCTGTGCTTAGTTTGCTTTTTCTCTTTTTATTACTGAAACTTACATCTTCAGATTTGGACCTTCAAATGATAAGGACATCAATGATGAAAATGTTAGGATTTTACCTTTCCCCCAAACTTTGCATCAGTAGCAAGCAATAGCATGAAAGTTCCCATAACTGTATAAAAATTTCACACAAGTTAAGGTATGTTAGACTGCAATGTCAAAATTGTACCCCATGAGCATGAAATACTGTTTTCATATCCTGTCTTCTCCCCTAATCCATCTCAAGTCTTATTAAAATTAATTATGCTGATACTGCTATTTCTTTTTCATATGTAGCCTTATTATTCATCTATATACAGCAAGAGACATTTTTAGCATATATAATATACAATACACAGTGTTGGTAAACATATATGTATATGTGTTTATTCCCTTGACACTGAAACAGAGAACTACTCAGGAAAGGAAGAACAGCATGAAGAGTGGAAAGGCACACAAAGATGGGCAGATGGTTTTGTCTTTATGCCTAAAATATCTTGTGAATATATAGGCATACTTCATGTCTATGCCACACAAACCTTCTTAAATTTAGCCGTGAAAGATGAAGTGCAGGATTGTGGGTTTTGATTTCTTTTTTAGGAGTGTTTTTGGTTGCTAATGTTAAAAATGAAATCACGAAGAGATTAATTTGAGGAGCATCAATTAAACTCTCAGTTTTTATTAGGCACTTGAGGAAAGAGGTCTTATTTCTTTGGGATCTTATTTTAGTTGGATTTCCCAACAATGTGAAGTTGAAAGTAGCTACAATCAAGGAGCAGAAAGAGGGCAACTTAATTTTAGTAGCCATCTATTCACATTCTGGCAGTACTGCCCAGGGTGACTGGATTTCACAGCCTCCTTGTACACTGGAAATACTTACATGAGGTCAGTCTTACCCTTGAGCATTAATAACAGGCATTAAAGAAAGTATTAAAGGTTTTGAACAAGATGGCACCTGACTTAATAAGATTAGGTCAGCACAAAGCACCAACAAAGCAAAAAAATTAAAAAAAAAAACACCATTTGCCACTTGAAGTGACTGGCAGAAGATGATGAAGATTTGAACTACACAGGAGAGTATTTCCACACTCAAGTCAGAAAAGGAAAGGTTGAAAATGCTTTAGGAGAATTTCTGAGAACTAAATTAGAGATTGATATCTTCTCAAGCACCTTGTTAACACAAAAAAGGGTTATAGCAGGGGGAAGATAATAGAATGGTTAAAGGGATTTAAACACAAGGATAAACAACCTTTTTATTACAGACAGAGAAATCACCAAATAACTAGAGTTGCTGTTTATAATTGAGTTATATAATGAAAGAAATCAACAGCACCTACAGAGATCTAGGAGAAAAAATTAAATGACTAATTTTCAAAAAGAATTCCTTAACAAATAGCATCTAAGGCCATTAGAGAGGCAATAAAGAACCCACTTATATATATTTAATGAAGGCTTGAGGAAATTGTTATCTCTTTCTCAGGGCTTGAAGACTTATAATGGCCTAACCCTCAGATGTATCAGTGAAAAAATTACTTATGCAAGACAATATTGATTGATATTCTTCTCCTATTCATTCCCCATAAATGTGACTAGAAAGACCCTAGTAATTGATACCCTGAGGAAATTGTTCATTCTTATTTTAATCTTTAATGTTGATCATCATTTATACCAGGGTCATTAAAGAAAGGAGGTAAACAATTGATTTAGTCATAGTGATATGTTGTTTGCAAGATTTGTCAAGGCAATTGCTTTGGGACTATGTTTTTTCCCGCCTGCTGCCTGCTAGGAAAACATGAACCTATAATCTGAACAGGTGGCTTTTACACGGGTGTTGCTGGTTACTCATTTATTCAAAAAGTTTTTACTTAAAAAATTTTTAAATGTATCATTAAACCAAGACACTTTATACTTATTAATCAATCATGTCTCAAGTTAGAAAGCATTGTGTACAAATTTTATTTTTTGTTTTTGTTTTTTATTGTGAAAATACTGTACAGAGGGGTTACAATTGCATGGGCAAGATAATGAGTACATTTCTTATCAAGCATTGTTGCCTCCTCCTTTGTTTCCCCTTCCCATCCCTTCCCATCATCCCCCCACCTCCCCACTCAATTCTCCTTCCCCCCACCAAAGTTGTAAATTTCATTTTCCCACTAACGATTTGTACATCTCATTGTTGCAATGGATCCACCTGTATCCCTATTTAAATGATTTGTTGTTAAATTTTAATACCTGAATATAGACAGGTACCTCTTGAACTCCTGGATTCTGCCATTCCATTGTCCCATCAACTTCTCCCATGATTCTTACTCTGTGCGTTTAAGGCTTTCTGCAGGTGAGAGTACACTCACATTCCTCTGGGGAATTTCATTATGAATGTTTCCCATGATCACAGCTTCAGTGTTTTTCAGTACAATATAATTGAAAAAAAATCAATACATCTAAGTTTATGATCTTGAATTAATTCAGACATTCTTTTTTTAAGCCAAAACCTCTGTTTCCAGAAGCAGTCTCCTCTTTGGACTTTGTATGACTGAATCCTGTCCTTTTCTAATTGTCTCCCTTGGTTATAAATCCTGTCTAGTCCAAGTCATCTCATTCTTATCTCTCAGATTACAGTGTTTCAAAATGAGCCAGTAGCAGTGCTCATGAAGGTATTATGGCAGAAACTCCTGAGGAGAAGGTAAGCTTTACTTTCCCATTCAGTATGTTAAGCCTATAAGATACCCTTTGACCTGAGGCTCTTCCCAACATTCAAAAAAACTGCTTGCCCCAAAATCCAGACATTTCAAAAATTTCATATGTTTGAAATGAGTTTCTATCAAGAGTAAGCAGAAAGGTTCAACAACTAGATCACATTGTATTTGGTAACTTTAGTTTTTTTTGCCTTAGTTTCTTTACCTATAGAATTTAAACAATAGCAACTATTATACCTATACACCAGAGAAATGGAGGTGAGACCTAACATTTCATATGTGAAGTATGTATTATCTATTAATTGGTTATACAAATGACAAACCTCACAGACAACTTTACAGGCTAAATACTCAATTCAAGCCGAACACCGGTGGCTCACACCTGTAATCCTAGCTATTCAGGAGGCTGAGATCTGAGGATCGTGGCTCAAAGCCAGCCAGGGCAAGAAAGTCCATGAGTCTCTTATCTCCAATAAACCACTAGAAAATCAGAAATGGCACTATGGCTTACGTGGTATAGCACTAGCTTTGAGCTGAAGAGCTCAGGGACAGTTCCCAGGCCCAGAGTTCAAGCCCCACAACTAGCAACAACAACAAATAAAACTCAGTTCAGACAATAATACTAATACAAACTCAATATTTAGTATTTTATAAAAATATCGTAAGGATAGTATTCATCCTCCTTAACTAGTTATTAACTTAACTCTATTATATACCAATAATTAATAGTTATACAATATTATCTCTTGGTTTATTTAATATTTTTATCTCTTAATGAGTATATTACCTTTTTCCTCTAACAATGAAGTTACAACTTACATTCCTACTTTCCTGGTGCATATGTATCAGGGTCTCTCAAATTTATCAAGCCCTTCGGGGATTATGTTAAAATAGATTCTGATTCAGCAGATCAGGGGTAGAGGATAATTTAAACTTTTTTTCTATCAGACTCTAGGTAATATCATGCATGTGTGCACTAAACTAGCTTTGAGCACCCTTCACTGAACAGTGAGCAAGGCATAAGAGTTGAATGACTTGAGTTCTAGTCTCATTTCATCAATAAAAGAAAAAAACCTATCTGAATATTAAAGAACAAGATTTTATCTCCTCATCTCAGATGAAATTATTAAAAAGTACTACAAAATAAACAGATCTACACTACTGTGGGTGCTTAATAAATTATCAACAAAAATTAGAAAATATCATAGGACCTGTAGTTCCTGGATTTTTGAAGATATACAGTTTTAAGTAGGGAGAAAATAAACAATTACTATAGATCACTGTGATAGTGCATTTAGATTTGCACTAAATCTTCATTTTTATATAAAATTGTGCTTGACAAACATGTATTTAAGTTGCTGTCACTTTCAGTAAAGAAGTGAACCCCTAATTAAGTATTGTTCACAGTTGAGCTGCCCAAAGTTCATTCTGAAAAGACAACTCAAAAATGGTGAGTGAATGATGAGACACATTTCTGACCAAGTAGCTTTGTAAAAATAGAGAGTGTAATGTGACTGTCAGTCAATGAAGCTACTTAAATGCAGCTGCACTAGAATGCTGTGCACTAGAATGTTTTCCTTCTATCCCTTCTGTGTTCCTGCAGTATAATAAACATATCCTTTTAATATAAAATAGACATCACAGCTGAGAAAGTGTAGGATGTAAGTGATCTTTTGAGCCAGAAGACATTGGAATATAATGGGAGGCAATATTATTTCATCCAAATTTATCAAGTTTCAGCCATGAAATTACATTCTCTTAACCTAAAAGATTTTTAAAATATTTTCTGTTTAAAAGAATTTGCAATGATAATGATTGAGTGCTTCTCAGAGAATGTTTAGAACTCTCGATCAGGTGATGAGCTCCTTTGTCTGAAGCTAGAACATCAAGTGTTTGGTTGAAACAGTTTGATCCAGAATGGGTGAGGTGCCTGGAAACACAAAATGATAGACTCAGTACTTTCCAGGGAATTTGTTGTTGTAACGCTTCCATAGCCAGCTAAGTTGATTTTGTCTTTTGTTTATTAATGTTCCACTAATACCTTTTTACAACAATTCAACAAGACTCCATAAACAAATAAATGAATGAAAATAAAAAGAATAGTGTCTCAAAAGACACTATTATGAAATTTCCCCCCTTACATAGGCAAATGTGATGAAAACTAGATTTCATTTAGGGTAACCTGAAGTGCTAGAGGGATATTCAAGTCTATGATATATTTTTTTTAATTCTACCTGAGGAACCCTACTGCATTGTTGGTGGGAGTGTAAACTTTGTCACCCACTTTGGAAAGAAGTATGGAGGTTCCTCAAAAGACTCCACACAGAGCTCCCCTATGACCCAGCAATCCCACTTTTGGGGATTTACCCAAATGATTTCAAACAAGACCATACTAAAGCTACCAGCACAACTATGTTTATTGCAGCATTATTACCTGTAGCTAAGATATGGAACCAACCCAGATTCCCCTCAATAGATGGATCAATCAATCAAGAAAATGAACCAAGAACACACACACACACACACACACACACACACACGTACACACACACAATAGAATTCTATGCCTCCATTAAAAGAATGACACTGCTCATTTGTTAGGAAATGGAAAGACTCGGAAAAAATTATGTTAAGTGAAGTAAGCCAGATCCAAAGAAACATAGATCTCATGGTTTCCCTTGTTTGCAATAACTAGTAGAGTCTAGAACAAGCAGAAAAGGTCAAAAGCTATGTTCATATGACCATATAAGATGATGCTAAGCAAACTGAACCCCAAGATAGAGACACAAGTAGTTGTTTTTGGTACTGTTATTTTTAATGTACTATGTGATTTTTTGTTTCTTTTGTATGTTCTTCCCCCATAGTATAACCCCTGTTTGCACTGTATTTGAATCCAGATTCCTACATCTTATATATACATTTCTCTAATTTGGGAAAGGGAAGGGAAATAAAAAAATGCTGAAATAAGGATACAGGTTGACCCATTGTAACAATGAGATGTACAAGACACTATGTTGAAAATGAACTCTAAAACTGTGGGAAGAGGAGGAATGAAGGAGTTGGGGAGGTAGGGAAGAAAGGGATGGTAGGGGGAAAACAAAGAAGGGGGTAACAATGCTCAATAAGAAATGTACTCATTACTCATGTAACTGTACAATATCCTTGATATGTATATATATACATATATATACATAAACTCTACCTGGGGTAGAATTTTAATCTAATGGCATTTCTAGGAAGTGTATCTATTTTTTAAATTATTTTTAAGTAGTTACACAAAGCAGTTGCCATTTAACAAAGCCGTTTATGAATACAATGCATCCGGATCAATGTCACCCCTTTTAATATTCTCAACTACCTTTACCAACACACCCCTTCCCTCACTCTTCTTAATTTTATAGGATATAGCCTGATTCTTTTTTCAATTTTTCTTATTTTTTAAATTTTTTTTGTAAAGATACTGTACAGAAGGGTTACAGTTACATGAGTAAGGTAATGAGTACATTTCCTATGGAGCATTGTTACCCCCTCCTTTGTTTTTCCCCTACCATCTTTTCCCTCCCCACCTCCCAACTCATCTCTCCCCCCACAACACAGTGTCTTTTACATCTCATTGGTACAATGGGTCAACCTGTATCCATATTTAAGCATTTTGTTATTTCCCTTCCCTTCCCCAAATTAGAAAAATGTATATACAAGATGCAAGGCACTGGAATTAAATACAGTGAAAACAAGGGTTATACCATGGGGGAAGAACATACAAAAGAAACAAAAAAAAATCACATAGTACATTAAAAACAACAGCAACAAAGAAAAAAACCTCTTGTGTCCCTATGTTGGGGTTCAGTTTGCTTAGCATCATCTTATATGGTCATATGTATATAGCTATTGACCTTTTCTGCTTGTCTTAGACATATACTAGTTATTGCAAATAAGGGAAACCATGGGACCTATGTTTCTTTGGGTCTGGCTTACTTCACTTAATATAATTTTTTCCAAGTCTTTCCAGTTCCTAACAAATGGGACATGTCATTCTTTCTGATGGAAGCATAGAATTCCAGTGTGTGTGTGGGGTGTGTGTGTAGTGTGTGTGTGTGTGTGTGTGTGCACGAGTGCATACCACATTTTCTTGATCCACTCATCTACTGAGGGGCATCTGGATTGGTTCCATATCTTAGCCAAGGTGAATAATTCTGTGATAAACTTAGTTGTGCTGGTAGCTTTAGTATGGCCTTGTTTGTGATTGTTTGGGTAAATCCCCAAAAGTGGGATTACTGGGTCATAGGGGAGCTCTAAATCTAATAACAACAGATGCTGGAGGGGATGTGGCCAAAAGGGAATCCTACTGCATTGTTTGTAGGAGTGTAAAGTTGTCCAGCCACTCTGGAAATCAGTACATAGGTTCCTCAAAAGACTCCACTGGCTTCTTGATTGCCTTGTCTCCCTCTTTTCTTCACTCATCTACCTTTTCCCCCTAATCCACCCCATACCTGCTTCCTGGTTTTTATTTTGTTAAACTTTGGCTTTGTAAGGAAGTTCTCCCATGAATGTACTATGTTTCAGTTAATACATTTGTAGATATTTTATGACAGCCAATGAATGTACTTACTTAAAAGCTTGTAAGATAACTCTAGCATCCACATATAAGGGAAACTACATGTCCTTTACCTCTGAATCTGACTTACTTCACATAAATTTCCAAGGTCATCCTATTTATTTACAAATAATCTAATACCATTTTTTCTGCTAGAGTAAAATTCTACAGTGTATCTATATCACATTTTCTTGATCCAACTTTCCATTAAGGGCCATCTGTTCCTTACCTTGACTGTGGTGAATCATGCTGCAATGAACATTGTTGTACTTGTGGCTTTTCTGTATGCTGGCCCAAGAAGTATATTTAACCCAAAGAAAATTTAGCAGGTGATTTAAGATCAGTATACAGTGCTTCCTTTAACACAAATTCCAGGTCCATGTTATATTCATTTTGAACAATAAACATGGCCATGGCCAGTCAGGAAAGGATTACATACTTGGTTGAAGAAGTCTCTTCTGCTTTTTATTGGGTCTTTTAATACTCACAAAAGTCCTTTCTTGGTTTATCAGTACTTTTGGAAACTCGTGGATACTTTGAAGTTTATAAAATGTGAGAATCAATCTAGAAAAATGATGATTGACTCTTACATAGAACAATTACTTGTGACATTTTTGAGAATTATCTTTCTTCTGATATGTTGCCTTTTGTTGATCAAAATTTTGAAAGTGAACTATAGAGTACAGAGAAAGAAAACCAGAGTTGATGTTTCATCCCAATAATCTCAGCTTTTTAGAAAGTGGAAGCAAGAAGATCACAATTTCAAGGCCAGATTATGCAAGATTCATGCATAGTCTATGCATTAGTGCATTAGTGCATTAGTGCTATGATGATCAAAACTTTGTGGCAGAATACTAGCCTAATTTGTGCAAGGCTCTGGGGCTCAAACTCTAGCAACTCCGCAAAAATGAATTTAGGAGTTTAAATTGGTGTGATGTTTCCCAGAGGTACCTTCACAATGACAGATACACAAATAAATACAATTTGAGTTAGAATAAATATACTTATTATCACCAAACACAAGGATAAATGAAGAGGATTATAATAGTTCATAGTCCACAAAAACCCAATCTTTTAAAATCTTTTAAGAACAACAACATATTGGCAGATGCTGGTAGCTTGAGCATGTAATCTTCGCTACTCAGAAGGCTGAGATCTGAGGATCCTGGGTCAAAGCCAGCCTGAGCAGGAAAGTCCATGAGAGTTTTTTTGTTTATTTTTGAGATTTTCCTTTTTTAATTTTTTATTGTAAAGATAATATACCGAGGGGTTACAGCCCAAAACTAACAAATCTATCTATCTATCTATCTATCTATCTATCTATCTATCTATCTATCTATCTATCTATCTATCTGTCTGTCTGTCTGTCTGTCTGTCTGTCTGTCTGTCTGTCTGTCTGCTGTCTGTCTGTCTGTCTGTCTATCTATCTAGCATCTATGGATTTAAGACAAAAGCCTTCTTTATGTTATCATTTTGCTATTATGTTGTAATATTGGTTGAAGATTAGAAGTAAAATTCAAAATTGTTTGGAAATCTCTTAGCTGACACACCCCCCCATCTGGATCTCTGCTACTTCATCACCATCTTGGTTGAGAAATAAACATAAGTTCAATAACATGGGAGGCAGTTGGCTAGACCCATCGCACATGGAATCTATTGAACATTGCCAAAATTACCATGTTATATAATTTCTACACTCAATATTACCAAAATCAGAGACATTTTCCACATAAAATAAAATGTAATCACTAACTTGCAAAAGTAGGTCTTCAGGCCAATCCTCAGTATGGTTACTAAATATTTAGCAGTTAGAGGGAAAAAAACCTGATGAAGCTCAATCTTTTTCCTTTTTAAACAGAAGTGAGGAATTTTCAAGATAGCTCTCATGGTAAGAACTGGGTGCTCACTCCTTCAGTGCACATGTGCTGAACTGTTCTATTTCCCAGCTTTATAATTAGAGATTATTTCACAGTGATTTTTCAGCACAGATAAAATTTAGCTCACTTAAGATATGACAGCCATCATCCCTTATTTTCATTAAACATGCTCTAGAGCGGGTGGTTATAGAAATAAGATAAGAATTAGCATCTGAAAGTTTAAAGATGATTATAAAATCTCTTCCTTCGAAAATGATGGGTTTCCCTTGCTTAGCTTTCCAAAAATAAATCAGTATTGCTCCAAGTGACAGCCTCTGCCACCCTCCCCATATGCTAAATCTTTTTGAGCATCCATCCATGTCAATGAAGAAGAATTCTGATTTCAGTTCTTGCAAAATGTTGAGCTTTGTCGCACTCTTGAGATGCAGGGCAGTGGCTACGTGTGCCAGCCCCCATAGAACGTGTTCACTTTTCACTCTCTGAATGGGTGTTGGCACACCTGCAACTGCTCCAGCTTGCACACTTTTCAATGTCAGCAGGTTTCTGTGCCAGGTAGCAATCTTTTCCAGTAAAACAAAAGCTATTTCTATAAACAAAACTTGTTTACTGTGTGAGACCACCAAAACAAATGAAGTGCACTTTATCATTGACAGTCATTTCCTCCGACACTCACTGACCAAGACAAATAATCACTCTGGCTGCCTTCTACTTTCCATGGTGGCCCTGTGACTATGACCTTCCTTGGCTTTGCTTCTTGGTAGCAAATTCTCTTGTAAAGATGGTCCAAGAAACATGAGGTGCTCAGGAAAAGGAAAGTGTTTTAAACCTCAGCCTCCACTTTCCATCCAAGTTGTTCCTCATTTCTCTGATCCTCAACAATACCAGACTCTTTTTGTCAGAAATGTTTCTGATGCAAAAAATACTTTAAAGGAGAGTAAAAAAAAAAACTCACAGAAGTGACTTTATCTCTCATTTGAGTGCACAACTCCTTCTGTTACCCTCTGGAAAAGAAAAGGAGAAGTAGAGAGAGTAGGTGTTTTGCTGTTCTTCCTAACTAATTTTAGTGTAAGGAGTTGTTAAAGTGTCCATTCTTATTCCTTTCTCACTAGAAAGCCTATACTTAATAGCACTATTACTTGTTAATAGACAAGTCAGTATGGAGGTACTGTCATGTACTGTCTGGGACAATTTGACTTAACTCATCAGGGAGGGTGAAGGGTAGAAAGTATCACACAGGCAAATGAGCAAGAAGGACAAGGGCAAGAGAACATTTGGTACCAGGAAATGGAGAATGTAAACTCGGTACCTAACTTTCTACTTCCTACTTCTACTAGTTCCTAGTTCCTATATTCCTGTCTTGATAGTCTACAAGATTTCACTGCTTCCCTGATTTATATCCTTCCAATCAATTCTCCAAAGTGTTGATTCAACAAATACTTACTGAGTCTTGGAATGTACTTAGCATTGTGGCAGGTACTAAGCCTAAGTCAGAGTATATAACAGACATGGTAATCATCTTTCAGTTTGGCAGAAAAAGGAATTATTGACTCAAAGGTGATTATATAAAAACAGACATTGTGAGAAGGGAAGACTGATGAGCTATGAAAACACATAGTTCATACAGCACAGGTCATTATCCTAGTCTATCAGAAAGTTAGACTTTTGCTGGTTAGAAGTAATCTCTTTGAGAAAATAAAATGCCAGCTAAGACTTGCAGGATGACAGGAAATTGGCTCTGTAAATGGGTAGGGTCAGATAAAACTACTCAAAAATATGAATTATACGAACTGTAATATAAAGAATTGGTATTTTTGAGAAAATAACACAAAGAAATTTAATATGGCCCCAGAGAAACCAAAAGGTAAACAAAGGCCAGAATTTGGGGGATTCATATTTGTTACGACAGTAAAGAAAAGCTAAATAAGGTCTAGGGTTCTTTTTTAAAGGAGGTGACATAATTAGATTTTTGTCTGATAAATGAAGGTATTTCCCTCACTTGTGAGAGATTTTGACTGGGACTAAAGAAGTGCTTCTCTACTGGGGACATGCTGCTTCGCAATGGGTATTTGTTAATGTCTGGAGATGTGTCTGCTAGTGCATCTATTGCATAGAGATTAGGGATGTTGTCTAAACATCCTTTACTTCATAAGATACTTTAACACAAGAAAGGATTTTACAATGCAAAATGCCAGCATACAGAGTTTATGAAACAATGAACTTTTAATTCAATTATGAACATTGAACTTATTAAAAATGAAGAGAAGTGGTATATTAAAAAGATATTTAAGAAATAAAATTAGTAGGATTTAGTAAATAAACAGAGTAGGCAGGCATTTGGAAGCAAGAAACATAACTGTTCTAAGGTATTGTCCACTTAAAAGTGTTTAAATCCTCACAGGAGAGGGAAATCATGTAAGAAGACAAAGAAACTGTATTTGGAAGCCTTCTCTTTTCAGTTCTAATACTCTGGACTCTTATTTACTATCTTACTTCCAAGAGTAAGCACAAGAGTTAAAAATAAAAGTGCTTTCAACAGAAATACTTGACAAGGTTTAAAACTCAGCTTGGCTGGTTTTGCCCTGCACTACGCCTGCCTCCTGTCACTCAACTTGACATATTAGGCATTTGAAAGAGAAACACTGTGAATAAAAAGTTCAGATGGAGTAATGATATAATTGAAATGATCCTTAACTAGAAGGCAAAGGGCAGTGCAAAACTAACCTGTCTTTGACCTTTATGAAATTTCATTTCTGATCATTATAATCCTTATGAACTTTCATTTCTCCAGAACCAAGAATCAAAGAGTCAGAGTCACATTTTTACCTTGATCATTGTTTTGCTGAAGACTGATCACATCATTCCTAGTGTCCGTACTCTGGTTTTGCCACGTCCTGAAAGCAACAACAACAACACTAAACCATTCCAACAGTTAACATCCTGTTAAATGATTTCCAAAATATCCTGCACCATCAGAATCCTCTTTGTTGATGTCTTTTAGGTGGTTTCAGTGGAGCAAATGAATAGCTCCTGAGAGTCAAGAAATTATTGATTTTTCAAGTAATATTTTAAAATTTATAGTACAGGAAAACAGACGAAAGAAGAAAGTCAGACAAAGACTGGAGAACAAAGGTCCTCATTACCTTACTGGTATAACTGGTATAACTGTAACTTCTCTGTACAGCATGTTTACAAGAAAATAAAATTTTAAAAATTATTTTGATGTACACAGAATTTTAAATTCCACTCTTTGCTTTTGATTTTTCTTTAAATTATGAAGTATAATTTGAGATGTAACTTTAGTTCTGCTGATATTACATTGATATATCATTGTGAAATGACATGACAGTGTAAGACCTAACAGGATTAATAGGTCAACCCAGAGAGATGTGAGAGAAACAATCCTACCATCACAGAAAGAGCTTTCTAATAAATGAGCAATATTACCACAAGCCTTTTTCACTGTAGGATATGGCATCCATCCTTTCTCATTGTTGTCCAATGTCTTGTCTTCCTGACAAACTTGATCTATCCTAATCTTAGATTAAATTCAGAATGGTGTGTTGGCTGGTGAACTTCAAGAGAAAGAGGGATTCTTGAAAGATGGAAAGAAAATGTAACATTTTAAAAAATTGCCAATCTATCAATATACCCAGGATGATTCCTAAACATCTGTTTTCATGACTTCTTGTTCCTGGGAAAGTTTTGTCTATGAAAGTTATGATCTTATTGCCAAAGATAGTCTCTGGTCTCATAACTCTGAGGAGATATCAGCATTGGGTCTGACCAGAGCTTTCAGGCTCATCAAGTGTCTGATATCTGGAGTGTCTGGCTAGAGGCAGAACAGCCACTGTCATATCATTGGCAAATATTCATTCAGTCTCGGGGAAGCTCTTAGCTTCAATATCTGAGCACTTAAGGGAAAGAAAAATGGCAGATCATTTTATACCTCCATCTATTATTTTAGAAAGCATAAAACTATCACTATTCCTTATACCCGGATTTCCTAATTAGTTGTTTTGTGTTATATATATATATATATATATATATATATAAATTTTTTGTGTTTTATATATATATATACAGATATATAATTTTTTGTGTTTTATATATATATATACATATACAGGTTTATAAATTTCCATTTTTATCCCCATTCCTGGAAATATAAAAATGGCATTAGAAAGACCACAATTATATACCTATCAAAGGCAATGTAAGTATTTTTGTGACTCATATTGAGAAAGGACATTCTTTCATTGCTGTCTTAAAATGTTAAAACATGGCCTATTGGGTGAAAAAGATAACATTGTTTTAGATCCTTTTGTGTTTATCAAATGTAGTGTTTTGGATATCATTGTATGTGACTGCTCAAGGAATAGTTTAAGGACAAAATATGATTTTGTTTATAAAGGAGCAGTTGAGCATAGTATTCTACATCCATACTCTTATCTATTAGGAAAGCAGAGGTAGAAAGATCACTACTTAAGGTCAACTCAGGAAGAAATAGTGAAAGACACTTTCTGGAAAAACAAACCAAAGCAAGAGAACTGGCAGAGCAGCTCAAGTTGTGGCATACTCAACGAACAAATGTGAAATCCTTGCTTCAATCTCAAATGTCCCTTCCACACACATACCAGACACACACAAACACAGGCAGAGAGTTAACAAGATGGACTTCTAGCATTTGAAACATTATTTTTCTTTAAGTATAGTATGTCTTATATATGGTTAAAATTAAGTAAACTCACTCTATTAAGTGACAAGGGATTACTAGGAGAAATGTCTTAGCCGTTACGAACTATGGCATCTTGGATCAATTACTTCATAAACTTCATGTCCCTTCTTTAAAATAGGAACAATGACATTTCTCTCATTGGGAGTTGAATGAGGGAAAAAAATTGATGTGCTATAAACTCTCAACACCTACCCACATACCTAAGTAGATGATAACCATCTCAATATTCTCCTACATTCTTAAAGTAAAAGACATCACCTCCTTCAAGTCATTATCTCAACTATCCAAAGCCTTCTTGGTAAGTTCCTGTCTATTGCTCCAGCCACACACATTACTCTCAGGAAGACCCTGTGAAAAGACCACTTCATCTCTGTCCCACAGAAGCATTCTTACTGCCTCTCTTGTGTGCATAATAAAAGAAAAACTACAGTAGTTTCAATCCGATGTGAGCCTTATGTATACCTTTGTGTTTCTATCTTCATTCTTAAGAAAGTAATCTTTTATTTTACATGGAGGCGAGTATCTAGAGCCCTAAAACTGTGATATAATAGCAGAACCAGTAATATTGTCCCAACCTGCTAGATTGTGAAATTTTTCTCTCCTGGAAAGTTACAAGACCATTGAGTTCAGTTCATTAATCATGGAGCTTTCACCAACAGTCAGAACCTCCCAAAATTGGATCTGGCAGACTTACAAGGTAATAAGCTTGTCATAGTTGGAAGTGCTACAAAATCAGCAGATGCCACAAATAGTGTCTTCATTCACTAAGCAAATATTTAATGGGCTTCAACTTTGTGCCTGTGTGAAGGTACCAAGGATAGAAAAAAAATGAATAACATAGACAAGATCCCTGAGTCAAAATTCTACCAGTCTAACAGAGAGGATAAGTATGAAAGAAATATTTTTTTCCTAAATGTTATATTCTCAAGAAGCTTTAGGTTACGTAATCACCTACCTACTGAAGATTTCCACAGCAAAGAACATCCTAGTGAGTTCTAAAGGAGCTCTGAGAATGAAACTAGCACAGGAATCATGTTTAGACAAAGAAAACACATCAAAGTAAGGGAGAGTAAGCCAACAACAAAACCTTGTAAGTAAGAAGACAAAGATGTGGCAGAAGAAAGTGAGGAAACTAAGGAAATAAGCAGAGCCAGGGACAGGAGACCATGAAGAGCTACAACCACATGGTTGAAGATACCCTCTCTAAATAAATAAATATATATATATATATTCATAAATTTTTTACATATTTATTGTAAAAAAGTGCTGTACAGAGGGGTTACAGTTACATGAGCAAGGTAATGAGTACATTTCCTATTGAGCATTGTTGCCTCCTCCTTTGTTTTCCCCCTACCATCCCATCCCTCCCACCCACACAACTACCACCCCTTCTCTGCCAAAGTTGTAAAGTTTGTTTTCAACATAGTGGTTTGTACATTTCATTGTTACAATGAGTCAACCTTTATCTTTATTTAAGCATTTTGTTTCTTCTCTTCCCCTCCCCAAATTACAGAAGTGTATATACAAGATGCAGGGCACAGACATCAAATACAGTGAAAATAGGGGTTATACCATGGAGGAGAAACATACAAAGCAACAAAAAAATCACATGATACATTATAAATAGGTTAGAAACAATAGCAAGAAAGACAAAAGATATTTGTATCCCTATCTTGGGGTTCATTTCACTTAACATCATCTTATATGGTCATATGTGCATAGTTTTGGCCTTAATCCTCGAAGAAACAACTGCCCAATAAATAAATTGGCTAAAGACTTAAAGAGAAACTTCTCTAAAGAGGAAATAAGAATGGCCAATAGACACATGAAGAAATGCTCAACCTCTCTAGCCATAAAAGAAATGCAAATCAAACAACATTGAGATTTCACCTCACCCCAGTTAGAATGGCTATAATCAAGAACCCTAATAACAACAGATGCTGGAGGGGATGTGGTCAAAAGGGAACCTTACTTCATTGTTGGTGAAGGGGAAACTTGTTCAACCACTTTAGAAAGCAGTATGTGGGTTCCTCAAAAGACTCCACATAGAGCTCCCCTATGACCCAGCAATCCCACTTTTGGGCATTTACCCAAATGATCACAAACAAGACCATACTAAAGCTACCAGCACAACTATGTTTATCACAGCATTATTTACCATGGCTAATCTATGGAACCAACCCCTCAGTAGCCCCTCAATAGCCCCTCAGTAGCCCCTCAGTAGCCCCTCAGTAGCCCCTCAGTAGATGAATGGATCAAGAAAATATATAATGGAATTCTATGCCTCCATCAGAAAGAATGGCATTGCTCCATTTGTTAAGAAATGGAGAAACTTGGAAAAACTTATATTAAGTGCAGTAAGCCAGGCCCAAAGAAACATAGGTCCCATGGTTTCCTTTATTTGCAATATATATACATTTTTTCCAACTAAGCAACCATTGGAGATTTTCAGAAGCTCCTGTTCTCTGGGATCTGCCCCCCACATCTGAACACAGAGAGGCTGGATAGAAAACTTAAAGTTCTATTGTTATGACTCCAGACTAGGAGAGAGTTCACGCCCGTTATCTCCTTCCTAGAAATGTGTGCAGAGATTATTCTGGATTTTCAGACCATCCACCATTCTCAACTCTCTCAAAAACTCAAGGGAAACATAATTGCCAAGCATCAATTATAGGACCCAGAGTTCAAAGACCATGATTATGAGTGAATATGAAATTCCTTGCCAAAGATAAATAAATAAATTACACCATTATCATAAGGAGAAAAGATAGGCACATATCAAATGATAACACCTGACCTTTCCATGAACAAGCTGATTCCCTACACCCACCCCATTAGGTAGCATATAAACATGGTAGCCCATGACCAAATACATTAAAGAAAAGGACTCTATTTTATTGCTATAACTAACTTCTCATTATTATAGTAGTAGCTAACATTAATAATTTCCTATGTGTCAGAAGGAATAAATGCATCACCAAAATCCTCCTGTGGCTGAGAAGACACTATTGTCACTCCCACTTCGTAGACAGGAAAATTGAGGTTAGCAAGTTGAGTAACTTCTATAACATCACATCACTAACAATGAGAAAAATAGGGATCCAGACTCAGAATCTAAACAACTACTAAAGCAGATCTGATACAGTCTGCATCAGAAACATCAGGAACACTTGTTTAAGACCTATGGCTTAGACCCACTGAAGTTTATAGTGTCAGAATTTGTGGTAGTGAGATTTTCATCAAATACCCAATGCAACTCATGAATGTTGAAGTTTGAGAGCCACACTACTCCCAAAAGACATTACTTGGTTACAATATCTGTCCCATCCCTCCAGAAAGAAATGTGATCTAAAGGATAAGTGTTTTCTTGTGTTCTCTCTGAATTATATTGCTCAGAGCCTCAATATTGTCAAGGTATTAGAGGTAAAATCCAGCTACTGCTTTCCCTGGAGCTATTCCCATCAAAAGGAGGGCTTTTCCCCAACACTGGCACATGGCAGCATGCTACTTTGCTACCTGCTGCAGACTTTCTTAGCTGGTCACTAGCACTGTGAATAAGTGCAAAGAATGATATCTATGTAGCCCAACTCCCAGCTCAGCCCTTGACCAATTATGCAAGAATAGAAGAGTCATTTCAATGATCTGTGTTTAAGTTTAGTTATTTGTGAAATGGAAATAAGTCTCCAGCAACAGCACCACAACAAAAATGCAGATTATAATGTATATGGGAGGCTATGTCAAAGGAGCTAGCCTTATTTCTCTAAGCTTCTCTTAGCTTAACACAGACACACACACATACATTCATGTATTTGAAGATGTATACACACAGACACATACACATACATTCATGTATTTAAAGATGTATACACACATATACGAGTGGTCACTGTAGAAAGAAAAGAGAAAAGAAAAAGGAAGAGAAGAAGGAAGGAAAATAAAGAGGGAAGGAAAGAGGGAAGGCAGGAAGGCAGGAAGGCAGGTAGGAAGGCAGGAAGGCAGGAAGGCAGGAAGGCAGGAAGGAAGGAAGGAAGGAAGGAAGGAAGGGAGGGAGGGAGGGAGGGAGGGAGGGAAGGAGGGAAGGAGGGAGGAAAGAGAAGGGAAGAAAAGGAAGGAAAGGAGGGAAGGGAAGGAAAGGAAGGGCGAGAAGGGAAGGGAGAAAGGGAGGAAGGTAGGTGGTGGGTCCCATGTAATGGGATAGTATTTCTAAATCTTAAAACTGTTTTTCTTCCACAAGGCCCTTCCCATTCCTTTCATAATCTGTCTGTGAGGAAAAAGGACAGGTTTGAAAAAGCAAAAAGAGCAAAGGCAAAGAAAGATACCAACTTCAAAAGACCAGATCAACTTTAATGAGAGCTGAAAGGGACACCAAGAGTGTCCTGAGGAGAGTCAGGAGACACAAGGCACAATGGGGGGCAGGGGTAGAGAGACTTAAGTAGGTCCTGGGTGGGGATAGGATCAAAGTTGGCTGGATGGTACATGCTTGCAAGTTTGTTGTCTCAGCCTGAAGTGGATTATAGGGATCTGGTTCCAGGAACCTATTATTTGAGCAAGTTCTCTGCTCAGCCAGATGTGGCCTACTTTGAGGAACTCAAGTGCCAGTCACCTGGGGGAGGAGGGGAGGTGGACTTTCACATTTCAAGAGTACAGCTTCCCATCATTGATTCCCAATACTGCCCACCCCACCTCTACCTCCAGTTTGAAATGCACTACAGAAATGGAAACAAAAATAAAATCTGCTTGAGTCAGGAAGATTCACACATAAACCTATAGAGCGAGTTTTTATAAAAGCAGATGAGAACAAATGACTCTGGCTGAGTATATTAGGGGCTGTCATAACAAAATACCATAAACTGTACTGGCCAGACTAAACCATGGAACTTTATTTTCTAGGAGCTCTAAAAGCTAGAAGTCCTAGTTGAAGGTACTGACTGGGGCGGCTCCTAGTAAGGACTCTATAGATTTGTATTTTCTGCTGTGTCTTTGTATATCAGAGAGAACTATGGCATCTCTTCCTGTACTAAGAACACCAAACTTATCAGATTAGGGTCTATCCTTATGCTATCATTTAGCGTTAGTCACCTCATAGGCCTTTGTTCTCAACACAGTCCTCTTGGATATTAGAGTTTCAATACTGAAGTTTGGTGAACCATTCAGTTTTGGGTCCTGAAAAAGAAAGGAAGAAGTAAGAATCTCCCAGATCAGAGAGAAAAACAGAAAAGCTTCAAGGCTTGTGGGGTGAGGATGAGGAGGGAGGGTGAGGAAGAACTTTCCTTTATAGCATCCTAGAATTGACTTCAGTCACAAGGCACAATTCTTGCTCATAGTTAAGGAAGATTAATTGTCGAAAGTCAGCCAAAGATAACGGAAATCAGAGATAACGACAGGGCATTGGAAATGCAGCCCTAGGTTCTATACACCTCAAACACCCTGGACTCTGCGCAAGAGTGATAGGAACTCTTTTACACCTGTCACCCTTGGTTGACTTCCAAGTATTGTTAAAAGGCACACAAATCCTGAGGCTAGCGGCATGGTCACACGAGTTCCCTTTAGCCTTGTCCTGCAATAAATCTGAGGAAATATGAGTGGTCAAGCCAATGACCACTATAGCAAGCATCAGGAAAATTGATCTGAAATCTGTCTCTGTTCCTTAGCAGTACTGTAGCATATTGCCATAAACAGGGTGATTTAAAATGTACTACCTGAAAGAAATGTATTACCTTAAAATTCTTGTGGGTGGAAGTCCAAAAGTCAAGGTGATATCAAGAGACCTGTTCTCTTTGAAAGCTCAAAGGAAATTGCTCCTTACCTCTTAGATTGGGATGGCTTCCAGCAGTCCTTGGAATTTAGTGTTTGTGTCAACATTCCAATATCTATGACTATCTTCCATCTACACATCTGTCTCTGTCACAAATGTCACTTCTAAAGACAGAAGTGCCTGCTTTTAGGGCTCATCTTAGTCCAGTATAATTCTACCTAGCATCTTAATTGTATTGCAAATATACCATTTAAAAAAAATAAGATACATTCACAGATACCAAGGGTTAGAACTTGAACCTGTCTTTTGTGGGGAAATAATTCAATCTACTACAGAACCTGTTTCGGAGAGTTTTCTGGAACAAAAACAACCTGAAGCAATTAACTTACAAAGAGGTTTATTTGGCCTCTTGTTTTGGAGATTTTGGTCCAACATCAGGTGGACCAATTGCTTAAAGTTCTGGAGTAGGGGGATGGGGTGGGAGTCAGATGGCAATGGCTAGGAGGAAGGCCACTTACACCATGAGCCAGTGAGCAAAGAGAGAAGCAAGCAGCTAAGGTGCCACAATCATCTATGCAGAAGTACTCCCTAAATATCTGCCATAAACTGTATCTCCTAAAGTTCCTATCACTTCCCAATGGTGCCAACCTGGAGACCAATCCTTTAGGGACATTCAAGATCAAATCTGTTACAAAACCCTAAATGTTATTTCCTAGCATACCCTAAATAAAATGGTAAGTTGCTAGAAGCATGGTTTTTTTACCCAACTATCAGGAAATTTTCATCTAAGGTACTACTTAACTACTTTAGCATGTCCTAAATATAAACTGCAAGAATATAATTTGTGAAGCTCTACTTAACTGTGCCCCAGGCAGAAAATCAGAATCAATAGATGAAATATATAACATGCCATATGTTTGTCACAAACAATATCCCATATCTATCACGTATAATATTTTTTAAAATATTATTTAAGCTATTCTTGACAAGTTTGAGCATGAAGCCCACAAAAGTGGTTATTAGAAAAAAATAGTCATAAAATAGAGAACAGTTTGGAGAAGATAAAAAACCCTTTGCATAACAAGAACTCTTGCCAATTCTTATTGCCTCTGATATTGTTGATCTGGACATTCTGTAAAAAGAAGCTGATACCATTCCTCTTGGAGTTAAACGCACACCTGGCCCAAGAGATGAAGAAGCTGGAGGAGGAAATAGGAAGAGGTGGAATGGCTGTAAACCCAGCTTCCATCCCCCAATACCAAGATGATCCAGCAGGTAAACAAGTTGCAAATGGCTGCCACTTCATTTTCCCCTTTCAAGTCTTAGAGAGAGAGAGAGACAGACAGACAGACAGACTGAGAGAGAGAAAGAGAGACAGACTGAGAGAGAGAAAGAGAGATTTCCTGTAACATACCCTATCTTTGGATGTAAACGGTTCAACCTTGATGCAGGACTTACCATCCTCAATAGAGTTGTAGATTTGGGAGAAGATGAATTTATTACGGAAATTCAATGATTGCTTAGGAATGTGATTTCAAGGAATAACTCTATGAGAAAGTAAATGAGGCACTCTGCTTCTCTATTAAATAGGGACTGCCTTCAGTTTACTAACTATACAATCACTTTCAATTTTAAGCAGAGATATAATGAATTTATGGAACAATCTGAAGAAATTTAGAACTTCACAAATCATCCTTAAGTAAGCTATTTTAAATGTCAGGCCTCTATTTTTATTTCTATGAAAGGCTTAATAATAAGTAAAGCTCACTTTAGTTGCTACTTGAAAGAGATTCTAGTAAAGCCGCCTACAGAAGCAACACATGCAAACACCCTGCAACTCACAGCCATAATGTTAAACATTTTAAAACTGGATCATAAAAAATAGTTACATGGTAATGGTTAAGAACCTGGGATCTGTCACCAGGCTGGTGAGTTTGAATCTTCCCATCCATCTGTGTAACATCAGGTAAATTACATCACCAATCTCTGATCTGAGCCTCGCTTTTTTCATATATAAAATAAGGAAGGAAATATACCTCTTTATAAATTACTGTGAATATTAAAAGAATTTGTGAAGTGTGTGTGTATGTGTGTGTGTATGTGTGTGTGTATGTGTGTGTATGTGTGTGTGTGTATGTGTGTGTATGTGTGTGTATGTGTGTGTATGTGTGTGTATGTGTGTGTGTATGTGTGTGTATGTGTGTGTGTGTGTGTGTGTGTGTGTGTGTGTGTGTGTGTGTGGCTCCTACTATCTGCTGTCTCATTTAATCTTCCAAGCAATCCCTACAGGGCCTGTACTATTATCCCAATTTTATAGTTGAAGAAAAAAAGTCAAATAGAGGTTGAACAATTTTTTCTTAGGTTTCATAGTCTAAGACGATGCCAAGAAAAAACCCTAGATGGCTCTGACTCCTAGATATGGTCTCATTCCACCAGGCTATGGAGCCTCCAAACAAAGTCTGAGGTCTCTCTGAGACTTCTTCCTGAAAGCCAGAAAAGATGAGACTAAATTGACTAGATCCAAAAATGGAATTAGATCCTCTCCCTAGAGGTGTTGAAGTTCTTGCTGTCACTCATTCTTGACCTAGACTAGATGTGAATGCAGAACCTAGAATGAAAGGCTCTGTGCATTTATTTTGCCCTCTGCTTACATGGTCCCTAGAAAGTTCTTTAAATATTTTCAATCAAGGGCTTAGAAAATTTTTTAAAAATAACCTTGTATATACAATTAGAAAGTGGCATATGGGGAATTAACTATGAGATGAAATTGCCTATGATTATCATGGACTACTTGAATAGAGGTGCTTTGAAGAAAATACTTCAGACTCTCAGAATCCATACAAAGAAGTCTGACCTGACTGTTGATGCAAAACCACAGGTACTCAAGAGCAGAGACTCTCAGCCCAGAGACCCTCTAGTATCAGTAAATTAGAGGCAGAGAAAGAGACCAGGCTGGAGAATCTGGAGCAGAGGCAGCTGTGTTATACTGACTAGGATGTTACCATGATTACAATGACTATTGCAGAATTATATCAAGCAAACATTTACAAAATTAGTATGAAATAATCCCTTTCACATAAAGATAATGCATCCATGGTATTATGCATGAACAACAGAATTATAATTTTAAAATAAGGCCAGGCACTTATTGCAACGATGAGACCTTATGTCAAAAGACCTTATGTCAAAAAAACAGGGGGGGGGGCAGAAAAGGGTGGGGGAGATGGGAAGGGATGGGAAGGGGAAACAAAGGAGGAGGCAACAATGCTTGATAAGAAATGTACTCATTTCCTTGCTCATGTGATTGTAACCCCTCTGTATGGTATTTTCACAATAAAAAATGTGATAAAAATGAAATAAAATAAAATAAGGCCAGGCATATGTGCCTGAGTGTCATATGTGCCTAATCTCAGCTACTGAGAAAGCAGAGGTAGAAGGGTCACAGGCTGGCTCAGGAGAAGTGAGTGTGAAACTACATCTGAAAATAAACTATAAGAAAAAAAAAGGTAAAGGTGAAAATGTCTCAGAATCCAAAGATTTGGGGGCCTAAGTCAAGTTTATTTGTCCTGACTGTTAATTTCTTACCAGGAGTGAAGAAAGGAGCTTAACTTTAACTATGAGAGCTCTTTTTCTCTCATCTAAAGAATGACAGTGATCCTGCCAACTTCCATCAGGGTTTCTTCTCATCTACACAATCAATGACAACAACCACAGTTCCTCATTTGTGCTCTTGTCACCTCTGAGAATGGATTCCTGCCACTGGTCTGTTCCTGTTAGGGGATCCCTAAAAGACTGAATTCAATCTGTAAAGAAGAATAAAAATGCAACCCACAGTGCAGTTAAACACCAGCCACCCATAACAACTTCAAAACTTTGCCTAATCCCCCTAAAATCCTAGCTCTAATTATAAAGGAAATGCCAAACATAAGCTTTATGTCCTTGTTAGCATGGTATAATGAAATTAAACCAATCACTTATAGACAAATCAGCTAAATGGTTCTGCTTATCCTAAAAGAATGGCCATGTATAACAGTCAGTCATGGAAAAGTTCAAAATATGTGTGCTCAGTGCTTTGAAAGATTGCTACAATTTCTATACAGTGAGTTTTGTCCTCGTTCTATTTGAATAGTCCATGAACTAGTCCATGAACTGTTCTTTTATATGGATAAAAAAGTGACACATGACAATATGTTGGAAATGAACTTTATAAATTGGGGAGAGGCTGGTGGAGGTAAAGTGGGAGAAAAATAAGGGAGGGGTAACAAGTTTGACAAGAAATGGACTCACTACCTTCTGTGTGTAACTGCAACCCCTCTGTACATCACCTTGACAACAAAACTGAATTTTTAAAAACAACTTCACTTAAAAAATCTAACTTGGTTTGACTGGGGCAGAGCCTTCTACCTCTCTTATTATTAGGATGGCTGCAACAAAGACAAATGGTCACCAAATGGCTACAAGATTCGCTGGTACCCCACGATTGATTATTCTGCACATTTTTCCTAATAGACTTCTTTGGGTATGAAAGATTCTGAGTTTGCCATCGCTCCATGAACCATATGGTTTTATATTACATATTTCTTTCTTGATATGCTTACTTCCATCTCCATAGTAGTTCCCTTTCAGGTCCAAGATTTAGCAAGATCAAAATCTACCTAAGCCAACACCCCAAACCTCAGGCCAGCCCCTCATAAATGGGATTGCTGGCATTATATGAAACCCCAGAGAATTCATTCATTCTTCTTCTATCAAGTATGAACCCAGCAAAAAGATGACCACCTAGGAACTAGGAAAAGCACCATTGCAAGGCAATGAATTTGCTGGCTTCTTGATTCTTTGATTATAAAGCCTTTATGATTCTGAAGAATAAATTTCTATTATTTATAAGCCACTCAGTTCATTAGATTTTCTTCACAGGTCAAATGGACCAAGTCATATATTAATGGAATAAGAACTTGGGGAAAATGTTTACTTCCATTTGCTGAAGTTAGTCATTTCAGAGTGGAAAGTTTTAAAACAGGTCAAAATAAATTTTTACACACATCTGCTATAGTTCAAGTAATTTGAAGGATGCCTTCAGGATACCTCTCATTCTGCCAAATGAGGAGATGAATATCGATACCACAGGGCTGTAATAAGAATGAACTTTGATCTTTACAAAAGAACTTTCAATAGTGCTTGGCACATAAGTGCTCAATGACGGGCAGCCATTCTTGAGCTCGCCATACTTTTATCTCTAATTAACCATGACACTCAATATATTTATTGAGATATAAACACATATTTAAATATATATTATAACACACCACAAATACTTTCAATCATAAAATAATTACAACATAGGTCACATAGAGAATCAGAGATATTCAAAGCCACCTAAAGATATAAAATAACTTTCACGACAGAATAAGTGTTTTATCCTATTGACTTTATAATGTTAAGAATGTTCAAATAGCCATGGAACTGCTGATAATTTATCATAACTGTTTTTGACATGACTTACAGAATATCTGCTCAAATAATAATAAAATTACCACTAAATTCACCAAGAAAACAACAAATGTTGGTTAACATTTAGGGAAAAGGTAATCCTTATATACTATTGGTGAGAATGTAAATTAGTGCAGCCACTCTGGAAATCAATATAGCGGTCCCTCAAAAATAATCTAAAATAGAACTACTACACGATCCTGCAATACCACTACAAGACAGATACCTGTCTTGAGTTGGCATACCACAGAAATTACTTCATGCCCAAGTACATAACAGCACTATTCATAGTGGTCAAACTATGAAACCAGCATAGGTGTCCATCAACTATCAATGAGTAAAGAAAATGTGCTCTATATGTACAATGAAGTGTCACTCTTCCATAAAAATGAACAGAATAATTTCATTTTCAGAAAGGTGGATAGAACTGGAAATCATCATATTAAATGAAATAAGCCAAACAGGAAAGAAAAATACACATGTGAACCAACAGGAGGGTGGTGGGAGGAAAACTGAGAATGTCAACAAAAAGAATCAGAGCTGTCAGGGCATGCATACGCTCTTTGTGTATGTGTGTTTGGGGACAGAAAGAGAGACAAAGAGAGAGACGGAGAGAGAGAGACAGACAGACAGACAGACAGAGAGAGAGAACCTGCTTTGGGTAGCAGGTTCTGTGGAATACACTTACAGATCTGGAAATCAAGAAGGAAAAACAAAAGGAGGCTGCCATCACTCCCAAACATCTATCTGGCGAATGTATGCTTCCTGGCCTTCCCCATTAGTTTCCATGTGTCCAAAGAATCTTGTTACCTAAAAGTATTTGTTCTTCCAATTTCCACAATTATGAGTCTAAATGTTAAGATTTAGAAGTGCATTCTTCCACCAATACACAAAGTAAGAGTCTATTAAACTTTAAAATACAGTTTCTGTCCAATCACTTTTGAATTGATCATGTCAGGAGAAGAGGCATGCAAAGAAAAAAGTCATCATGAGGGCAAGGCTAGGTGTGATCATCATGAAAAGACAGAGGATTATTACACAGTGGGAACAGAGAATAATATATTTGGTACCCATATGGACACAGAGGTGCTTCTTCACAAAAAGACAAGTACAAAAAACATGGCCTGAGACTGAGATAGAGATTACAGAGTGATTCAGAGGTGTGCAGATATAAAATGGGGGAGGGAAAAGACTACTACTGAGTAGTCATGACAAACAGCATGAAAGCCATTGTCCAGCTCCAAGACTCTTCATATGTATTTACTAATGTAGCACTGGACAAACTTTCCCCCAAAAGTTACTAGGATTATTATCAATTCATATTTTTCTAATGAGACACATGGCTTGACAATTATCCTAAGATTCCATAACTGATACATAAGAGAAGTGGAGATTTAAAAAGACTAAACTATTAATATGTGTTTCAACCTCTTGTTCAATGTGTGAAATTCTAAAAAAAAAAAACAAAAAAACAAGAGATGTTGAGGTGAATAATAAAGGTCTTTCCTCCATAGATTTTCTCCTGTCTGCTACACAGCTCATTATCAGCTCTAAAAAATGGACTAGGGCCAGAAAATTCCTCAATGTTCAATGTAAATGCTGATAACTCAAGGTAAATTGCGATCACCTTGAACCATATAAATTTGTGGAATTCAGTATAGAGCACAAGAAAAATTGTCTCCTTATCTACTTAATGTGCGTTTTAAATCTCTGAATAGTAGCACCTTAGTGTGAGCAATGGAAGGATGATGATTTTTATCATTCTAGTTTTAAACTCTATTTATTTTGCCCCTTGAGAACTACAAGAACTACCAGGTCAATCAATACTCCTATTGACTCTTTTCTGGAAATTTATAAGGTAAGAACATCTGCCTTAATATAACTTATACTTTTTATTTACCCTGGAGTTTTACAAATAAATTCCAGTATACTGTGATGTGATTTAGGGTCATGCACAAGTTTTTTTTTTGTTTGTTGGTATTTGTGGTAAAGATTAATTTATGGTCTAAATTTTCATTAATCAGTTCTTAATTTGCTTAGCAATGCAATTTTTATAGCAAGTACGCGAGTGTATGTGAGTGTGGGGATGTGTATTCCATGCACACATGCAGTGGGACTCTGAGCAGGTGGCATTAAAGCTCTGAGTAGGAAGTCAAAGATGCAATAGAAACCCAGGGAAGTCAGAACATGGAATATCTGTCAAGAAAAGCCTCAGGCAGTGAGCAAAGCCTGCCCTAGAGAAAGGCCCTATAGTCTCAGCTAGCAAGGCTATAGTGTTGCTTGATCCTGTGGGGCTCAATCGTGATATCACATGTCTGAGATGACAAATCTAAAGCTACACAACAATGTTTTTCCTGTGGGGTTCTGAAGTCCAAATATAGAAAAAAATTGAATAAAATTCAAGACAAATATTTAAAAAATCAAACATTTTGAACTTTCAAAAGACAATAACTTTAACAGATAAGAATTTTGTGCACATTTCTGGTTTTCTAGTGGTTTATTGGAGATAAGAGTCTCACAGACTTTCCTGCCCTGGCTGGCTTTGAACTGAGATCGTCAGAGCTCAGCCTCCTGAGTAGCTAGGATTAAAAAAAAAGAATTTTGTGCAAAAGGGGGCAGACAGATGGAGGAAGGAAAGTAAGGTGAGAATGTTGTCAAAGCATAGCCTTTGGAACTAGGAAAATTGAGGGGAGGGGAAGAGTGGGGTTGGGAGAAATGGGAAGGAGTGATAAAAGGGGTGATATCAATCAAAATGCATTTTAGTTATCAACTGATCTTGAATGGTAAGCATTTGTACAACTAATTAAAGATAATAAGAAAAACAAGTATTTCTTTTTTTTTTTTTTTAATTTAATTTTATTTTATTTGTGAACAAACTGTACAGAGGGGTTACAATTGCATGGGCAGGATAATGCGTACATTTCTTACCAAGCATTGCAGCCTCCTCCTT